>NC_090889.1:27816393-27826393 GCF_036669925.1 Montipora capricornis
GCACACTAAAATTGGAGCTTTTTAAGTGAAAAGAAAAGAATATTTTTGCAAAGTGTGAAAAGGTATATCTCACCAAGAAAAATATTTTGAGTTAGGGGCACAAACTAAGAGAAAATAGAAACCAACTATAACACAGAAAGATTATGTGATCTGCAAAAAGGAAAATAACTTTTTGTTGAAGTGTCTAGTCGTTCTAGCGCTGGAGCACTAATTGGGGACACTGTAAACTGAAATTAACAATTAACGCAACTCAAGTCAAACGTTGGTTTTTGAGGAGAGAGGAAATCGGAGTACCCAGGGAAAACCTCTCAGTGCAGAGTAGAGAACCAACAAACTCAACCCACATATGACGCCGAGTCTGGGAGTCAAACCCAGGGAACATTGGTGGGAGGTGGGAGGTGGGTGCTGCGCCATCCCTGCACTGCCCTTGGTTGCTTGTATTACCTACCAGTTTTAAGTACATTGTAATTCCCATTGAGACCTCGGTTCTATTGCAATTGAGTATGAAGTATGGTATCAACTCATGATGTTGAAAACTTACAGTTCTGTACCCATTGCGCCAGTTAAGGAAAGCAGCATTACATAATGTTTTGCCAAGCCAATCAGCACAAGAAGCAGCGAGGAGGCAGGAATCACTCTGATTTAGTTTTGAAAGAGTTTGCTTTATCTGTTATAACAAAAAACAGCAAAATATATACAATTAAAGTCCATTCATACATGCACATAACATTTACTGGTATACGTAGTTTGAGGTAAAAGTGCTATCATTGTTACTTTTTGTGGCTCAATAACACATGCAGGTCGCAGAAAGGAGCATAATGTCAAGAGACAATAATAACCTATTGTCACACCTATCTTCAAAAAGTAACAACTGCCGGTCTTTATTTCTCCCTTTCAATGCTGTACATCAGTAGCAACATAGAACAAGAGAAACAAAAGCTCCCCATTAATTTTGATGAAACAACAGACTTTTGATGACATCCTGGCTTGAGTTGCTCCAAGCTTGCCTTGGTCAGGGTCAACCAGTGTTAAATACCATGAGATACTAGAGATTTACTGTAGAAACTACTGAACCAATGGTTAATGCTAACCTTGTTTCAAGTAACTCGGATCAGTAAGTCAACATTAATGAGCTCATCTACATCTATATCTACATGTTCCAGCACTTGGTAAAGTCCCTTTTTGGCTTATGGCTGTTTCTGCTTAGGTGGCCTCATACCTCATAGGCCTTTTTAGACAGATCACTGTCAAGCCAGCCACTTCTGCTGGAGAGAACAGGACAGCCACAACACCGGGGACTACATCCCCTCCTCTTATCGAATAGTGTGTGGGTTCGTTAACGTCCCACAGGGAACTTACGAACACAGAAGGTATTTGTGAGACAGGGCCTACAGTTTATAGTCTTTATCTGAGAAGACTTGAAAGTCTAACCGTTTGCAGATGAAATTAGGAAGGCAGCACTTTCTCCTCCTTTAAGATCCTAAGCGTTGATCCGGCCAGGGTTCGAACCCTTGATCTCCCGCATGACAGCCCGATGCTCAACCAACTGTGCCACTGGTGCGCAGTGAAAAATTGCTTTCGTTTTGAATTAACAAGGAATAATTTCCTTCTTCTTACAGCACTTTGTGTACTAATCCCACTGAACTTCGCAAGAGACATGCAAAATGAATCCAAAGCAGTGTACAGGAACTTTGAAATGTATTTGGGATCAAAGCAACTTGTGACCTGAAGACCACCCTTTCTGTTAAAAGAAACCCGCCTGAGCCACTAACCAACATTACATACTTACCCTTTCACAGATGCTAGGAAAACAGCCAGTGAAGCCACAAACAGAAAGAGTCTGCTTCACTTCATTGAACATATGGCAATGACTGAAAACCTCAATACATCCTGCTGGATGAGAGCTAAAGAGCATGAAGACGAGAATAAGGAACTGTTATTAAAGATCAATAATTTTCATTAATGCAGGCCTTTAGATGAAGAGATTTATCGTACTGTATTTTTGTTATGTTGACTGACATGCATTTTAAGTTTTTCTCACAGGAGTACTAATCTCTCTTTAGGCAAAGCAGAACAAAAGCAAATAACCTTCTTCAAAAGATGATTTCTCAAACTGTATTAAATGTCACCAAACTATACAAAAATAAAAGCTAACAAGAAGACATGGGCACATTATTCAGAAGCACTCTAGTTTTGTATCAACCAAGTCCATAAGATCAATATTGGACCTTGGTACATGTACTTGTAAGAAAGATGCCTTGTGAGGCAAAAATTAATACACTGTAGCCTTACATTAATCATTAGTTGAATTAATACATTAAGACACCACATGTACATGTACAATAATCATTTCCATGCCATGTAATGTGATTGCCACTTCCATGAACAAAATAATGTGCGAGTAGATCAAACAACTGCTTACTCCAGGATTTTCAAAAGGAATTTTAGTAGTCAGCAAAACCTTAAGAGTAAGCAGAGAATGGACGACACACAACAAAGGCGTGTTTCCCAAGGGCTGAAGGCACAAACTTGTAGGGGGATCCGGGAAGCATCCTCCCCTGGGAAAATTTTGAAATTTGGGCCCCTTAGAATGCATTTCCCGCATTCTGGAGCATGAATTCGGGTAATTGAACAGAACACTCATATCATGAAATTTTGGCTATTTTTATTCAGAGAGAGTACAGTACATGGATATTCTAAAAAAAAATTTGGAAATTCATTTGACGGCAAGACACTAATTTTTTAGGTTTCGAAAAGACACTAAAATAGCATGACACACGTGTAGCCCCTTTCAGGCTCCTTTGCATTCTCTAAAGCTGCGTCCAATGTATTTCATCTGTCGTGACGAAAAGTTGTATTGTCATGCTCCAAATGTAGTTAAAAAGGTAAACAAAACAAAACTTTGCCGATCCAAGGCGTGTTTTCTCTTCAAACATTTCTCATGTAAATTTGGGGTAATTTCCAACGAATATAGGCGGCAAGTTCACATGCAATTGCCGACAAGTTTCACCCTGATACTCACCAGCGATATTTCTTGAGAAAGGCTATCAATGAGTCCTTCAGGTGAGGCCATTTTCCTGGTCTGAAAGCAAGGCAACCCTAATCATTAAATTAAGTACATGTACATGTGCATTTGTAGTTGTTTTAAAATACAATCCCTCCCTCCTCCCTCCTCCTTCCTCCCTCCCTCCCTCCCTCCCTCCCTCCCTCCCTCCCTCCCTCCCTCCCTCCCTTCCTTCCTTCCTTCCTTCCTTTCCTTCCTTCCTTTCTTCCTTCCTTCCTTCCTTTCCTTCCTTCCTTCCTTCCTTCCTTCCTTCCTTCCTTCCTTCCTTCTTTCCTTCCTTCCTTCCTTTCCTTCCTTCCTTCCTTCCTTCCTTCTTTCCTTTAAAAGTACATTAAGACAAGAGTACTTACTTGCAAGTCTTCTGAGAAGCTAAAAAGTTTTCATAAGTGGGATTATTCTTGAAAGTCAGACCAGCTATTTCAGTCTCAAGCTCTTTCAACTCTTTCGGTCCAGATGGAAGCTTAAACAATAATATTATAAAAAACACAACCATAAACAAATGTTTTAGATGAAGCTATGCTTCTACAGAAGGCCTTTGATCTCTTAAGTGACAGACATAAGGTCAAACAACCCAATGTCCAACAACGACTACTGGCCCATTTCCCGGTCTTATCCAAGATCTATGAAAGAATTGTTTTGTGTTCAGAACCTTGATGATAGTACAACTACACGTACAGTGTACATGTACTGTAGCAATCACTTACCACTTTGTTCATCTTCTTGAAAGGGAACATAGTTTGTCTTTATCTGAGTTGCCTTTGTTTCTGCAACATTTTTGTCATTGTTTCCACTATTTTTTTCAAAAGGACCACACCCTTACTGGCACTCTGATCCTTTCCTGAAAAATAAAGGAAGAATCAAGCAGATCAGAAAAATAATTATTAGTATAACACACGGGTGATTATACAAAATCGTGCGCTCTCATTGGCTCGCTCTCTTGGATTATCAGCCGATAATCACCTCGACGGACAAAATGGCTGCCACATGTTTTAAAACGCTGTGACAATCGTAAGTCATGTGTGGGCCTGTCGTGAGCTTGTCGCATGCGACAAAAAAAAATCGTACCGTGTAAATCGGCCCTTGAGAAGTCACCAAATGGAAAAAGTCTACGCCAACACATGTAGTTTGTGTTATAATACTAGCCTCACATGATATTCAGAAATAACAGTTATGCCCCAAATCTCGCAATCCTTTCCCGGGATACTTTAGACCATGAGCCGTCTCTCTCTCTCTAATATCTATAAAATCAGTAGAACAGACGTGATTCCTTGCGGCGCATATTTTCACGGACCTCTACGGATTCGCAGTCTGGGGCAAGTTAAATGAGACACCTAACGCGCTGCCGTACTTTTATCTTTCCCGCATATCATGATGAATACTCACAACTAAACTATAGTTCGGGTAACTTTAAAACAGTTTATTTCATATTTAAAACAATGTCATGTCTGGTGTATTCGTCAAAACATCTGGTGTACTCAAAAAAAGACAATTATTTCTTTCTTAAAACCAGACAATTACTTTGCTAATACATTTCTTGTTCCTTTAAGTCATACATTGACATCTCTTCACGCTTTTTGAAAATGTTTGACCCAGGCGCTCGCTTTCAGATTTCGCCAATCGGTATCCAAGAGGGAAGATACTCGAAAGATACTTGCTTCCAAATAATCAAACACTGTCTCCCGCTCGTGGCAAATAACCCTGATTTGCATTAGCTTCTCCATTTATTTGTATCTTGAACGTCGGATTGCCTACGCTGGCGTATGACGCCACAATATTTGCGGGGAAAACCAGACAATTACTTTTGTATATCTTTTGTATTAAGGTCTCTGAAGGTTCATTTATACGGTACAATTTTTGTCGCACGCTACAAGCTTAGGACATGTCTACAACTCGTTTACGATTGTCGCGTACGCTGCAACAATTGTAAGTCATGTCCTAGGCCTGTTGTAAAGCTTCACGTCGCATGCGCCAAAAATCGACCGCGCAACAGGTTTATTTGATATACAAAAGTGGGGTTTTATCAACGGAGTTGATAATGTAAATTGGCCACCGTACATAGATTCTAAGGGCCCATTAACACGGTACGATTTTTGTCGCATGCGACAACGACTTACGTCAGGCCCACAACATGATTTACGATTGTTGCGTACGTCAGAAAAATGTCGTAGCATTTTAAAACATGTTTTAAAACGCTACGACAATCGTAAGTCATGTCTTATGGCCTGTCGTGAGCTTGTCGCATGCGACAAAAATCGCACCGTGTAAATCGGCCCTAAAAGCTGACGTTTCGACCGTTAGCCCTTCGTCAGAGCGAATCGAGGAATTGTGGGTTACGTGTAGTTTTTATAGTAGAGTAGGAGCTACGCTATTGGTGGTAACATGGCAACGTGAAAATAGGAATATATTAGTTTAAATTAAAAGCGTTCGTTAATACCGTGAGGATTAAGGGTGCCGATTTGGAAGATGAATTGAATTGGGTCTGATGACCGCAACGCCTCTGATTGGTCCGCAACCAACTAACTGCAGTGGGATTATTATATGACTAGCTCCATGAGCGGCAAGATGAACCAAATCCCGCACTGTGATTGGCTACCCGAGCGGGCAAGATGGAGCTATCTTGCCCGCTCGGGATTTCTCACTTGGTCCCGCAACTTCGTCTCGGTTTTTCTAGGCCGTTTTTCCTTTAATACAACACAGCGAGTAGTAGTTTCTTTCTGTGTTTTTTAATCCGACATCAACACTAACTTTGCGCGGGACTGGTACAAGCTTTCCTAAGGGGGGTACAGTCGCTACAATATGGTCGCGGGTACACGAGACAACCCTCCCCCCGAGTTACCCACTCATTAGTTTAAAAAATTATATCAACCGTTTACATGAGGTGGCGAGAGACAACTCGGGTGGCGGGACAACTCGGGGAGGCGAGTTGTCTCTCGCCCCGGCAGGTAGGGTAACCCTGGCAGGTGAGACAACTTGTTCGCATGTAAACCGTTTGGCTCGACCACCCGAGACGAGACAGCAAAATAAAAATCAAAGAAGCAACAATTTGGGGAGCTTATACATGTTTTTAGTTTACTTTCGAAAGAAAAAGTTTTTTCCCGCCATAATTCTCAACGCTGTCAACGGAAAATTCTCGATTCATAAACAGCCTTTATTTAAACTACATATTAATGCTGCGTTAAGATTGTCAGTCCATTTGCTGAATGTGAAAACGCAACTATACTTAACAAAAAAGAAAGGCAAATGATGATACGCATTTTTTGAAGATGCGATGCGTCTTAAAATACATGCATAATTAAGTAAGGTCAACTTTGTCTCGCTCACGCAATTCTCATATAGACGCTCGGTAAAGTTGTCTCGGGAAGGAGGGCTGTCTCGGGTAAGCGAGACCATATAAACAAGCCCTTAATGTCCCGATTTTCCCAACAGTGTGGTGACGCCTATATCAACGAAACAAATCCTACAAATTGACGGCTTGTCACATATTGTCTCTTGCGAACGTAGGTTGGAAATGGTTGAGAAATCTTTTCAATGTGTTTTCGATTCATTGTCTTTTGGAATTCCGGCTTTAGTCTGTATTTGTTTTTGGCGTGTTTGTGGTGGGGAGTCAACAGAGAAACGTTTGTATTGTGTTTCAATGAAACTGTTGCTGGTCACAAAAGCTCGAAAATTATCTTGTTCCAACGCTCTCTCTCTCTCGTCCCTCTCTTATAAGAAGTTGCTTGGTATCTACAGAAAACAGGCAAAATCAAACATGTTTCTTTCATCTTTGGCGTAATGCAGATTTGTGCTTGACGTAAGCCGTTTGCTGTTTGTGTTTAGTATCGTTTGACTGATCTTTGTTTTCGACCACTTAGGCAGTCCATTACAAGTCCAATTTATCAACCCATGCATCTGGTCTATGGACTAGGGCTCGGTGCAATACAAACAGTACCACATCCAAGCTTACTTTACACACATGCCTCACAAAAAAGAGGATCGACAACGAAGATAAATATCTAACCTGAACATTTCTTCACACTTCACTCTGGCTAAAAATGTTAATTACTTTTTCAAGTGTTTGACTATTCCCGAGGCCGGCAAAGCTCTCCAGAAACAGCAAATGGCCGTTTTTTATACTGGAGACGCATAATTCGTCTGGGACGAACTTGGGCAAACATTTTTTCTGCGTCTATTAAATTCGTCTTGTATAAAGACGGCCACAAGACGCATTATGCGTCTGGACGAAGAATCTGTTTTAGTGTGCGTCTTCGAAGACGAACTAAAACTGGAAAGTTCGTCCAGACGCATTATGCGTCTAGTGCCCGTCTTTATACTAGACGAATTTAACAGACGCAGAAAAAATGTTTGCCCAAGTTCGTCCAAGACGAATTATGCGTCTCCTATAGTTCGTCCCGTCTTTACACTAGACGGATAACATGAGAGACGAACAATTCGTCTGGACGGATTATGCGTCTCTAGTATAAAAACGGCCAATGGCCGTTTTTTTATACTTGAGACGCATAATTCGTCGCGGACGAACTTGGGCAAACATTTTTTCTACGTCCGTTAAATTCGTCTAGTATAAAGACGGGCACAAGACGCATTATGCGTCTGGACGAAGAATCTATTTTATCGTGTCTTCGAAGACGCACTAAACTGGAAAGTTCTTCCAGACGCATTATGCGTCTAGTGCCCGTCTTTATACTAGACGAATTTAACAGACGCAGAAAAATGTTTGCCCAAGTTCGTCCAAGACGAATTATGCGTCTCATATAGTTTCGTCCCGTCTTTACACTAGACGGATAACATGAGAGACACATAATTCGTCTGGACGGATTATGCGTCTCTAGTATAAAAACGGCCAATGAAGGCAAGCTTCAATGGCAAACTTGTAAGGCTCCTCCTTGCCAACGAAAAATCATTTAATTGCGCCCGCGGCCTCGTTTCCTTGTTTTATAAATTGATCTATAGCTCTAACTATGGCTGTATAAAATAGACAGATATCAATATGTTTTTTTGATTTTGCTTAACAGCAAATCTGAGCTCGAGGTTTTCCATGAGCGAGAGACTTTTTCTAATAATCTCTGATAAACAAATTTATTCCGAAGCACAAAACCATCAATCAAAGATGAGAATAACGCAAAGTCAAATTGACTATTTCATCATCCCGTACGAGGGTTTCTCTTCGTGGCACCAACGGCCGGTTGTCTTAAAAGTTGTCAGAATCACCTAAAATGGTTTCCACAATGCTTTAAAAGCTCGTTTAGTGAGTTTGTAGCAGCCCTTCAAAATATATATCTGTTCGGATGTTCTACGGGAATTTCAGGTTGCTGTAGAACGTCCTTCATGGCTTTTTTGCCTTGTCCTGAAGTTAAAGAAATCGTGACGGGTCTGATAAAAAAAAACTTTACATTAAGTAGTCGTCGTTTTTTCCCGCAAATTTTAGGGAACGTTTGCCCTTAATATGATTCTCAAAAAAACTACGGCCAAAATGATAGAAGTTATAAATCTTCAAATTTTCTTCCAGCGTCACAGTTCACTCTTACTCAGCTTAGCAAAATTTAAACGTTCTTCAATGTGGTTTCGAAATTTCTACGCATCTCTTCGCACTCTTCACACTTCATTACTTTTCTGAAATAGCTAAATCTCTGTTCAGAAGAAATGTCGAAAAAATCTTACTACACCTCGAAAGTTTAAGTTCGAATATTTGAAAATGTTAACCCACCATCCTTCCGAACAGACAATTACCGAAATAATAATTACTCGTTGGGTGCCCATGTTCTTTTGCTAGAAAAATCTCATAAAATTTTGATGAACTCTCCTATTGTCAGCAGAAAGTTGTCAACTGCCTCGTCTGTGAGTCACTACAATGTGTTGTTATTTGATTGGTAGGAATCGATGAATTCAGCATTCCCAAAATAGAGCGCAGGAGACAAGAAAAATCTGGTTTGGAAAGACTAAATGAACTGAACCTCAAGTCTTAGAAATCATTTTATACCCGCAGTTTTTGCTTCCACTTCACAGAAGAGTTTTCCTGAAAGAACCAGTGCACAATGGCATTCCAGCTAGCTCTGCTTTTTACTGGGGATTTTCGTTGGGACATTTGCCAAAACTTCTGTGCAAACAACAAAAAGCCCTGGTATTAGTAAACCCCAGTGCAACGTGAATAACAACTTTTACGCCGGACCACACTGCTGTAAGAAGATCGAGCAGCAACTCACACTGAGATCAAAGAAGCAATAACTGCGCTGAAAGCAAACGAATCTGGCGGCTCTCAAGACAAAGGTCTGCAGTTATACATTTTAGATACATTTACTTCGAAGACACCAGTCGGGTTAGAATTTTCACATCTGTTCCGTCGCAAAAATCAATCAAATTACGATCAATTGCTTTTGAAATATTCGCTAGCTCCGTATAGTATTTCCCTGTGTGATGTCTATTCAACTTTTTAGAGGATAGAGATAACGATGAAACCAAAACATATCTAACAGGAATTCATCCCGCTTATGTAATTTTTAGTCAACAAGAACTGCGCCGATGTTTACAATTCTGGCGAAAAGATAAGTGGTGTGTACAAAAATCGATCCCGATGGTCTGGGAGAATTTGAAGTGTACTGTGATCACAAAACTGCCGGCGGAGGATGGACGGTCTTTCAAAAAAGACAAGACGGCTCCGTAGATTTCTTCCGCGCGTGGGACGCCCTACAAACGAGGCTTTGGTAATCTAAACGGAGAGTTTTGGCTTGGACTGGACAAGATTCACCGCCTGACTGTAAGCAGCAGCAACAAGCTTCGCGTGGACTTGGAAGACATTCATGGAAATACAGCATTTGCCGAGTACAGTTCAGTTACAGTGGCAAGTGAGCGAGCAAAATACCAGCTGAGTTGGGGGGGAAATATTCAGGTTTGCAAACTCTGGTGATTTAATAAACAACCCTTTGTTAATTAAGATAGACA
>NC_090889.1:27838893-27853893 GCF_036669925.1 Montipora capricornis
ACTAGAGAGTCTAACCAGATGTCATTCAGCGCTTTCCCTGCAGTTATTGAAAGACCGCGAGTGTTGGTCCGGCTGGAGTTTTGATCCCGCGATCTCCCGCACAGAAGTCCGATGCTCAACTAACTGAGCCAACCGGTCAGCGGTTGGCTCAATTGGATGATGATGATGATGATGATAACAATGGACAGCAACGAGAAAGAAGACGATAACAACGCTAAGACACTCAAGTTAGGATGATAATGTCTTCAACTGCATAAGCACTATTAACCGAGTAAACTAAGATGTTATTAAAACAGAGTACTACAAGAGAAGAAAATCTTTCCGATGAACAAGTCAAAACCAACAAACTGTACCTGGGGTTCATCGAAGGGAACCAAAAATGCTGATACCACTGCACCACTTTAAATAAAACACACAGTTGACTCACCTCAGCAGCTTCTTGCATGGCAGTTGACAGGATCCCATTAAATGTTTGCACATTGACTCTGCCAATGTCTCGCAAACAGGACATCAGTGCATCAGGGATCTGAAAGGCATCAAGACCAAAGTTTAAGTTAAGTAATTTCGCAATCGTTTTACTGAGTTGCGTTTTCACGCATCAACAAGAATGAACGACCCTGGAAGCTGGCACCCCAAGGATCCGTTGGAAACCAAGATAAATTCGAGTAGGAGAAGGAGGCATCCAAAGCACTATCACCGCTACATTTGCCAAAAGAGGGCAGCCAAAAGATAAGGCTTTTTTTTAACTGAGCTACTAAGCAAACTTTAAGCATCATGGAAAGGCTGGAGGGGGCACCTTGGGCGAAGTTCCTTACTCTCCGTTTTGGTTTCCATTAGAATCCTTTCTGACTGGTTCAAATTTCTTGGATCTATTAATGAAATGGCGTCACGAGTTTGCATTCCAGTTGTCAATAAATTTTTTCAATGCAAAGCAGTTTGTGACATCATCTCAGGAACATGTCAGCCTATGCATCACAGTAGTTCGGCCACTGCACAAACTACTTCTAGTTTTGTTAAGTTTTGCTGCACACTAAAATTGGAGCTTTTTAAGTGAAAAGAAAAGAATATTTTTGCAAAGTGTGAAAAGGTATATCTCACCAAGAAAAATATTTTGAGTTAGGGGCACAAACTAAGAGAAAATAGAAACCAACTATAACACAGAAAGATTATGTGATCTGCAAAAAGGAAAATAACTTTTTGTTGAAGTGTCTAGTCGTTCTAGCGCTGGAGCACTAATTGGGGACACTGTAAACTGAAATTAACAATTAACGCAACTCAAGTCAAACGTTGGTTTTTGAGGAGAGAGGAAATCGGAGTACCCAGGGAAAACCTCTCAGTGCAGAGTAGAGAACCAACAAACTCAACCCACATATGACGCCGAGTCTGGGAGTCAAACCCAGGGAACAGCGGGGGGAGGCGGGAGGTGGGTGCTGCGCCATCCCTGCACTGCCCTTGGTTGCTTGTATTACCTACCAGTTTTAAGTACATTGTAATTCCCATTGAGACCTCGGTTCTATTGCAATTGAGTATGAAGTATGGAATCAACTCATGATGTTGAAAACTTACAGTTCTGTACCCATTGCGCCAGTTAAGGAAAGCAGCATTACATAATGTTTTGCCAAGCCAATCAGCACAAGAAGCAGCGAGGAGGCAGGAATCACTCTGATTTAGTTTTGAAAGAGTTTGCTTTATCTGTTATAACAAAAAACAGCAAAATATATACAATTAAAGTCCATTCATACATGCACATAACATTTACTGGTATACGTAGTTTGAGGTAAAAGTGCTATCATTGTTACTTTTTGTGGCTCAATAACACATGCAGGTCGCAGAAAGGAGCATAATGTCAAGAGACAATAATAACCTATTGTCACACCTATCTTCAAAAAGTAACAACTGCCGGTCTTTATTTCTCCCTTTCAATGCTGTACATCAGTAGCAACATAGAACAAGAGAAACAAAAGCTCCCCATTAATTTTGATGAAACAACAGACTTTTGATGACATCCTGGCTTGAGTTGCTCCAAGCTTGCCTTGGTCAGGGTCAACCAGTGTTAAATACCATGAGATACTAGAGATTTACTGTAGAAACTACTGAACCAATGGTTAATGCTAACCTTGTTTCAAGTAACTCGGATCAGTAAGTCAACATTAATGAGCTCATCTACATCTATATCTACATGTTCCAGCACTTGGTAAAGTCCCTTTTTGGCTTATGGCTGTTTCTGCTTAGGTGGCCTCATACCTCATAGGCCTTTTTAGACAGATCACTGTCAAGCCAGCCACTTCTGCTGGAGAGAACAGGACACCCACAACACCGGGGACTACATCCCCTCCTCTTATCGAATAGTGTGTGGGTTCGTTAACGTCCCACAGGGAACTTACGAACACAGAAGGTATTTGTGAGACAGGGCCTACAGTTTATAGTCTTTATCTGAGAAGACTTGAAAGTCTAACCGTTTGCAGATGAAATTAGGAAGGCAGCACTTTCTCCTCCTTTAAGATCCTAAGCGTTGATCCGGCCAGGGTTCGAACCCTTGATCTCCCGCATGACAGCCCGATGCTCAACCAACTGTGCCACTGGTGCGCAGTGAAAAATTGCTTTCGTTTTGAATTAACAAGGAATAATTTCCTTCTTCTTACAGCACTTTGTGTACTAATCCCACTGAACTTCGCAAGAGACATGCAAAATGAATCCAAAGCAGTGTACAGGAACTTTGAAATGTATTTGGGATCAAAGCAACTTGTGACCTGAAGACCACCCTTTCTGTTAAAAGAAACCCGCCTGAGCCACTAACCAACATTACATACTTACCCTTTCACAGATGCTAGGAAAACAGCCAGTGAAGCCACAAACAGAAAGAGTCTGCTTCACTTCATTGAACATATGGCAATGACTGAAAACCTCAATACATCCTGCTGGATGAGAGCTAAAGAGCATGAAGACGAGAATAAGGAACTGTTATTAAAGATCAATAATTTTCATTAATGCAGGCCTTTAGATGAAGAGATTTATCGTACTGTATTTTTGTTATGTTGACTGACATGCATTTTAAGTTTTTCTCACAGGAGTACTAATCTCTCTTTAGGCAAAGCAGAACAAAAGCAAATAACCTTCTTCAAAAGATGATTTCTCAAACTGTATTAAATGTCACCAAACTATACAAAAATAAAAGCTAACAAGAAGACATGGGCACATTATTCAGAAGCACTCTAGTTTTGTATCAACCAAGTCCATAAGATCAATATTGGACCTTGGTACATGTACTTGTAAGAAAGATGCCTTGTGAGGCAAAAATTAATACACTGTAGCCTTACATTAATCATTAGTTGAATTAATACATTAAGACACCACATGTACATGTACAATAATCATTTCCATGCCATGTAATGTGATTGCCACTTCCATGAACAAAATAATGTGCGAGTAGATCAAACAACTGCTTACTCCAGGATTTTCAAAAGGAATTTTAGTAGTCAGCAAAACCTTAAGAGTAAGCAGAGAATGGACGACACACAACAAAGGCGTGTTTCCCAAGGGCTGAAGGCACAAACTTGTAGGGGGATCCGGGAAGCATCCTCCCCTGGGAAAATTTTGAAATTTGGGCCCCTTAGAATGCATTTCCCGCATTCTGGAGCATGAATTCGGGTAATTGAACAGAACACTCATATCATGAAATTTTGGCTATTTTTATTCAGAGAGAGTACAGTACATGGATATTCTAAAAAAAATTTGGAAATTCATTTGACGGCAAGACACTAATTTTTTAGGTTTCGAAAAGACACTAAAATAGCATGACACACGTGTAGCCCCTTTCAGGCTCCTTTGCATTCTCTAAAGCTGCGTCCAATGTATTTCATCTGTCGTGACGAAAAGTTGTATTGTCATGCTCCAAATGTAGTTAAAAAGGTAAACAAAACAAAACTTTGACGATCCAAGGCGTGTTTTCTCTTCAAACATTTCTCATGTAAATTTGGGGTAATTTCCAACGAATATAGGCGGCAAGTTCACATGCAATTGCCGACAAGTTTCACCCTGATACTCACCAGCGATATTTCTTGAGAAAGGCTATCAATGAGTCCTTCAGGTGAGGCCATTTTCCTGGTCTGAAAGCAAGGCAACCCTAATCATTAAATTAAGTACATGTACATGTGCATTTGTAGTTGTTTTAAAATACAATCCCTCCCTCCCTCCCTCCCTCCTTCCCTCCCTCCCTCCCTCCCTCCCTCCCTCCCTCCCTCCCTCCCTCCCTCCCTCCCTTCCTTCCTTCCTTCCTTCCTTCCTTCCTTCCTTCCTTCCTTCCTTCCTTCCTTCCTTCTTACCTTCCTTCATTCCTTCCTTCCTTCCTTCCTTACTTCCTTCCTTCCTTCCTTCCTTCCTTCCTTCCTTCCTTCCTTCCTTCCTTCCTTCCTTTAAAAGTACATTAAGACAAGAGTACTTACTTGCAAGTCTTCTGAGAAGCTAAAAAGTTTTCATAAGTGGGATTATTCTTGAAAGTCAGACCAGCTATTTCAGTCTCAAGCTCTTTCAACTCTTTCGGTCCAGATGGAAGCTTAAACAATAATATTATAAAAAACACAACCATAAACAAATGTTTTAGATGAAGCTATGCTTCTACAGAAGGCCTTTGATCTCTTAAGTGACAGACATAAGGTCAAACAACCCAATGTCCAACAACGACTACTGGCCCATTTCCCGGTCTTATCCAAGATCTATGAAAGAATTGTTTTGTGTTCAGAACCTTGATGATAGTACAACTACACGTACAGTGTACATGTACTGTAGCAATCACTTACCACTTTGTTCATCTTCTTGAAAAGGGAACATAGTTTGTCTTTATCTGAGTTGCCTTTGTTCTGCAACATTTTTGTCATTGTTTCCACTATTTTTTTCAAAAGGACCACACCCTTACTGGCACTCTGATCCTTTCCTGAAAAATAAAGGAAGAATCAAGCAGATCAGAAAAATAATTATTAGTATAAACACACGGGTGATTATACAAAATCGTGCGCTCTCATTGGCTCGCTCTCTTGGATTATCAGCCGATAATCACCTCGACGGACAAAATGGCTGCCAGTAGTCGTTTTGCCACTGTAAGTGAAGATGATTTCGCGTTGAAATGTTTTTTTTTTCTCTTTTTTGAAATAATCACCTGTGTATTTATACTAAAACAATTATTCGCCTCAGGCTCAGTGATTATCGCTGAACATTCACCTCGACTTCGTCTCGGTGAATATTTACCGATAATCACTTCGCCTTCGGCGAATAATTGTTAAATAATAGGCAAATTACCAAGAAGTGTTAAAGTGATAAATGGAAAAATTCCACAAACAATGCAAATAATTATTAACATTTTTGTTGTTTTTTAGAGTAATCAGAGAGACCTTCAAACAGTGCAACAATTCACAACTTTCCTTACTTTTGAGAAAGGAGATGTATTAATTTTTGTAAACGTCCAAAATGGAATAATAAAAAAGTAAAAAAAAAAAAGGTAAAGTGGTGCATTTATATAGCGCCCTTATCACTAACGTCTCAAGGGCGCTTTACAATGATCAATTTACCCCCAGCGGACTGGAAGCATATACAGGCGCAAATTGCAGCCGCTTCTAAGCAGTCCATGCATGCTGGTACTCATTTCACCGACCTCGGAAGGATGGAAAGCTGAGTGAACTTTAGCGGGAAAGAAGGTCGCCAAATATTCCAGTCTCGGCAGAACCGGGAATGGAACCCGGGACCTTAGGGCTGGAAGGCAGAGATCTTACCACTGCGCCAACCCCTCCGCTCACAAAATAATCACCAAATTTTTTGTGTATTGGTCCATTTAACTGCCCTTGAAGCAATTAGTGTCCACAATTAGTTTTACCTAAATACCTTCACACTTTAATAAAGTTTATGTATGTATGTATGTATAATAATAATATTATAGTTGTAAGAGTTTTTGCCAATAATTCATGATGCATTATACAATTCCAAAAGGGCAAGAAAACTCTGGGTTATTAAATGACCTGTTGTTAAATACACGTATGCTGTACCTAAGGTTCCTTTTTCTTCTTGCAGAATAACTTGAACAATCTCAAAGTTCTTTTCAATACCAGATATATTTGGCAGCTTTTTAATCCAGCTAAAGATAAAACAAAAAAATAATTACTAATAAACCAGGGGTTTCCTTAAGTTTCAAAGTAGAAGGGACCCTGATAGAGTAAGAAGGCACCCCTACATGTATATATGGCCTGGCTTTTGATGTTGAGACCTCCTTTGAGCAAAGGCAAGTACTGTACTCAGCATACACAGGTGCTAGTACCAGGGTCCACACTTCTAATAAAACCTCTGATGCATGTACATTAGCATTTTACAGGTCATTTTTTTCTTGTTTCAAATGTATTATCCCTCCTCACCCCTGAGGGGTTATGCATTGACAAGTGAAATCTTTTAGCATTAGACAAAGAAAGGTATTCTAGCATTAAGGCAGAGTAAAATCTGCAGTGCCACTCTTAGGAGGGAAAGAATTAAAAGCAGTTTAATTAAATGTCAATTAACACTGTATTCCTCTCTAAACAAGTTCTGGAACAATAATTGAAATTCGAAAGGGAAACACGGCCTTAAAGAAAGAAAGATCCAATGCAGATACATGTAGATGGATGGATAAATTTACCGGTAGTTTTCCACAGTACTTAGTTCTATCAAAAATACTTTACAAAAATACCCTGTTCCACCTAGAAGCCGTGCATGACAATACAAATTACAAAAAAATGTATAAAAATTAAGAACAAAGTCATAAAGATTATCCATATTAAGTTAAGCTTTGCCTGTGCAGATAGTAAACACCTCAACTTTGGACTTGAAACAATCTAAGGAAGTTATGGCAGAAAATGTGGGGTTGGTGTCATCAGCGAAGGACCTCCCAACACCAAAATCGAACAGTGTTCATCCATGTTAATTATAAAAAACCTGCCATTAGTATGACTTCCATTTTGGGGTTCATAAATTATTAATGAGTTTGAAAACTTGGACAAGCAGGGAAAGGGCCCTGGGTAAGCACATTTGAATCCCTACTTGCCCAATGGACAAGGTGGAATTCAAATATTAATTTTCCAAGCCCTGGCTGCTAAGTATCTTTTCACTATTAGGGACGATTAGTTTAAAAATCTGATTAAGACTACTGTCTAGGTGTGCGAAATGTTCACTTACGGTGTCCATCTGTGGATCAAAAACCTAGTGCTTAAGCCCCCTATTGTAACCCAGCACAACCTGTCTCATGGACAGGTGGTTCACATGTATTTACTGTAAACCAGCTTCCCCACATGGGTACTTTTACAAGTGAGGAGGGTATGATGTCACCAAGAGGGATAAAAACTGGGACCTGACAAAGGGCAAATGAGCTGTACGATTTATTGCACTGGTCATAACATTTTTATTATCCCTAGCAACAAAGCTCTCAAAATAATTTGAAATTCTGTACAAACCTTTCATAGACATGAAGAGGAAAACAGTTACTCCCAAGTGGTTTGATCAAATTTTCCAATACAAAACCAAGAAAAACAAGAGGACTGGTCTTGTTTGAGACTGTAGGAGACAGTATCACCGAAACACAAGCCCAGAGAAGATCCTGTGATACAACAGATGGGTGAATATTAATTATATAGGAAAATGTACAGCTGTACAAGTACAGTACATGAATGACAGAGGTGTTTTGCAGAGTGCCAGACATTGCATGCTTTGTTGTCATAGCACCTGAGACAGTATACTCTACCTACACTTACATCATTGTATAAGGTCTAAACACCAATAATTATTTTTAAATGGCTAGCTTTCAGCAATAATAATATTGTTGTTGTACATGTACCTAGTGCATTATTTTATTTACAACATCTAAGTTTAAAAAAAATACATTTCTTCACTTTAAAGGTGAGGGTTCAGTTATTGGTTTTCTGAAAAATTCTGCTGCTGAGTAATGTATTTAATTACATACCCCAATCCCAGGCTATGCATTGCACAGTGAGTGATATACATGTACATGTAATGGAAGATCATACAGTTGTAAGACAAAAAAAATAATATGAGAAGTATTCTGAATGTAAATTGTAAATGTACATTATTGGAACATGTTCAGTGCTGCGAATTGACATCTTATAATTATACGCAGGTTCAACTCAAGTCTAACTTTGTAGCAGGGGCAAATAGGGTGGCTAGCCACCCCCCATTTTGGCTCCTTTTTTTTCCATTTATCTGCTTTGTATTGTATTTTTATTTCTGCTGGAACAGATACTATTTACCTGACGTGAACATAAATGCAAAACATAAACAAAGTCAAAATGGCACCCTAAACTATCTGCACTTTTGTTAGAGTATTATACTATGATTCTTTCAATTAACCCCCCTTAGAATATTCCTAGATCCGTCACTGTTGTCGCTCAGTCAGAGGTCTAATCCGGAGGTTGGAGGTGCAAAGATGAACTTGGTCAGAACAACTGTGAACAACAGATGCATCGGATGCGGCATTGAAAAGTGTGAAATGAGATTGTTAACTAATTTAATAACTATTATCATTAGAATAAATACCTTTCTCTTGAAGACACCCAAAGCGCTTGTTATAAGATAAGTTTGATAGCAATTTGTGATTGAAAAAACTCTGACAACAAGTGCAGCAAACAGCACCACAACAAACGACTGAAAACAAGGACAAAGTTAAAATTCATGTTTGTTTGCTTTCCTTTTGATCCCAGAAGCAAGAATCATGTACTTCATTAAGTGACCCAGTAAGAACTGGACAACGTTTTACTTGTATTTAGGATCCAAGAATACTTTAACCCTAATGACATTTTTATCAAGGAGGTTTTTCTTCTTGAAACTACATTACTCCACCTGGGTGAAAATCACTTTGCTGATCATCCCCCAAGTTAAACAATCAGGATGTGCAATGCACTTTTAACTTGAGTCTTACTGACTGTTATCGACTGGTTATTATACCTTGCTGATCTGTACATATGATCGTTACTATTAAATTAATTTTAAAAATAAAGTTCTAAACATTTCACTTGTAAACGAGTACATGTAAACAGAGTGACTGAAAGCCTCAATTTTTCTAGCAAGAAAACAATGGTTCCTTCTGCAGGTATGTGTACATTGTACCCAAGCAGAGAAAAGACAGAAAACAAATCATCTCCAAATAAAGACTAATAACCAAAAATACAATAATGCTTTCTGGAACCAGCAGAAAGAGCCCTAAACAGTACTACTACTACTAATGCAGTAACAGTAACAAGTTCGGTGTGCATTAATTTTGCAATTGAAAAAATTCTAATTAAAGGTTAGGGCCATTTAAACTAAAATAAGTGGAAATGCCTTTACTACATAATTAATTAAATCAATTACAGTAGTATAGCGATATTTCTCGTTTACAAACATTGACGTCACATTTCTTTTGATATTCAAAATTAATTTGCCAACCAGGGAACACAAGAAGTCATTGTTTCAACAGCCAATTAGGTTCTGGTTAGCATATTAATAACAATGGATGATATCAGAAGAAACATCCCTACACAATGTATATTCTTAGTTTAAAATAAAAAGAGGACAAAAACATGATGCAATAGTTTTCTGTACCTTGAATGAGCCTTTACAAGGTGGGATAATGTCACTGGGAGAAAGAAGTTTGTTCTTTGCTTTGTCAAGAAGTTGTCCTGCTGCACTTTCAAATTTCTACAAAACATTCAATCATCAATTACTTAATTATTTGTTGGAACTATTAAAACAAGAAAAAAATTGGAATGTGGGGCTCTATCAATCACTACCATAATAGTAATTGTTAGTATTGCTAAAGTCATCCTCATCACCATCATTATCAAAACCAACCCTCCTACACTGTACAAGCAAGGGCCGGAGTAGAGTTTCACAGTCCATAGAATTTTTTTTTCCAAGCTTTGGTTTTTGGACTGGCTGATGTGAGACACTTTTTGTTAAAACACTGCTGAATCACTTTCCCCCAGTTCTACCTCACCACCAAAGCATTGACTGATTTAGGGGCACTTACATTGTAATAGGTGTTCCAACCCTAAACCAGTAATAACAATGGTACTGTGCTCAGTTACCAGGCCTTTGAATAAAAATGAGGCTGGAGTTGACCTTTGCTTTGATACAAACCTCACTGCTTTAAATTTCTCATGTAAATAAAAACGTGTTAGCATTACAACAACATGATTTACATAAGAAAAGCAATAAGGTTTGTATCAAAGCAGGTCAGTGCCAGCTTCGCTTTTATTCAAAGGCCTAGTGACTGAGCACAGAACTGTAAAATTAATGGTCTATTGACCAAACAAATTGTAACAGGGCTTTAATTCATCTGTGTGCCAGAAGAGAAAGAACCCCAACAAAATTAAATTAAATTTTATTGTTTAATGTATGTTATTCACTTGGCTGAACACCAACCTGTTTAGCATCTTTGGAAAGCCCATTTGATACAGCAGATTCACAAAATGTGTCGATATACCACTCTAATACAACCTCAGTACGAAGATTAGAGTTGATCTGCGCTACACTAAGTATCAAAGCCAACGCTTTTTGAAGTTTTGGCTCAGAAATAGACTTTGGGGGAGGAATCTTTCCTGCTTCAGCATCTGAGGTATCTTCTCTTACAATAACAGTCAGCAACTCCTTCATATCGGCAGAGGATATGCTTCCAAGAGCACACTGTGAATAGTTGACATTAATTCCAGTTTCTAGAAGGAAACAAAGCATTACTTTGATTCAAACATTTGTATGTGTACATGAGTTAGAGTGCAGCTATGACTACAAGATTCTCATTTCTTATTTACATACATATGCTAAACCAGAACGATGTTTTTGTGAAAATTTATCAGTAAGAAAAAACATTAATAAAAATTCACCTTTTGGTTTGGTTTTGGTCAGGACATCTCTATCCAGCTCCTCTGAGCCTGGAAGTGTGATGACATTCATTGCTTGCTCAATCTTTCCAGTCTTCGCAAGCAACAGTACCAACTTGTGTCGGTAGACAGAAATGTTTGTCAATAGCTTATGCTCACTTTGGGAAAGCATACCAAAGCTTGCAGAGTTCTTTCGGATCACTTTGCAGCCAAGCATGTAAAATAATGCATCTGAGAACCTGGTGATTACACAACAGACATTGCATTACGGCAACTTCTAGCAGTACACGTATACTATGGCGTTATCAAACAGAAAGACAGTGTTACCACAATATGGAGGAAACATTATTGTTGCACCGCTGTAAGTAAAAATTACCTAGTAATTACCCTGTAGATGTACATCCAATTTTGACATGCAACACAATTACATGTACATGTACATGTAATATCCCTTTAAGGAGGCTTAAAAGGATTTCAGCACTTAAAAGACACCTCTCTTTAGATCGAATGACGCTACAACACTGTATCACGTAACAGCATATGGTACCATATGATATGAAACACCAATTATTTATAAACAGGATGTGATCATTATTGTGATGTTATAAGTTAGCCTATACTTTGGACTTAGTTGCCCAGATCTCAAAAACGAACATGGTGATCCCTCTTTTTTATTGCTGAAAAGTGATTAGAAGGCCACGACAAAACATTTGGCAAAATTCTGTCTAGCGGATTCAGAGCCACCTTAAAAAAATCACAGAATTGAGGTGGCTCTCAATCCGCTGGACAGAATCTTTTTTTTTACTTTACAGAACGTTTCATCTTGCCCTGCTGATTACTTTTCAGAATTAAAACATGGGGGTCACCAAGTTCCTTTTTAGAGATATAAGCAACTAAAGACAAAATAAAGGGTGTTTTTACAGGGCTTGCCCGTTGCCCAGGTGACATATTACATCACAATAATGACTGTTCAGCAATAATTCGTGTTTCATTTGGTACCACAATATTGCTAATACACGATACAACGTCGTGGTGCCGATCCTCCTAATAAGAGCGTCACTTAGAAGTGTTGAAACTGGTTTTAGCCACCTTAAGTCTATTTCCAACGAAAAGGTAAGGGTAAAAAATAGCATAGGGTAACAAAAATGCAACTGTTTATCCTCACTTGAGGAGTAGCAATTGGGAGACACTTTGTGGCATCAGTTATCTGTGTTCCAAGACATGAATGATGTTGAAGTTGGGGAGTAGAGCAAGAGACACTTCGTGATGCTTATTGAAATCTGTGTGCATCTAATTAGGGGCATTTCTGGGCATGTACAGGAATCGCGTAGCGCGTAGTCTTGAAAACTGATACTAAGGATTTTCCTTTCATGTACTTAGTGTTGTAAGGGTTGAGAACATACATTGTACATTGCGTGAAGAGTAAGGTAGAGTGAGGTCTCAGTGGTTGCTACCTCATGTAAATGCCTCCAGTAAATATTCAACCCGGCCTGGCTGAACAAACACTTAAGATTCTATTAAGTGCTGGCTCAGCCAGAGTTGGAATCACTGCTCACCCCTGTGGGTGACTTTTTCAGTTCCATAAGACAACTGATTTGCAGTTAAGACAGTGATTCTTCTCGGATACATATCATGTAAATGTACATGTATAATCATGCTCATTCTGTTTTACCTTTTGTTCTTTTCCAAGACAGCAAGCCTGGCTTCAGCAATCTCTTCATCTTCGGTGATTAAATCACTGCCTAATTTTCCCGCAAAACACTTCACCAATGTTTCATCATCCCACTTCTTCATTTCAAGAGCCCTAGTACAAATCACAAGCATGGTGCAATGTGAAGATTATACTAATTATTACGATATTTTGATTGTTTAGTTGTCTTTCTTACAGACATCTTTGCTGCTGCAGTATCTGCAGTACAGCATTAATTTTGAAATAGCAAGTCAGACACAATACAGTCTTGAACAGAAGTCAATACACACATTCCTGGGGTCAGGGTACATGTAACTGAAGTGAGCAAGTGAGTGAGTGAGTGAGTAAGTAAGTAAGGGTAAGTACAACTGCAAGGAAGGAGGGAAGGACAAAGAAAGGAGGGAGGGAGGGAGGAAGGTACAGTAGGAGGGAAGAAGGATCGAAGGGAGGATGGAAGGAAGGAAGTAAGGAGGGAAGGAGGATAGGGAGGGAGGATGGAAGGAAAGAAGCAAAGAGGGTACAAAGGAGGGAGGAAGGAAGGAAGGAGGGCAAAAGAAAGTAAGGAGAGAGAAGGGAAGGAAGGAAGGAAGGAGGGAAGAAGGAAGGGGGGATGGAAGGAAGGAAGGAAGGAAGGAGAGAGGAAGGAAGGATGGAAGAAAGGATGGGAGGATGCAAAGAAGAATGGAAGGAAGAAGGGAGGTAGGGAGAAAGGAAGGGAGGATGGAAGGAAGGAAGGAA
Source organism: Montipora capricornis (assembly GCF_036669925.1). NCBI lineage: Eukaryota > Metazoa > Cnidaria > Anthozoa > Scleractinia > Acroporidae > Montipora > Montipora capricornis. The sequence continues at coordinate 27,852,202 of NC_090889.1, forward strand.
GGGAGGACAGAAAGAAGGATGGAAGGAAGGAGGGAGGGAGAAAGGAAGGAAGAAAATTCTTTATTTCACAAGGGTAGCACTTTAGGTGGCTCTAACCAGTTTCAACACTTTGAAGAGACACTCCAGAAAGATTGGGACTACACACTGTAGACATTGATTATTGCTGAACAAGATGCAGTCATTATTGTGATGCAATAGGTTTCCTTGGCAACAGGAAAGCCTATAAAAAACACGGTATATTTTGGCTTTAGTTGCCCATATCTCAAAAACAAACTCAGTGACCCCCATTTTTTATTGCTGGAAAGTGAACAGAAGGCCAAGATAAAACTTTCTGCAAAGTTTAAAAAAATTCTGTACTGCGGAGCCACCTTAAAAAAAATCCCATATTTAAGGTGGCTGTGAATCCCATGTAAAGAGTTTCTTTAAACTTTGCAGAAAGTTTCATCTTGGCCTTCTGATCACTTTCCAGCAATAAAAAAATAATGGTAGTCACTGGATTTGTTATTGAAATTCTGGTATACATTGTACATGCATGCAACTAAAGACAAAATACAGGGTGTTATTACAGCACTTTCCAATTTCCACGGTGACTTATTAGGTCACAGTAATGACCGCATTTTGTTCAGTAATAACTGGTGTTTCTTATGGTACCATAACAATGCTAATAAGAACATTACTTGAAAGCTTTGAAATTATGTATGTATGTATGTCACATTACAGTTGGAGTACATGAGGGCTAGGATGGTACTCTAACTGAAGATGTCACTTTTAGAATCACAGATGACGTCAAAGTTTCAGACAATACACGATAATAATTATCCAAGATTTCAAGCAATGTCCTGAAATTCAAAATGCACATGAACCATTACTTACATTTTGAGACCCGTGCTCTCAGGTGAACAGATTAAAGCTCCATTTATAGCACTCCTTAGTCGTTCTCTGACTTTGTCCTCCAAATTCTTTGGCAGATTAGGGTGCATGAAGACTTCTATCCATGCTTTCCGCAAACTACAGGGGGTGATCAAAGTTTTATTACTATTCTTAATACTTACAGTATACTCTAGAGAAAAAGAATTACGGTACATAGTTTTATAGTATCCAAAGTAAAGTTTCAAAAAGTTAATAAAACTGTGAACTGACATTAAATTAATGTTACTTGAATCTGCAGTAAGAGTAGCTTAGTGACTTAATGACGTGCCATTCAATATAATTAAATATTTTTATTTGTCATTGCTATAATTAGATTACAAGATTACAATGATTTAAAAGAAAAAACACTCAACTGTACATAATTTATTGTACATTAATCTCTTGTTTCCAAACATTCTGTTCCTGCAGCAACATTGATTTACAGCCCTTTTCAATTAACGAGCCTGACAATTACTGCAAATACATGTAAAACAAATTTTTTTATAGGTAATGTATAAAATTTAATCATGGCCACACCAACCTTCGCAAAGCTCCTTGGACTTGTCCATAAGGAAACCTGTTTTCGCCAAAAAAATATTTGCCATAAACACTTGGTTGTAATAAAATAAGTCATACAGTAGTTCTGTGCACTACATATCTTCATGTACCTAATTCCTAAACAAAATGTGACCTTCCACGGGAAAACGTACACTAACGTTTGCCCGTTAAACGGCTTAAAACTAACGGACGGTTAACGGATATTCAACGGTTTTGAAGATTGGT
>NC_090889.1:27856393-27858893 GCF_036669925.1 Montipora capricornis
ATGCCATCCTGGTGCTAAACCAACTGAGCCACTGGTGCACGGTTAAATAAAGCAAATTAGTCCAGGGAACACTATGTACTTATTGACTGAGTGCGAGGGCCTGATGGGAAAATAGTTGGCTCAAGGTCATGGCATACGGATCGAGCGCAGCGAAGTCTGAGCACCATGGCCAAGGGCCAAATCTTTTCCTTTCCAACCTGACGTAAACTCAGTCAATGAGCATGAACACTCAAAAGATGAAGTTTGGGCAAAATAAATAACAAAAACTTGCATAGAAAATTTATCTAATATGTTGTTTGCAGTTGCTTTTCTGGCCGTAAATAACTTGGATGTTTAAAAGTGACAAAATTCTCTAAAATCGCATCGCACAGAGCAGTATGTCTTCCTAGCAGGGCCGTACGGCTTTTTCGTGCCCTATTCACACTAATACATGCGGCCCTCATACAGGGATTTTCCCAATAGTTTCACAATGAAAGCGCATGCAGGGCTGTACAGGCCATAAGATAAAGTTCATTATGCTCTTACCCCGCAAAATGCAGTAAAAACAAAATGTTGCCGTAAGCTAAATTGATGGCATCTGCAATCTACAGTGTACATGTACGATGTACATGTATTCCTTAACAAAAGATGGCAAAATGAAGTGAATGCCTTTCACCGTCGCCAGCTAGCAGCAACACTGTCAAAGCATCAAGAACTATGGCAGCTTGACCTGGTTGATCACTCTTGAGATAATCAGTGACTGTAAGTATCGTATTGGATACGTTGGAGCTGAGATTAAATCCCCACCTGACAAAAAAAATTTAGAAAATGTACCTGAGGCCCTGTCCACTGTATCTGAATATGTTGTGATCAATTTTGACTTTGGAACAATTTGTTTTTGAATTGTATTTGCCTGTCCACACAAAAACTATTTGAAAACCCTAATCTTCACCTACACAACATGTGCGTGCATGCGCCCTCTACGGTCATGAGCCTCTGATTTCATCGTATTCGAAAACCTGCATTTTCACCTGTCCACACAAATACGATAAACTTCTGTTTTCAAAAATCTACAGTCTGGAGAGCGTTTTCAAAAGCCTTCGTTTGCGGTGACTGAAAATATAATATTTGTCTGGACGGGAGAGAAAAACAAAGGAGAAAGACCCCATTTTCAAAAATTACATGTAATGTGCTGCTATTCCTGCAGCCTGTACTGTACATTTGTAAGTTTGACAAGTCAGTGAGATTGGGAAGGACTTACCTATGTTCTTTCAAAGGAGTGAGAATCGTGTAGAATTGTGAATGTAAACTGTTCATTTTGTGCGCATGGTTACATTAACAAAAATCTCACACTGTCATGACTTTGAGTAGAAATAAACTGATTACAACGGTTGATCCTGATGCTGTTAACAATGTTAAGAACAGATTCATAGCTACATGTAGGTTTCATACTGTACATTACGCTTCTTCATGTACATGTAGATGACAAAATGTGTCCAGGTACAGAGTTCAACGTGAGGATTATGATCACTCCTTCTTTTCATTTAAAAGAGTGTAAGCAATTTGCTATGACTTTTTTGCTCAAGTCATTTCATTACTTCCCTTCCAGTGATGTAAACAGATACATACATGTAAGCAGTACCATTAAAATGCTCTTTAATAACAAAATTAATGCTTCATTTTCATCTATTTCATTCCATACAGTGCAGTGTGTGCACTTCATTTCATATTATTATTGTGTTGCTAGGAAACTCATACCCTCCTCCATAATTGCGATATGACCAATCATAAGCAAAAGCTCTGTTCTCATGGTCCTCCCAACACCACCGGCAGCCTTCACTATAATAACTGTCGTCACTGTCGTATTCATCATCATGACAACCACAGCCACAAGCAAAGCTGGAAGGCCGAGAGTTGCTTGACCATTTGTTTATTTCATCTTTGAGTGACTCTAAGATTTCTGTAGCCTTTGAAGCTTCAAAATTAAACAATATCAGCAAGTGGGTTAGAGTACATGTGTATAATGCTGAGAGCATCATACAAGACCTTTAAATTTCGGTTGGGTTCAAGTATTGGTTTATTCTTACATGTAAAAATAATACATGTACATGTAAATCCCTTGTCTTCTCAATGATCTCTTGATAAACCTGGTATGAAATCTAGCAGTGTGAGACATTCCTACAGGTATAATAAAAGCAATTCTCACATTTTTTTTTCTCAACGCACAAGAGGGTGGAATTCTGCAAATCCTGCAATCTGATTGGCTCTGGGAGCGGTTGGAATTTTTCTACATACATCTTGCCTGCCAACCTGGGAGGAATCCTAGCCCAGGTTGCGTGGGCTTGTGTGATTACCTTAAATTTCCATTTTTTGACTCTGAATATGTTTACATACAGAAGTAAGTGTTTCCAAACAGATTTTTTATTCTGGACAAGAGGTGTGGAAATAGAATTCAAATAAAAATATTTCTCTTTGAAACATTCAGTTTGTAAGTCACTTACTGAATTTGCTATCAAGTGCG
>NC_090889.1:27863893-27878893 GCF_036669925.1 Montipora capricornis
TTCACTCCCAAAATTACGAAAGATCACTCTTATCTGAGCTTTGATCATCTCTCCATCTTCAATTTAGTATCTGTACGAGTTGACTGCACAAATGTTGATATCACAATAAACGCCTCCGTCTGAAGATTTGTCCCGCGCGCAAAACCATAGCTTCAAGCCGCGAAATCGATGTCTTCTTTTATGCTTAAGTATCCTCTGCTTGTATAGATCGAATTTGAGCTCAAAGGTTTGTTTTTGGATAGCATAAGGTTGATTCCTGGCGACCTAGGAGACAATTAGGTCAGGAAATGCGCAAAAACTCACCGTAACCTCAACAAGCTGTATTTCATCGTCGTCCATCTTAGAAGTGTCGAGCTGGTTAAGCCGGTGTTATGTCATGTGACTTTTCAAGCTTGGCGCCATTTATTTTCCCATAAAGCAATGTGTGGTTGATACGCTGGCTCCCTCACCCCTCTCCTCTTGAATATTGACATTTAGTCCTTACAAATTGGTTACAAATAAATAAATCATTTAAATAAATTACTTGTTTGCCCTCTTTTTTTTCTGATATTTCTTCTGCGCCGCAAATGCAAGCCCAAAAGACTATTGATGGGAGCCTTTCCAGTAATTTTGCGAAACATTCGAGGATCGACTTCAAACGTTTACACCGGCCAATTTATCACTCTTTTTACGTGGGATGCTTATGGTAGTCCACGTTTAAAAATGGCTTAAGTGTCCTCGTAGTCAGATATGGAAATAAGCCACGTGCTTGTCACGAAGCTCTTGGCTTGATACTGTCATGTCAGATACGACTTGCATGAGGTATCTTTGTTATTTCCGCGCGAAAGGTAATCGAAGAAGCTCACACGAACTTCGCAACGGACATACTACCTCCCTTGGCTAGATTGCAGAATACCCGGCCCTCAAAATATCTAACTTAAAAAACTGCTCCCGCAGTGCCGCAGTCGTGTTGTAATGCTGTGCCCGCAGTCCTACAGCTTCGTAGTCGTCAGTCGTTGAAATGATAATCAGTCGTGTTGCAATGCTGTGTGAAGAAGAAAGCACTCGTTTACTGATTAAGCCTAAGCGCTCGTTTCAGTGATTAGGCCTAAACACTCTCGTAAAATTTTAGCTTTCATTTTGCGGTTCGGTTAACTACACTTTTCACGAGATCGTCTTTCCCTTGACTCACTCAGACTTCATTATTCTAAGACTACGGCACTGCGGCACTGCGGTAGCAGTCATTCACCTAACTTAATTGCATAATTTTGTTTGGTCACTGCGGGACCGAAGGAGAAAGAGATTTGTGCCGTTCTCAGACTGAATTTGCAGAAGAGAGAATTCCGTATTTTGGTCCGGAGCAAAATTTCTAAAAATTTGAAACTGCGAACGGAAGTGACAAAATTTGGAAAAATTTTTGGGTCGCATTCATGTAAGAATATTTCAAAATTCTGATTTAAACAATTGATTGGATTTCACCGTTCTGTCGGAAACATGAATCTAAATCAGGCCTTTTGTGTCGCTATTGCGCTGTTGCTTCTTCAAATCATGAATTACAGCGTTATCAGAGTGAATTAGCAGAAAAAAGCATCCCTGAAGTGATCTTAGTCTTTCTGCAACCAAGCCTCCTTCGATTTTTGTCGGTCAAGAGCGATGGAAGGCGAGAATATCACACCTCTTGCCTCCATTTCCGTTTCCCACCGTGTTTTTATTGAATGTCAACACATACAAATGAGATGGATTCATGAAAACGCTTGAAGTCGGTTAACGCGGTGAGAAAACTAAGACGTCACAGAAATGTGAAGATAGGGGAAAAAAAACTACTTTGTTACTGAAGTTATATGATACCTTTAATTTATCTGGCTTTTGTGATTGAAATTTTCGCTACGTCTGTTATGAAATTATGTACGTAACTTCCTGAAGGTAAAAGTCAACTTTTCGAGGAAGTTATTGGCTAGTCCCTTCTTTGAATTACTGCGTTCACAGCCTGAATTCAAATCGTCTCCTCTAAAAGCTAGCAACGTAAGTCTCCTTTGAAATCGATTTTGTCGGTCAGGCGTGATAGAACAGCGATGAACGCGAAAATATTACACCTCTTGCCTTGATTTCCAGTTCCCACGGTGAATACATGTAAATGTAACTTAAATTGCTTTTTATTGAATATGAGCACATACAAATAAGGTTGATTCATGAAAACGCTTGAAGTCGCAAAGGAAGTGTTCGATTCTCATCACTCTTGACCTTCCTTAGCGCTTTTACCACGTCCCTTGTGACTCTAAGTCGGCTTCAGGGATAAGTTACACTTTCCATCCAACCTTCACATTTTACAAAAACAGTAGCATCCCACGTAAACGCTAACCGGCGTCTTGTTGCAAAAGAACTCACGGAATTCCGTCGACGGCGACCCCTTTCTCGCGGAAATTGCAAAATTAAGTTCGAATACGACTCTTAATTCCTGAGTTTGAGGCTTTTACGGTCAAAATTGCAAAGTCTACGGACACTCGTGGACTGACTGTTTTGCGACGACTATTGCGCTTTAAATTTCATTTCCAGCGCCGTAAAATTTCCCTGTGATTTGGTCCTATGCGCAAGTACGTGTAGAGCCGTAGATCAAATAAAACTGAAAAGTTTGCCCTGTGGCTAATGCAAAAAACGCGCGTCTGAACAGGACGCCAAGCTCTGCGCTAGGCACTATTTGTTGAATCGAATTGAACTTGACATTCAGTCCTTACAAATTGGTTATAAATAATAAATCATTTCAAAAAATTACTTGGTTGCTGTCCTTTTCAGATGACATTTCCTCTACGCAATAATTTGTGAGATGTCTCCCAGCCAAACTATTGATGGTGACTCCTTTTCAGTGGTACTAAATTTTTGGACATCTTCAATGTTTATTTAAGCAATAGACCACAAGTATCTATGCTTTATAGGCTAATAACCACGCGGGATGTTGGTAGAACACGAGAAGAATTCGTAAATCACGAGCCGCAGTGTTCTTCTAACATTCCAAGTAGTTTATCATGCCTATAAACCATAGCAACCTGCGGTCTATTGCTTAAATATAATAATTCAGAAGACGCGCGATTTTTCCATGAGTTTACTGGCCCAATAAACCATAGCTGATTGACCAATCAGAGCGCGCGCATTGATTTGGTTATTATAAAAACTGTATTAATTAAGGGCGGCCTATTTCTCACTCTTTCTTCTGGTATAAATTAACCGACCAAGCCTCGTTAGCATGAAATGAATTGATGAGGATTCGTGTTCTTGTATGTGGTTTGGTGGGCCAACTTGCACAGTGACGAAAGTGCTGTCATTTAGAAATGCGGTCAAAGGCAAAGGAATGTTTTCCAAGATCACTTCTCAGACATGTAAATAGCTCAAAAATCACAACAAACACTGAATTTCTTTATTAATGAAGATTTCTTAGGAAAATCATTAAACATATTTTTCTTTCGTACCTTCGTTTTTCTGTAACTAAACTTTATCTTAAATAATTTGTGTATAGACCTTATTCATAAATGGCGGTCACATTTATAATTTTTTTGTCCACTTGCAAATTAGCCTACCAAGCCTCATTTTCTAGCAACAATTATTTACACTTACCTGTATGTTATCGCGGTTTGTTTGGCTATTTTGCACTTCGACAAAAGAATTATAAATTGACCGCCATTTATGAATAAGGTCCATTAAAACAAGATTGACGATGTTTGTATAATGTTAATTTATGTTACTGAACGCCTTGTACTTTCTTCTTCATGCATTTCCGCCCGAAGTAAAGATCGTCACTTATGTCAACTGCATTTCAAGAATGCTTAGATCATCGTTTTTTCTTAATTTAGCGTCAAGGCTTTCTCTGATTGGTAGGGCGGAAAAAAAAGTAGTGAGAAGAAATTAGGAGGCTTGGTACCTCAGCCTTATTGCCAAAGATGATGCAAAAATGAAGTGGTTATATGTTGTCGGCCAAATCCGTCCTCAGGTTGAATCCATTTTTACCTATGATAAATTGGTAATCTTCATTTTACCTACGTTGAATACGCACTCTACCTAGTTTAACGCAGCTATAAACTCCACATAAAGGACTTAAAACACCTATACCTCCCCTCAAGCTCTGCATCCCAACACATCATCTTCTTAATATTTCGGATCATCTTTATCGGTTTCTGTATTCATACACTTATCCATTTAGTCTCAACATTACATCGTAGTAAGGGAACAAAGAAATGTATTATGCATTTACCGGTGCTCGAACTCGGACCCTCCAGATCTAAAGTCCTGTATCTGCACCAGTACACTACAACCGTGACAACTTAACCCAATTAACACAGTTACTTTTGTACAATACCTCAATTGATGTCCATGTATTATAACCAAAAGTAGTCCTAACGTGACCCTAATTTATCTCTAGGATTCACTTAGGCTCAAAAAACTTTCTTCAGTTAATCTGAGTGCGTATTCAACCTGATAAAATGAGGATCACCAATTTAATCTCGGTAAAAACGGATTCAACCTGAGAACGGATTTTTACCGGCAACAGTTACACTGTCAAAGAAGACAAGCCCGGTAACGTTGAAACTGGCATTCAGCAAGCAATGGACAGAACAATGTAGTTAAGAAATCTGTACTTGCAAAACAAGTGTTTTAGTGGACCATAAGAGTTTTCTTTAAACGCGAAAATTAAGCGTTGAGTGAAACTAAAAGTTGAAAAAATCGGAATGTCCTAGGTCAGAGCAAAGGCCGTGTGAGTTAGGTTCCGTGATACCTAAACCCAGACCCTTCCCTATCAATCAAGTCTCAAACCAAACGCTTTCTTTGTGTCAATTCCATCCGATCTTCGAATCGAAGTCCCAGTCGTTAACGAGACAACTGGAGATGGATACTTCCCGTACTTGAACGATCTACAAAATTTCGACACACAAATGCCTTCGAAATTCCCTGTGACCAGCAAGTAGGTTCTTTCTTCCGTCTTGTATAAATGTTAGTGTGTTCTGTATTCTCCATCCATTGAATCTGTTGAATTATTCTTTGTAAGAAGAAATACCACATTTTGGATGTACCCGACCCGCCAGATAGAGGTCCACAACTATTGTTGGAACGTGTCACACACTGCAAACGTGACACAACATTCAAGTGCAGAAAACGTAACACAATTCTGTTAGACGAAGTACACAACTTGATTTAATCATTGGGTGAACTCTGGTATAATTTTTCGAATTAGGCAGCCACAATGTATGTAACGCAACACTCCCAACTTCTACTTGTAACGCACCTCTGCGTGTTATCTCAAAATTCGCAAGACAAGTAAAATCTTGCAAATGTAACTCAACATCCAAGACGTAATCTCTAACGCGAAATATGAATATTTGGGTTGACTCTTTAAACGCAAGTGCCCTCCTTTTCGTAATTGAAGACAACATCAGTTTCTTTGTATTCGTCTGCAAAGGAAACATCCTCTCCAAATTGATTTTCCTCAAACATGCTGCACAAAGAAAGTGGCCTTGAGGTGTCAACCGGAGGTCCCTTACTATACAATAAAAAAAACTCAAATTAGAGGCGACAAATAGACCATTTTACAGTTGTGAGCTCAGTTACCTGGCCTTTGAATGAAAGTGAGTCTGGAGTTGACCTTGCTTTGATAGAAACCTCACTGCATTTTCTTATATTCATGATGTTGTTCTCGTGCTAATTAGTATGAATTTACATAAGAAAAGCAGTGAGGTTTCTATCAAAGCAAAGTCAACTCCAGTCTAACTTTCATTCAAAGGCCAGGAAACTAAGCACACAACTGTAAAATGGTCTATTTAATCTTTTTGTTCAGTCTGACTCAACCTCGCTCCCAGGGTCTCTCTTCTCTGTCTCCATGGTCGTTGAGAAAAAGACAGTGGAGGCAGAGAGGAGAGACCCTGGGAACGAGGTTGACTCTGACTGACCATTTTCTAAACCCTCTCACTTAAGCCGGGTTGTCACTGCGCACAGTATGATCGAATGACCGCTGGGGCTCTAATTGCGGATCCTGAACATACAAAAATCAAACCAAATCAACCATTGGTTTTTGAGGAAGAGGGAGTATACCCGGGGAAAAAACCCTCTCGGAGCAGAGTAGAGAACCAACAAACTCAACGAGTTCGAGAATCGAACTCAGGCTTCTTTTGTCAACCAAAGTCGAGTGCTCTCACCACTACACGTGCTCTGCTTCCCTACCGTGACTCAGTGTGCGACACAAAACGCTCATACGCGCCCGTAAAAATAACCGAGATTTAAAAAAAAGAAAAAGAAAAAGCGAAGTAAAACAAAACAAACTAAAAACACCTTGACAGGTAAAAGCCAAGCGCGAAATTTATAGGAGAACATTGCTTCCGCAAGACAGTCTATTTTCGGAGGGGATTCACGCGATTTGTCCAAACGCCACTTGAGCCAACGTACCTAGAATTACTGTTCGCCAGAAAAGGTTTGCTTTCAGCCTCCTTTGCGTCATCTACTTGTTGTTCTTCTTGTGGTTGAATTGTGTCCTCTTTTTCTTGATTTTTAATGGCACCATATTTATTCTCTCGCAGCTTAACTATAAAAAAAAAAGAAAATAAGAACTTTTAACGGAAGGTTATATTCCAGGTTTCATATCGATTGGGTCGAACCTGAAAGTGCTTAACTAAGGACGGTTTCCATTTGACGGAACTGATCGGCCAGACCGGGCATTTGGAAGGAATAACTGTACTACGCCTTCAATGTAACACACTTTAAGGATGACATATACTCCTCCAGAAGAATGCGAGGAATTATCATGCAAGTGTTTCTTCAAATTGTCGCATTTTCTTTGCAAACTGACGGGTCTGGCCGGACAGTTCTGACAAAAGCTTGGAAAAGCGCTTTAAGTTTTTTATGCATCTTTCGTGGACCGGAATCTCTTGTCCCTGGGTTCGGAGGCTTGGTTCCATATTTTCTCGGGAGAGCGTTGTCATGCACAGTTACACTGACGACCACTAGCAATCAGCACAAAAAAGCGCCAATTACAATGAACCAATCACAATTCAAAGCAACTGTACCAAAGAAGCTTAAAGCGCGGGAAATTGCGCGTACTCAAGTCGCGGTTGGCTTTGTTTTACTTTTTTCCCCGCAAAAACTCAGCTTGAAGTAGCGCGAACTTTATAAGCAAATTTTAACTTATATCTATCAAAGTCTCATAATGGATCGATATCATTTCTGAGTTGATCTAACTGCAGGAAGTTGTTTCAGTTGGTACAACTTAACGATTTCCAGGATGGATTGCATGCAGTTGTGCTACCTAGATGATGACATCTCATCAGTTAACTTACCGTTGTACAAGTGGCCTCTTTCCTGGCGGTATTTCTTTATAAGGATAAACACCACGACAAAAAGGACAAGATAAGCAACGAATGCGATAACAGTAACAAACCAAGCCCGAGAATATACTGGCGAATCTTCATCTGGCTGAATCACACCTATTAAATCAAGCATGATGTCAATAATTGTTTCAATAACGACAACAACGCCAAATATATACAATCGCTATTATGTTATGCGTGGCCACTGATGACAGCTTTCGTTATCACAAGCTCAGTAACGGTTTCATGCATTCCTACATTACAAATCATTTGTCCAGTGCCTCTTTGGACCCTAACAGGTTTCACTTTCAATAGGTCCGGTACATGCTGAACTGCACCGCCTAGCAATGCTTGCATGTTTTGAGCGCGCGGTTTCTTCTGGAACCTCGGGCTAAACAATAATTCCCGCAAATAATCGGTTTACGCTTTCCCGACCTCTACACCGTGCGCAGAGAATGATTTTATGTTATTTTGCCCTCTTGTACCATCCGATTAGAAAAGCGCTTGATTTTAGACCAGGAAGTCGTTGGCCCGGTTCAATCACCACTGACTAAAGGTATGAAAATAAAGGCAGAGCAAAGTGCTGCCTTCATAATGACATGTGCAATGGCTGAACCTCGGATACGAACGAAAAACTGTAAACCCCTTCTGCAAACACTTCCCCATGGCATTTGAAAATACCCTGCAGCACAATGCTCAGAACATGACACGTAAGCCCCAGCCGGCGTAAGATATGATTTACGGGTAGGATTAAAACCTCCTATGGCGAATTACTTGTCCCTTACGTCGATTAACCAAAAATCAACCATAGGTGGCTACAGATATAGAAAAAAACTCAGTTTTCCAGAGTCCACGTAACGAAGTGTAAGACAAGATTATCGTACCTTCTAGGGGTGGGATAGGTCTGCAAATACCCACAGAAGTAGGTAAACTAGTTATTGTCCCAAACCGATTGACCGCTTTCATTCGTAAAGCGGTCGCAGGTTTCCAACTCAATTTAATGGACGCTTGTGTGGCTTGTGGATCGGTAACATTAAATACAAATCTGAAGACTGCAGGTTCGTCGTTCGACTCCTCTTCGATCACATAGTAATCAACTGGAGCGCCATGAGATGCACCGGGGACCCATGAGAGTAGTACAGTTGAATCGATGCATTTATTTATTCGGAGTTGACTTGGAGCAGCAGGAAGTCCTGGAAGAACAAACGAAATAATAAAAAACTTTAATCCCATGGGACAGAAAGGACTTCCAAAATGTTCTGTTTCTCCGTGGTGGTATAACAGTTGTAATCCCCCTTAAACATCGAAAAAAACCCTTACCAAGGGCAGCATGAGCGTTAGTTGTAATAGGGTTCGCTTTACACGCGCATACTTCTTACCAGATGAACTTGAATACAAGGAATGCAAGATACGTGGGCGTAGTGGAGGACTTTTCCCATCATGGTGGGAGAGGCAACACTAACTTTGTGTCACCTTTAAGTTTAACGCGGAAAGCGCATGGACAATTTTTTAAAAACTTTGGCTCTCAATCAAATTTGCGTTGTCTCGGTTCACACGTGTAAAATGCACACACAAGAGCAAATGAAAGTACGCAAAACGAAAATTACGTCCGCGATTGTATTTTCATTTGCGCAGCACTTGCGAACCAGATGTAAGCGCCAGAGCATATCCATTAAAAGACTGCGGGGAAGCACGAAGTCCAGCTCTTCGCGCTGATCTTAATTTAAGTGGTACTATGACGAAGATTTTAGATTTTTTTCCGGGTTTTTTTAAACTGAACTGCAATGTTTATGACCAAAAAAGGATAAATGTGTAAATTTGGATCAGGATACACTATTCTTGTGAAGAAATAGACCGTGTAAACTTGTCACAAACCTGTCCGCCATTATTTGGCCTTTTTGAAATCCTTTTGGCCGGGAAAATAATAGTTACCCGGCCAAAACGATTCTGGCCTATTTTGGCCTTTTCAAATTTTGTTTTCACACTTTTTTATTATTAGGTATTTTACTCATAATCAATACTCGATTGATAGTCGAATTGCTGTTTGTAATCCGACTTCCATTGCGCAATCAGCACTGTTGCAACCTTGTACCCAGTACCCACGCTCTTCTCTCGGCCTGATTTTTTATTCAATATTCGCCTCTTTTGTCGCGTATTTGCCGTTTTTAGCGAACGTAAGGTAACATTCGCGTCATTTAGCAATTTGGCCTTTTTTACTCCAATTCCGCCGATTTTGGCGATCAGTTTGGCCGATTACGTAAAAGACGACCTGGCAACCCTGCGCCATATCAAACCTTCAATATGGCGATGAGTTTGCCGTCTCCTTCGATAACAGACACATTTTTAACCAAATCATGACACCCACCATCAACAACTAAAGTGACTTGAGCTTTCTCTCCAGGCCCAGCGTCGTTAGACGGGATACAAGAATACAAGCCAGAGTCTCTCGCAATGAGATCGAAAATACCAGTTGTGCTTTGGCCAAGTAGTTCTTGAAACCGGTAAAATCTGTATGCGTTTATAGCAGGGTGTGAATGGCTGGTACAAGTAAGTCTGACTTGGCCATTGTAAAGCACTGCGCTGATATTGTTGGCGTCCACTGACAGCTGAGTGTTTTCAGGTTTGTCTGAATACAAAGGAGGAAACAAATATGTTAAAGAGGAAACAAGATTAGAGGATTTGTTACAATTATAAGGTTATACGGGGAATTTTGAGCTCACTGATAAAAAAAATAAACATGTGAAATCAGCATTTATACCAGCATTAGCCGGTGCACAAAGTTTATCTTCTTTATGAGAATATGCCACCTTGCTAAGGCCCGAGATACGAACCATCTTGTGTATAGAATTCAGTATAAAGCAAAGAGCGGACTGGAACGAGCATAAAATTGAGACACGAAACGAATTTCAGTTGCACGCTCGTTCCAATCTCATCGCTGAAACACGAATGATTTCAATTGAGCTTGACGGGCCGATTTACACGATACCATTTTTGTCGCATGCGGCAAGGTTAGGACAGGCCTACGACATGACTTACGATTGGCGTGTACGTCAGAAAAATGTCGTAGCATTTTTAAAACATGTTTTAAACGCTGCGACACTCATAAGTCATGTCGTACGCCTGTCGTAAGCTTGTCGCATGCGACAAAAATCGTACCGTGTAAATTGGCCCTAACAAACACGACCATTGTGAAATGAAATTCTTTTGTACTCACAATGTACGTCAAGATCAACACTTTCCTGGATACCAGCAGTCAAGCCATTTGTTATCAGACACTGATACTTTCCAGAATCATTCCTTGATGCCGTAAAGGTCAGATTCTTTCCTAAGCCCACAGTCAGCCCATCTTTTATCCAGGTTATTTGTGGGGTTGGGTTACCAGTGGCGCTACATGTAAAGGTCGCTCTCTCGTTTTCTTTAACTGTCTGGTTTCTGGGTGTGATGATGAAACTCGGCGGAACTTTAAGAAACGCAAAAAAACATAAACTGAGTAAAATTACCCACACAATAACTTGTGAAAAAAAAAAACGTAATTTTTATTGCATTTTGCGAAAACTATTCACTTTTAGCGCACTAGACTAACATGTCTTTTGATATAATTCTATTCAAATTATTTTGTTCGTGAATTGATTATTTCCTGACTGTGTACCGTAAAATAAAACGCTGGAAAATGTAATCAACCTTTCCCATTCTTAAAGATTTTTTTAATGGGAAATATTTAATCCTTCCAACTAGAGTAACTTCTCATGGTTTTACGTGTTAAAACTTGTCCGCTTGTAAGAAACTGTGTACCCGTAACAGTTGATTAGCAAATGAGTATTGGTCTTCCGTTAAAAGCACCAGTCCAACTACTGATTAATTCAGGGCACATTCAAAGCATTCGTACTTACACTGCACATCGAGTATAGTTTCGGCCACTATAGGAAAACCCAAACCGTTATCCCCTCGGCACCAGTACTTTCCAGAATCATCTCTTTTGGCTTGGAAGCTTAGTGTTTCACCAGTTTTTAGATTCTGTCCGTTTCTTATCCATGTTATGACTGGGATGGGATAACCATTTGCGCTACAATGAAATGCGACCACGTCTCCTTCTCTCGCCATCTGATTTGCTGGCCTACTTACAAAACTTGGTCGGACTGAGAAGTAAAGAAATGCAATGAATAGTTATGTTGCGTTTTTAAAATAAAGGTAAGTAATGGGAGTGGAAGGAGATAAATTATTCGGTCCGACGTTGTGAGCGGCACCCTTCGCAATTTAGCCCACAAGACTGCAAAATATGGTGATCTGCACAGTTATCTACTCTACTTTATTCTCCTTCTATTCTTAAGGTTCGATTCAAACGTGCGATGCAAACGCAACATAGCAAGTAAAGGAGAAAAACCAATCGACCTTCAACGTAGAACACAAACCTGGAGGCACGGTGGAGGCTACGCTGGAGGCAGCGTGGTAGAGTGGTTAGGGCGTTGGGTTTGCATGCGGCTGCTCCGGGTTCAAATCCCGTTCTAGCCTCTGGCTTGGATTTGTTTCGGTTGTCCCGGATTCAACTCCACCACGCTTTGTAAATAGCCAACTGGTTGCCTCCTGCCAGTTGGGGTTCTTAATAATGTTTCTGTTAACTTTGAATTGTTTCTTTCACATTGTTAAAAGTGGCGTGCCTGTAAACTAGCTTGATAGCTAAGTGCAATTCCACTATAAACAAAGCATTTACATTTTTTTTACAAACACAATGAAAGTGCGATACCGAGACACAGACTTAGATGGCGAACGAGGATAACGACGTCCTAGGTCTAACTTCAAACGTGGAGAACCATTAACGCGTTCGTTTTCTTCCACGTTGCCGCGGTTCACACACATCGAATGTTAACGCTAGTGATGCAACGGCGCATGCGCTGTCGTTAGAGTTAAGGTATATCTAACGCATTTACTTCCTTGCATTTGCTTCTTCATTGGCGAAGTATTCTTTGAACGCCTCTCACTTGTTTTCCCAATCTGTTCTCCTACGAACAACGAACTGCTATCTTAAGTAATCATTTCCTTCATCCTTTCGACCATCATGTTTGGTTAATCGGTGTTATTGTGAGGAAAAATTAAATGCTGGTCACACTTACGGGGTAATTTGCCTAAGAGATGGATGCTTAATACTGAATCTTACCATACACAATCACAGCTGCTGACGCCGAATCTTCACCAAGAAAATTACGCGCCTTGCACGTATAGTTTCCCTCATCGTTTTCCTTGTCAACTCTCTTTATTATTAATGTACCATTCTGTTGGAAATCGTAGCGACTGCTGTTCTCTGCACTTATCAGAATTCCGTTTCTGAACCATTGAAATGATGGGCGTGGCGCTGCGCTTGGGTTACAATGTAATCTGCTTTCACTACCGTGCAACAATTCAAAAGGCCCCAACGATGCATTACTGAAAGAAGGTTTCCATGCTGTAGAACAAAGAGCAAAAAAGTGAGTCTGTGACGAAACTGTATTGCTTCGACGTTAGAGAATTTTTTTTAAATTGGATATCATATGAGTTGATATCGGAAACGGGTCACAGTCATGTTCTGAGGCATCTAGTAAACGATGTCCCCTAGAAGGATCCGGCGTGCTACAATGGCTGAGGCATTGGATTTTCATGCGAATACAGTGGGCTTAAATCCAGAATTGGCTACCAACTCGAGTATCTTGCGTAGGTCGCGAATTGAACCTCATTGTTATGGCAGGTAGATATTACGAGCGAGTTAGTCCTTCGCCAGATTACCCTTGCCAAATCAATTGATATCAAATTTTCAATGTGGGTGAAGGCTTGATAACGGTCAAAATGGAAAACTTGGGGGAGAGTGTGGGACAAGAATGCAACCTCGTTCCCAGGACCTCAACCCAGAAGCTAGGGGAGAGGTCCTGGGAACGAGGTAGGGAGGGGTGGCGCTACTCACCAATTGCACTTGGTTCGTTTTGTCCCAAAACTTTCCTTAGTGAGTTGAGATTTCCTAAGATCATTGTACTCACCCTGTACGTGAATCCATGTTGCGGACACAATCATTCCATGTTGGTTTTCTGCCACACACTGATACAACCCTTCATTGCCAAGCGTCACATCCACAAACTTCAGTTTGTTGCTATCTATTCGTAATTGTTCACTACCAGGAAACAGAGGATAAAAAGAGTTTCTTTCGTAAGAAATCGATTTTGAACAAAATGTTCAGCTACCCTAACTTATGCAAGATAACATGTTTCGCCGTTCGATAGCGCGCTGCTGACATCTTGCTAGTCTCAAGAACCTGTGGGTTAACCAAAGAAAAGCGATCTTTTTCATCACTCGTTGCAGCACTATACTCACTCCTTTAGATCCAGTTGTGATCCATTCTTGTACCACGTGATCTTTGCTGGGGGATAGGCAGTCACCTGGCAATCCAAAGTTCCGTTCGTTTCAACAATAATCTCCATTTTACTGGTTGGAGGTTTCACAGTCCATTTTGGCGCAACTAAAAATGAACGTCTCAATATTAGATAAATTACGCTATAATCTTCCACTGATACACTGAATGTCGACAAGTTTCTCCCTCGTAGGAAGAAATAACCCGTTTACTCTTTGTTCGTTTTTAATCGTTAATTATTTTTTTAGGATGGCATAGACTTAGTGTAAAAAACGAAACGCGAAACCAGACCATACCTTCCTCAGAAACTGAAGAAGTTTTCCACAGCAAAATGCGAAAGTTGAGTAAAACTCAATCACCGAGTAAAACTACTTCTAGTAGACTTGATCAAAGCTTTTTAAGTTGTAATAGTAGCTATTGGGGATTTTGTAGTTTTTGTTTTCGTAATTATTTGTCTTTTACTTGTTTTGCCTTGCTCTTTTGAAAACAAAATTTACATTCTCTGCACCTTTTGTCACGGTTGTCCAAGCAAACAGATGACATCAAATTTAAAGCAATCCGCCTCACGATTTCCCTTTCTTGCAGACCCGCTTCTTTTATTACTACGGACTGCTGCGCATGCTACGTTGTGCTTACCTCCAACAATAAGATGAACAGTATGAATTAAAACACTGCCATTTCTACCAGCAACATCAGCCTCACAAGTATAATTATCTTCATGCTTTGCTTTGTTAATATTATAGATGGTCAAGCGTCTTCCATGGAAGGAAATGGGAATCTCCATCGAATTCAATCCATCAACGATAAGCTGTCCATTTTTCTTCCAAGCTATACTTGGTGTAGGCCTGGAATATAAGTGATGGATAGAAAAAAAAATAACAAATTAAAAAGTAGTGCGCAAAAGTTCAATAACCCATGAAGCGTTGAGTTACTGTGAACTTTCAGAAGGACTAGTGTTCTTGGATGACAGTAGATGACGCGTTCACAAGCCAAGCGTCTTGGGTTGCAGCCACGTTGGAATCAAACTTGAGAGTAGTGATCACTGCTTACAAAAACGAAAAGGGACTGCTAATTGTCTGGCATTGCTATGGCCGTAAACAGGAATTCTGTTAAGAGTGAAAGCAACTGAGAGTATTCAGTAGTATCTCCTTGGACGGTACGCTCGTCCATAGCAATATTGGACCCCCACCCCTCCTCCAGTAAGTATTATGTCACCGATATTCAGTTTTACACCTGGGTGAAAACAGTGAAACTAAGCAATATTTTTGGTCCAAGGGAGCTTTCGACGGTAAAGTAAAAAAAAAACCCGTA
>NC_090889.1:27888893-27891393 GCF_036669925.1 Montipora capricornis
CAAGAGATGCAATTTTCAGAGAACGGAAGAATGTTGAGCTCTCATTTACCAAATTTTCCATTTCATGTTTTCATTTAATTTAACTTTTCTGATCATAATTGGACGCATTCCCCTTTTCAATTTTCTGAAATCCATTATCAGTCGGGTATGGAAAAGTAAGATGTGGCAAAACAAATGTTACCGATATTACAATTTTTATTGCAATAAAGTTAGCAACAAAGAAGTAGGAAAGAAGCGAGATTTAAAATTCTGGAACGTGACTGCACACCGTTTCCTTTCCAGCAACACACCCAGCATTTTACAGTCGAACTCGTTCCGTTTGTATTTAAAGCTTACTGTACATAAATATTTAAACTTGAATGTGTTGAAGCTATTTAACTAAATTGGTTCCCCCATTGAGAGGATGAGTCGGGTGAGTATGTTAATAGTTTCTATGAGTAGTTCCCTCGGTTTCTGATTGTGACCAACTCACTGCACTCTTTCTTATACAATATACTTTCCTTAGAACTGTAGCCCTCCAGGAATATAAAAAAAAGAGTCACGAAAGTCAACAACCATGACGAAATATCGATAAAGACATCGGTTTAATTTTGCTATCTTGAACAATACATTAGCTATCGCATGCATTTTCATGATAATAATTTCATTTGTTCGATAGATGGCGATCCACACGATAATGTTAACCCAACATCATCCACTGTCGAACATTCCATGTTGGCACTTAAAGCCTAAGCGTCACAAGTGATAATGAACTTTTTTGTATACTCAATGCAAATGGTGACCTGTTTTTTCATGTCCAGTTCTTTATAAGTGAATCCATGAAATTTTATTGAACGTTTAATAGTGTAATTTTCACTTGTCGTCTCCTCTTTTCATTTTTCACCCTTTGTGTGTGTGGATGCTTTGTGGTTGTTTTTCTCTTTGCCATTTCTGGCCCAATCTAATTAATTGTGATCTGTAAATAATTTTCGATCTCGAAGTGAGCCCTCTCGATGAGCACTGTTAAATCTTAGGGCCAACTTTGCCAATACATACGTGTTTTTTTTAAAAATTGGAGAAATGGGTTATACAGTGCAATACGTAAGTTTCTATAGCAACAAAGTGGCGGAATGACTTTTGAGTATATGATAAATAAAAAATCAGTGAACGTGTCTTGCATTTCGTGACTTATTGTCACTCGTGATGTTTTGGAAAGTTCTCAAATTTTGACAACATTACTCGCACGTGTCCATAAATCACGAAATGCGTTTGCGTTCATAAGATTTCCTATACTTAAAATATTTAAGTGTCAAGTGTCTTGAGCGCAAGGTTCACTAATTCGGGACAACGTATAAAAAATCAAATCAAATCAACGCATGTCAAATCGTATGTCGGTTTTTATAGAGGAGAGAGGAAAACTGGAAAATCCGGATAAAAAGCTCTCGAAGCGGAACAGAGAACCAACAAACTCAGTCCACATGTGACGCTGATTCTGGGAATCAA
The DNA here is from genome assembly GCF_036669925.1 of Montipora capricornis. Lineage (NCBI taxonomy): Eukaryota > Metazoa > Cnidaria > Anthozoa > Scleractinia > Acroporidae > Montipora > Montipora capricornis. The sequence goes on from NC_090889.1 coordinate 27,890,376, forward strand.
AACAGGGCCACATTGGGAGACGAGTGCTTTCACCACTGCACCATCGCTGCTCCCTAAACTGCCCAGTGCTTTATTAAATTATACTGGTCAGATGAGGTAAGTTACTGAGGATGATAAACCTTTTCCTTTTTGGAAAACACTCCTCCCCCTCCCCCTCCCCCTCCCCCATTCCCAGAGTATTTTCATTAAGACGTACAGGAAGACCTCCTTCTGTCGACGACAAAAAGTTAGAGTTTTTTTTTCAGCTCTTTGAATAAGGAAAAAGTAAACAAATAAAAGAAAACCCAAACTTAAAAAATATTTGAGTCTAAATCTGTGCAGATCGAAATAGTCGCATTACATATTGTTATTCACTTCCAAATCAGTCAAGGATGTTATTCAAATTAGAAGTTCACGTTAACTTTTTTTAAAAAAAAAAGTACTTCTAACTAAGAGGTCCACCGTCCTCGGACAACTTTCTTCGCAGACCCCTTAAACAAAAGGCGGCTTGGCGAATAAGATGAGACTCCTTACCTTTGTCGATAAAACGGAAGAGAACAGGGAGAGTTTAAAAGCAGTTCAGGGCTGTTGATTCGGCGATAAAATGTATATAGTAAAGAATTACGCGAACCAGATGCCAATCATTTAGTTGAGATTCCTGGAAACTACTTCCGCTTTTCCTTTAGGGAAGAACCTCCATAGATAACGACTTCCAATTCGCTGAAGCCTACCGCAGTGTCACGTAGTATGTTGGCTGTCTACACTAACTTTATAAGGCAATACACGATATCGTGATCCCTTTTTGAATTGAAGCTATTCTGGGTTATTAATTCGGCAATAAAACTACAGTCTGTACGTGAACTGATGCTAATCATTTTAATTTAGATTTCTGGAAACTAGTTCAGTCCGCTTTTGCTGAGGGCGATAACGACTTTCCATTTTTCAATTCTCTGAGGACTGACCGGAGTGTCACGTAGTCATATGATATGTCTAAATTAATTTGCACACACACAAGGCGCTACACGATATATTGATATAA
>NC_090889.1:27896393-27903893 GCF_036669925.1 Montipora capricornis
AGGCTTACTTAATTCGCCCCAAACAAGGACGTTCGCTTAAAAAATAATCTACACAGTCAACAAAAGTGTGCAGTGGCTTTAAATGCAATGTTATAGGAAAATTGAACTGAAAAAAGGAAAGAAATTTGGTGGTACCTTCACGAAAAAATGCTTCATAACAGTGAGTCAGGTTTCAAATCAAATACAAACGTCGGAGTTATTATTCCGCCATCAGTGGAAATCTGCGTTTTATCACACTCTTGAACTGTGATGTTTGTACAAACGCAATCCCACCTACCATGAAGCTACAGCGCGGCTGCTGAGTTCAGTAGGTGTTAGGAAACGCGTTAAAAAAACCTTTAGAAGACATAATGAGTCTAGAATCACTCATCCTCTGTTTTTCCCAAGGAACGGTCGCGTGATCAATAGTTTCAAACCAAAACAAGCGCGTGTTTAAAAATGCCATAGAGTCATTGTACTCATTCGTACAAAGAATGCGCGTGTTGAACGGTAAGAATTTTTAAGGTTGTATGAATTCGGATTTTTTTTCTTACCTTGAAAATTCTACGCCAGTAGTACGCCTTCGAGTGATTGGCCGGGGACTGAAGTATTGGAGAGCGTCCGAAGATATGAAGCATCGAACAGATGCGGGAAGTTCATTATAAACATAATTTGCGTGCTGTGCGAAAAATGTCTGAAACGATGTTTTGACAAGATCACGGTATTGATAGGATTCAGTTGAAAGAAGACTGCTTTGTCTCAAACGATACTGCCAATAAGTTTACTAAGTACCGTAACATAAACAAAGCATTGGTAAAGGAGACCCGCCGTTCTCGCAATGTTTTATGGTCTTCATGCCTGAGGCGTTTGCTTTAGAAGGCCCCCAAAGACAAATAATATGAGCACATGTTTGAGAGCAAACTTGAACGTAGACGTGTTATCTTCCAGAAGTAAGTTAACCTGAGGTTCATGTTCGAGAAACGATTCACGTGTGTCACATCACACGTAAATAATGCTAGGCAGCTTTCATTTTGAAATGTTATATAAGGTTTACAGTTTCATCGCCAAATTCGAAAAAAGACCACCTTGCGAAAGCTGGCAACAGTCCCACACTTCACCAATAACAGCTGGGCGTGACAGGTCAAAGTCAAATCGTGAGGCGTTGATTTCCGCCATTTACGTTCAATAATAACACCACAGGACTTTTTTTCCCTCAGAGTTAACAGTTCAGTTATCGCTCTGCTAAACAACGATGAAAGGTAATAGAATCATAACCTTGCTGGTTAAACGATCACCCACAGAACAGTGAACATTGACCTTGTTCGACCGTCAAAGAAGTTAGACGAGGGACGACAGACACGACAGTCACCCAGGCAAAAGGCTCATACATGGGAACAGTTAGTACAGGAATCGAAGGGAAATAGGGCACACGTTTATTTTCAAGTCAATAAATTATCTCGTTCCCGTGCACACCTAATACCCTAACAAGAGGCATGACATAAAACTGGAGAGCTTGTACGACATTTATATTCCAGCGCATCACAGCATGAATACATTGATGTAACAGCACCGCACTGGATTCAATTAATTTGACATTTTAGGATGATTAGAAAAACTCTTCACAGCCGACTTGGGTCGAATTCTTCCGACAAGCAATGTAAGCCTTCATGTTCTCTTCCAGATAGGGCAGCGGATACTCCCCTTGGCGAAGGAGCTCGTAATGAAAATCTTTCAACGAAAAATCCTGACCCAGCTCTGTCTTTACCAGGTCTCTTATGCGCACGATGTTCAATTGACCAATCACGTAACTCGTCGCAATACCGGGAAAGCTGAAGTACCTCACCAAATCCTTTTCAACGAAGTCTGGGTCACCTAGCCAGACATACTTGTTGTACAATTTTTGCGCCTGTTGGATGTTTTCGCCTCTCCAATTAAGATCAATATCCACAATGGTTCGTACAGCATATAAAATCTGCCAAAGGACAAAAGGAAAAAAAAATTCGTTGAACAAAACTGGATTGAATTTCATGAATCTTGACAACAGCAGCGGAAATACCAATTTTTCTTTGAATCAATCAGTTTTGAGATTACTGTTCAGTGGAACCGACACTCGGAGGAAGCAAGACGAAGCATTTTTTTAAAACGAAAACCCCTGCAAATTGTAAATAATTCATCCTACCTGATAAAATATCATGCCGTATTTCTGCAGTAGCAAGCTCTTGTCAAGAATGTTTAAGTAAAGTCTTGTGCTTTTTGGTAACAACTCCCCCTCGGTATAAGCGGCCCAGCCATCTGTCATGGCCGGAAAAAAGTTGGGTTTCGCCAACCAATGAATCGCATCATTACAATCATCTCGAAAAAGCTCTTCGAAACTTTGAACCTGCGATGAAGGGAAACATTAAATGTATTGGTTTGCAATTGTGTTTCTGTAACCCAAAAACAGACAAATGGCCAACATAAACTCATTAAACGCGGCAATTGTATCCATGCGCCTCTCGGGAAACGAATGCGAGCCCTTTTTATCATCAGGAAGAGATGCAGAGAGCTCGTCAAGAGTCGTTTCGAACTAACCGTCTCAAGTCGTACGTCTAGATACAAGCCTGAGAGAAAAAGCGAATTGTTAGAGTGGCTGGGTTGTCCTGGTAAATTCAATCCTAGTTGAAGAACTACTTGGTTACAGAAAGTTGTTGGCAAGTCAAATAAGTCGTAACTTTGATTAGTCCCCACTGACTGAATGACGTAATTTAGGAAGAGGCTTTTCAGTACAACTGACCTCTAGATGGTGCCCTGGTAATTGCTCATGCGCAGTGGTGGTGTACTCAGTCCATTTCGGCCCGAATTTGTCAAGGAAAAAAGGCAATGCCTGTGTAGCCTTGACTTTGCAGTCCTTGCTGCCTGGATGATAGGCGTGAAAACTCGTGTATGGATTATAAAAAGGGACCACGTCCATTGGACAGGAAGGTATTGTCCTTTTAGCTCCGTCAGCGTAGAATAGTGGGTCAAGAATTGGTCTGATGTTCTTGCTCATGGTCTAAAAAGATAAATATTAAAAGAGGTCAAAACTGCCTTTTCAAGTCATTAATTAAAGAGAGAGAGATAGATCTGTCAGATATAATACACACCCAAGTTTCCCCTGCGTTCCTCTTTGCTATTCGCTTGATTTTGATAATGGTGTCACATTAATTAAAATTCCTTAGCATAATTCATGTTTCTCTGAATTTCTTTCCCCACCCTGAACAATCAACTTTTTCTTCACAGTCAAAATTCAACCTGGATGAGTGTATATATCTAGCACAACCCTTGCAATACTTAGAAGAACCTTGTGGGCCATTTTTATCCATTAAACCCTCAATCAAAGTTTAGTCATACTCACATTCTTAGTGTTGGCAATCCAGTCCTGCATGGCTCTCCATCGTTCGGGGCAATATGCCCGTGCACTTTTATCGTCCACACAAAGTCTAAAGGCTTTTTCGTCACTCTCGTTCCTAGGAAACGCTTCGATGTTAAAAGACATGTTGGCATGCTGCAGGGCAAGTTTGAAGTTACTGATTGCGGTAGTATTTACGTTCTGACTGGTATATATCTTCGCAATATCCACTGCCTAAATATAAGAAACAAAATTATCATCGATATTGTCATGGTTACCATCTTCAACATCATCATCATGAGGCTTCTCTCCGGGTACTCCGGATTATTATTATTATTATTATTATTATTATTAATTAATTAATTAATTTATTTTTTCAACCCAGCTTTGGCTGGAATAACAAAGGCATCAGGCCACTTCTCGCGGCCTCAAATGACCTCTTTTTCATCTCATGTCCCAATCCCTCAATTCATTCCCTTTCCAGGATTCTTCGCAGAAGTTTTTTTATGCAAGGGTCAGCTGAACAAATCTTACAAGTGCCAGATCTTGGGACATGTAACCAGCAAATAATATTTAGACTAATAACAAAATAATTATGAAAGGGTGGTTGTACGGCTGTGAAGATATGTATTTTTTGTTTGACCAATATTTCGTCAGGCACGGCCTGATCGACTTCTTCTTCTTCTTCTGTTCCTTTACAAAAAATGATTGGAACCGTTCCACTTTTTATCGGACCCGTGTCTTTTTTCCTCTGTCGTGTAAACGCACCTTAAGTCTCCGTTTTGTCTCTCCTATGTATTGTTTGTTTTGTTGCAGCGTCTACAGTGTATCCTGTAAATAAGATTTTTTGAGTTACAGTCAATGTAGTGTGGAATTTGTCTCATCTCTTTAGTAGTCGAAAACATGCCTGACGAAATATTGGTCAAACAAAAAATATATATCCTCACAGCCTTACAATCAGTCTTGCATAATTATTTTGTTTTTAGATCCCAGTATGCATGCCTCTTGCAGCAGCAGTCAAGGTCATGTGCCATTCCAAGTATATTTAGCTGTCCGATGAGCCCCTTTGGGCTCATTATTATTATTATTATTATTATTATTATGATTATGATTATTATCATCATTATCACCATCATTATCATTATCATTATCATTATCATTATCATTTCATTTTCATTATCATTATCATTTCATCATCATTATCATTTCATCATCATTATCATTATCATTATTATTATCATTATCATTATTACCAAGGGAAGTCAGAGTGGTTTAGCGGTCATCGACTGCGCCTCCGACCTCTGTGACCCGGGTTCAACCCTAGCCGCGGGTCATATGTAGACTGAGTTTCAGTCTACTCAATCTATAGGTAACTCTGAGGTTTAATCTCCGGGTACTCCGGTTTTCCTCCCTCATCAAAATCGATTCTCAGTCAATTAAATCCGGCTGCAGGCGAATACCCTCGATAAGGATAACCTTTGGTATCCTTCCCTTTCATTGAATTAAATGAATAAAGTTGCAATTACACAATTTTTTTTTCCTTAGACTCGACTACTGCAAACTAAAGTCTGGCAATCGGGGGATCTAGTCAGATTTTTGTGAATATTGCTATAAAGACATGATTTTCTGGCAAATCTACGCGCAGCAACATAGGGCAGGATACTTCATCATACTCCATAGTTCATATCCCATAGGGCAACTCAGTACTTCATACAATACCGTATCCAACCTCGTTCCCAGGTTCTATCTTCTCTGCCTCCTTAAGACAAAGGAGGCAGAAAAGAGAGACCCTGAAAACGAGGTTGTAGTGTCTCGCGCAAACACCAGGTCTTAGTTAATTCCGATCGAAAAAATATTTTCTAAAAGAGACTCGGTCCGTAAGGCCAGGGAAGCTTTTTTAATTTCAAAAGGCAGGACAATTGATCCCAACGGTCTTAATATCCGCGAAGAAACGTATTAGATTTCAGTTTATTATTTAGAGTGATTTCCGTTATTTTCCGTTACTCTTAGTAATTGAATTCAAAATCGTTGTAACTGCCATGTTTTATCACATTTTTTCCAGTATTACGTCAACATCCATTTACTATATATATACGTACATACAAGCAATTCAATGTAAACTCTCATTGTACCTGAAGAAGGCTGGTTTGGCCAGCCGAAACATAGTGACCACTAAAATCAAATCTACGTTGTATCGGCTCTTGCTTCAAATATTTAGTTTCTTAGTTAAACAACGGTTAAGGCGCAAAACAATTCGTTGAGTTCTGAAGGTAACATTTGTGATTACAAGAGCCCATGAACTCTTGGTGATCAACATGGCTTAAAATGGCTGAGAAATGTGATCAACTTTAATATCAGATGCTATTCAACCAATGCGGGAGGAGCCAGCAAACGTGAAACCACCCCTGCAGTTTCGTGCTCTTTAAGTATTTCCAGAAATCCATAAGGGTTTGAAACGTGTAACGGCCCCTTGTGTGCTGGGAAACAAGCTTCCGAATATTCAATTTGCTAAGTACCATATTTGGAACAACAAGAGCGAGGGGTTTCCAAATATGGTACTTAGCACTGAAACATTCAACCAATCAGTTCGCACTGAATATTCGGAAGTTGTGAACGCGCGTTACACGTTTCAACCCTTATGGGTTTCTGGTATTTCAAATGTAATCCTATCGAAGGAGGGAAGTGCTTCCCGCACTTATCTAGACAATTTAAGCAATTATCTCTTTTAGACACCTTTGTGCTTGCATAAACCTGCATAGGCTTGCATAAATTGACTTTTGTCACCTTGTTTCGATCAGACAGAGCAATTACTTAGGGCTCGGGTTTACACTGGACGCGTTTGAACACCTCTCTATTTCAATAATGTCTCAGTCTTCATAAAAGGGAACGGCACATTTATTTACCTCCTCATATAGTTGATCAAGCCTCTTAACCGCTTCTTCTCGCAACTGAAGTGGTGTGATTTCCAGAGTAGTAAAATACCTCATCAGGGACTCGTACGTCTTAGGGCCGCTAAGAGGTTCACCAGTGGGAAGTTTGTGTGTCGCAGCCTGACTCGGGTCCCTTTGAGTATGATCAAAATAGACAGCTCCAAGTGGAAGTTTACCGAGACCGTTCAAAATTCTTTGATCTGGGCAGTGTTGAAAGTGCTCGTCTTCGAGATACCTTTGGAGAAAAATGAATTATTTTTAGTCTCGTTTGTTGAGGTCATCGTCGTTTCCGCGGGGGTAACCCCGACACGAGCCTCGTGATTTTGCCAGCCTAATCTTGCTGTTTCAGTTGATACCCTCTGATTCTGGTCTGAACTTTCTACAACTGAACTTTTTCGACCTTAAGTGGGGGCTATCTGACAATAACGTGGAGTTTTTCTTTTCAAGGACGGCTGTCACCTGTAATTATTATGGATAGGAATATAATAAACATACTCCAGCAAGTTAAGCAACGGTTTGGCGATATTTTGTACAAGCGATCGGTTGAAAAAGGGTGTCACGTCTAAAAGATGGATCTCTTTCCAAGTCTTGTTATCATCTTCTGACAAATGCTCGAAGAATCCTGAATGTAGGAGAACTTTGGCAAATCGTTCATCGTATATTCCTAAAATGAAGAGAAAAATAATATACACTATTATTATATCGGCAAACCGGTCCGAGGTGAAAATGAAAATTCTGATTGGTTCTCTGAACGATCCGAAATCATTGCAATACGGACCGCTAAAATGGACTGGTAACGAAGGTGCGTATATGTTGCCGGTAAAGTCCGTTCGCCGGTTCGGAGTCCGTTGTTACCTAGGTTAACTCAGTGGTGGTCTTCATTTTACCTAGGTTGAATACACACTCTGGGCCCGGTTGCTCCAAAGCCGATTAACTTAATCCAGGATAAGCTTAAACATTTGTTTCATGTTTTCAACTTTTTGGTGAAAATTTCTTTTGCTAATTTTTGTTTTTCAAGATTGACTTCTTCTAATGTAAAGTTTTTGCCGAATATCAGCGTTGAACAGCATTTGGGAGAAGAGAAATAAACTCCTTGGTTAATTTTTAAACTGGGATTAGTGTTAACCGGCTTTTGAACAACCGCGGCCAGATGAATTGAGGAAACTTTTTTTTGCTTTCTAAATTAAGCCTAGAGAAAAATTAGGGTCAGGTGAGGATTAGTTT
>NC_090889.1:27911393-27916393 GCF_036669925.1 Montipora capricornis
TCTGCAGAGAAAAAGCAGTCGTTGTACGGTTCATACCAAAGAATGGACAAGCTATTTCAATGAGATCTCAAGTTCAATTATATTTATAACGAAGGCAGAGAGGCATCCTTCAGTGATAGTGAACTCGAGTTTGACTTCTCATTGCCAGTTCAAGAGCGCTCAATACTTGATTCTTGTTAACCTAATCAAAGTAACTCCATCGTGAAGGAAAAATGCTGCTTTAAGTTTAGTTAAAACACTTCAACCACAGAAAAACTGTTGCACGAATGCTCCTATGTCGCGAGCAATATCCTTAACTAAATATGGTAGCATTTATTTTCCAAAAAAATTATGATTAGTCTCACCTGCGCTTTATTTGCGCCGCGTAGACGAGGAACCCTCAATCTATCTGCTTGTCGCGTTGATTTCGCCGACAAACGCTCACTCTACAAACCCATCGTACCAGCCACCAGCTTGTGTCGCAGCAATCGCGTTGCATTCCACACATAGTCTGATATCAGCCTTGTTGGTCATGCTTCAAGGCCGCGTATTGAAGAAGACAGACAAAGTCACGATATTAAAAATTCCATCTAATTATTGTAACCGCCTAAGGACTTTGAGTTATCAAAATGAGAAACTGTCTTCAAGCCTCTCAAGCGAGGGGAAGAAATATGTTTGAAACACTTATAAAATTTAAACGGTTTGGTCTTCGTAGAATTATTGAGACCACGAATCGCTTCAATTCCAGGTGTTTCGTCTAATTTATTACGAAGAAATTATAGAGAGTTTTGTTTATAAAAGAGCTTCATTACAATAAAAATAATGCAAATAAAAAAAGGTGTCTTACGTTTTTTAAAACTCAATATTTTAGGACCTATTTTATCCTTTTTATTGTCTAGAATTTTAGGGAAACCTTTTAGGAGTGTAGTATAGTATGATCCGACATTTGCTTTTATTGGCTCGATTTTGAAATCTTAAAAGGCTTTCAGTTCAAAACGTATTAGTTTAAATATAATGAATAAAACTAAGAGACAATAAAACTATGAAAGCCAATAGAAAAACACGAACCAAAATTGTCGAAACACTTTGTAATATCTTTCTTTCCCTCCCACAAAGTTGTTTTGCCAAATCGGTTCAGAAACTCGCGTGCAAACAATATTGTGAAGGGAGATCAAGTGAGCCACGAAAGCTTCACATCTGTATATTCGTGTACTGTTCCAAGGAATTTTGTCAGACTGTATGTTCATGTGACAATTGTCCCGCTATATTGCTAGGATATAACAGCATATTCGCGATTGTACTGAAAACTACGTTTACATGTGAACCCAAGTGATAAATGAAATGAAGAGATTTCGGGCTTAACAGGCAGCAAGTCCCTTTTAGTCCCTTTAATTTGGTATTGTTTAGAGAACTGCGGAGCAAGTAAAAAGTGCTAATCGTTGCTGTCCCAGTGTTTCAAGGTCCTATCTGTTTGACTCTAAAGAGATGTTCTCATGCTAGGTACTCCTTGCCAGGAATGACGTTTCCCGGCATGCTTAATTAACCCTTTAAGGCCCGAGGGGGGCCCTATTGACGAGTAAAATCGTCTGGCGTTGGACAAAATAAAATCTGTAAGTTGCCACTTGGAGTGAAAAGATCAACACCGCCGGTGAGCTCTACTTGAGTGCTCAACAAGAGGAGATCATAATATTCTGGTTATGGTGAATTCACAACCTTATTTATTTTAACTGAACTGAAGGTTTGTTAGTATGTATTTTCATTAGTAAAATCCAACTAGTGGTCTATTATCAATACTGCGTTCTGATTGGTTGAGGGAATACACGACCTTGTGTGAAGCTTATATGTCTACTCACCGACAATCATATGGAAGTAATTCTGATATTGGAAAATGAAAATGGCAATTATCCCATGTTCCTGCTTGTTCCTGAAATCCATATTCTAGGAGTAGTGGATCATGGAAAAAATAACAGTGCCCTAATTTTGCTGGTTCACCCTACCAAGGAAGAGGAACAATAGCAAAAATGCAATTTACATCCTGCAACAAACAATAAAACAGTATGACGCATCGAGGAAATCACGAGTGACACTGTTCCAAAAAAGAGTTAATTGATTAAGCTGGAACGTTTGACAGCAAGTTAACGTGACGATATTCATCGAAACTTGGAACGACTGAGGACGGAATTTTTCAAGTATTATACTCGCTAACTCGGTAAGTAAACGCAAACGAAAAGCTGCAGCTTGGTTTCGCATTGGCCTAAGGGTAACTGCTTTGCAAACGATGAAGAACAATGCTCAATCTTTCCCACCTGGTTTTGCAAAACGTATGTTTTAAAACTCTGATAGCTGAAGGCGACAACAAAAGAATCTTGCTGTCTTTAGAAACTTCCACAAAGTACTTTTAAAGACTTCGCAGTTTAATTTACATAAACTGAATCAGTTCTTTCGTGAAATCAGCCAAGCAGAAGCAGTGACTTTAAGATTCACCCGAAGGTAATTTCTTCTGAAATCAACCTTTTATCAATTACGCAGTTTCTTTCGTTCCCGTAAGAATGTTTAGTCCCATTAAAGAGAAAAAAGATATTTGTTTTTGTTCACTCAGTGAAATTCAAAGGACTAACTGCGTTCCTTCGTTCCACGGTTCTTTGGATCAGCCGGTTCAGTCTCAGTAATTAAAATTTGCTATGCTCTCTGAATGCTCCGCTCTTGTACTTCAACCGGCCTAGTTGCATGCAGTTTTATATTCTGCTCTTTTGCTAATCTGCCTGTTTTCAAAACACTTTCACTTTAGAACTACAGGAAAATCAAGGGTACTGACTGGCACAGAGTTTGAGAATAAGAACAATTCATTTCAATCCCACCGCTTGTTACAAGTTACAAAAAACAAAACCGTCCATGCATGTCGAAGGCATATACTAGCGAAATCCATAAGACGACTGGGAAGATCAAGAGCTTAGTCTCAGATAGAAATGATATGAACAAAAGACTAAGAATGCCATAAACAAACACTTTGGTTTGAATTCAATTACGTCAGAATCCTGTAAAAACGGTTTTGAGCTTTCAGTGTTGTTCCTTGAATTCGTGCGAACGAAGTATTTCACGCAGCTGATAAAAAAGTAAAGCTGCATTCGTGATGTCATTGGGAATAGCAAGATCTCCTGGATCTCGTATCGATCATTTTTAATGAACTTTTATTAGCTCGAATTACATTGTTTAAGCCATTGACGAGTAAAATCGTCTAGCGTTAGACGGGGTAAAATACTAAGTATGGCCTGCTTGGGAGTCAAAGGATTAATTAATGGGACATTGATTTTTTGAGCGAGTGGTTACAAAACTGAGTTTTACTTGCACGGGGCGTGGCTACCTCTCTCAAATGGCCTTTGAATACCCGAAAATGAAAACTAGATGCCGTACTTCAGTAAGGCTTTTTCCCCTTAAAGACCTAAAAAGAAAAACTGCGATGAACCACAGTCGTTTTCTCTGTGATGCTGAGGCCATTTTGACGCCGAGCAAAAGGGTCAGTCTAGCTGAATTTTCGAGTAGAAGGCGGTGGAAGATGGGCTATTACCGAGTCTATCCCAGGGGTTTGCGGAACTAGGGAACATGAGAACATAGGAACAAAATATGTTAGGGAACAAGGGAACAAAAACAATTTGAAACAATTTAACGGATCAAAAAGCTGGGAAAAGCTGGGAACAATTTTGAAAGTAATTTGGGGGACAATCTAGGGAACAGAAGCAAATATTTAAAGGGTTAAAGGGAACAAGGACCCACCCCTCCTCCTTGAAGGGCCACATTACCGAAAGATTCTTTGAAATGTAAAGTAAGACTAAGATCTCGTGATCAAGCAAGAAAAGTGCTGTATCAGTAACATTCTCGAAAACTACAGATTTTGGAAAGAATATTAATCAAAGAACTAACTTTCCCAGATAAGCAACTAAACATATACTTACATATAGTCTGTTCCTAGCGTAGTAATGATTGAGATTTTGAAACCACTGGAACACTTCTTACAATGATACGCCAATCAGTTGCGGTGTGCACTTCCTAGCAGAACTTTGCGTCCTAGCAGAACTTTCCTGGAGAAAATTAACAGTAATTATCAATTGAATACAATTTTGGGCAAACATATCCAAAGGCTTGGTGCTATTATTGTAAACAAGTAAACCTGAAGCTGAATGAATTATTATATGAACAATTGAAGCTGTAATTACACAGGGACAAGTTGAACATGTTGAAAATTTTTTCGTGCGTCATTTCATATCATTTACTTTGCGTGGAAGATATGGGGGTCGGACTTTGATGAACTTCTCTTAGTAGCACAGGCTATACTAGTAATCAAATTAAAGGGTCAGGGACTCTTGAACAGACAAATACTCTGTTGTTTGTCAGGAGGCCCGGTCATACGATCAAAACAAAAGATCAGTCTTCATTTTTATTACAGTATGCGGTATCCAGCGAATTTGGTTGTGATAACGAATTCACCGATTCGCAATTCTGTAATTGTGGTGTCATAGCAATGCAAATGAAGCTCTTAGCTGTCGTTAGATACATATCCCTCCGATCGAAGCTATCTCCCGCACAAATTAAAGTGTCCGACATGAGACCGAATCGTGGGGACACGGTGGGGCGCCGCAACGGTGATTCGTACGCCAAACTCTCACCTTTGAGGTAGTTGGTTCGAAGACTAGCTCTTTCGCTGTGTTGTTTCCGTTAAGAAAATTTACTCCACTTTCACTCTACACCCAGGTGTATAAATGTGGTAACTTTGCGATGGAGTAGCGTCCCGTCTAGATGGGAGAAGCAGTAGCTTCATGCAGAAACAGGGTTAAGCTCTGGCCATGTGGTTCCCAATGACTCATGTGCCACTTAGCCTTCAGAACCATTGGATCGAAAATCAACCCGGCTAAACTGGGAGAGTGGTCCAGTGGGGCAGGGTTAGCCCTGGTTGCGGTCACATTAGGGAGTGAACTCTAGTGTTAAATCAAGTTCTATTGCTCAGTGTTCCCCAAGGGAGTCAAAAC
>NC_090889.1:27921393-27931393 GCF_036669925.1 Montipora capricornis
AGTGCTCTTCACTACAGCTTTTGTTCACGTTAACCGTTAGATACGTTAAAGGAGAACACTTGGAGAGCTGCCCTCCAGAGACACTTAACAAAGGCCTCTACAGCCTACCTCTCCCGTTCGTCTATGATAACTCAGTAGGCACTTGGAATACGGACGAGGTCACTATAAAGAAGCTTCCAACAGGAGAAGCACTGAGAGGAAGTCAATCTTACGAATCTTTCATGAGGTTTTTCACAACCTTTGAAATCAGCCCACAACAACTCAGAGACAAGGCTTCAGCTCGACTCAGAGAACTTTACAACACGGTGAGATTAAACTTTAACAAAAGAGGATGAAGTAAGGGAATGGTATCCCCTCCCGCACCCTTTTTTAGAGAGGCACCTGATTGACCAGTTGTAATGACGTAATGAAATGTTAAATATGCACAGCATTAGTTTTTAAAAATCTATTTTTAGTTCTCGCAAAGCTATTTTAATTTCTCGTTCCCAATGCCGCGCATATTTAACATTTCCTTACGTCATTACAACTGGCCAATCAGTTGCCTCTTTAAAAATAGCTGCGTAGCTAAAATTAGATTTTAAAAAACTATAATTGGAGCAGGCCCTTGTATGGGGGATCCGTTTTCTTACGTCATTCTCTCTTTAACCCAGTTCATAGCGACCTTCAAATTGGAGTGCGAGGCAATCTCGACCCCAGAGCTCGTCTCTTGACCGAGGGAGAGAAGAGCTCTGGGGAACCCTGAAACAAAGTGTCTTCTCATTGGTTTTCGTGAAGAACAATCAAAAGCGTCTCTAATTGGTGCATTCATGTTAGCAAGAGGAGTGAGCAGGCGCCGTAAGGCTCAAATAGCCAATTTTTGGCTGTAAGAACCCTACGGAGCATGTTCATCTACGCAGAGTTTCCCAGATAGACCCGAGGCTCTGGTGACGAGAATGGAGTGCGAGGACGAGTACGAGTTCTCAGTTCTGAGCACGCGCATTGCAAAATTTTCGTTGTTTAACTGTAATGCGCATACCAGTACAAAAAACTCGTACTCGGTCTCTTACTCGTAATCTGAATGTCGCTTTTGTTGTGCGAGAGTACTTAAACTGATGGAAGCTTTTTGTTCAACCACAGACCATGGACCTTGTTAAAGAGTACACTCGCATTAACGATGAGAAAAGAGCACGTGACATGTTCGTTGCTGACATTCAAGGACGGGACAGATATTTCAATAAGCAGCTTTTTCCTGACGACGAATATAATCACAAGGCGTTTACGAAATGCTTTGATGCTGACAGCGCTAAGGAACATTGTCCCAGACGATGGGAAGCCATGGAGTCTTGGATAACCAGCACTAAAAAGGTAACCAACCAGAAAAGAAACTAGACACGAGCAGACCTGATGCAATTCTTGCAAAGAATGCAAACAAGTTAACAGTTTACTGAAGAAAACCTAATATTATTGTTTGGATCCTGTCAAATTGTGTATAGAGCTTTCGACAGAGAATTTAGTGTAGACTTTTAAGAAGTTCAGTTTATTCTTTTATTTCATCTGATGTCATTTCTTTATTCTTCTTTTATTTTCATTGTCATGTTATTTTATTGTCAGATCAGGCAATCAGATATTCAAGGTAAAATGGTCTACATGGTCTCTTTTTGTTTATTGTGCACAACAGGTCAGGGATCAACTCAAGCCCTTCCTTAAGGATTTATTTTACGACAGTGGTCCGAAAAACTGCATTCCTAAATGTCCAATGGATGTCATCCCTTGGTTTCACGGGCATGCTGTATTTCATTCTTATTCTATTGGAAATAAAGACTGTTCGTACAAAGCATCCCAAGGGCTCCCTTTCTTTGTAGAAAATTATGGACCAAAGTGGACAGAATACACCACCACAGTTCACGAGTTTCCGGGACATCATGTAGAGGTTTGATTGACTAATTTCTTTTTAAAAGATAAAGGGCAAAAACGTGCGCAGAATTTTTCTCGCGCAACAGAGACGAAAGTAATTTTTTTTTTCTTCATGGAATAGTTTTACGAGATGGTAAGTAGAAGGATATATGACAAATTGTTCCAAAAGGCAAAATGTGATTATTTTTTGCGCGAGTTTTTTTGCCAACATGTAACATTACTTTGTGTTGGGAAGGAGAGTGATTAATGTTTTTTTTGGTTGATTTTTAGATAGATCGACCCATTGCTTCATTTGACTGATTCATTGATTATAACGCTAAGCCCGCAGGGAGATGGGGGTGTTAAGTATAGGTTACAACGGCGTGAATTTAGTTTCAGGATCAGGCTAGACCGAATTGACCACCGCTCTGCCGGAAGATATGGTGACAGCAAAAATGATGATAGAGCGAGTTTCAATTGAGTTTCGTAAAACCAAAACCAAAGTAATAACTTTGGCCAATCAAAAAGGACGGAGACAATCCAGTAAACCAATAAAAACTCGAAGTAATTACATGTAGCCGACACAAAGCGCGGGAAAATGTGCACGCGCGAGCGACGATTGGTTTTGGTTTCATTTCTGATTGGTTGGAAAACTTGGTGCGAGAAATTTGAACCAATCACTGAGTGCAGTAACCATAAACCAAAGTAATTATCTAATTACTTTCGACACTCAATTGAAAACCGCTCTAATGCGATTTGATTTACATCCTAAAGGTTCAGAGCTATACGGAGTATTTTCAAAGAGATTGTAAGGATCCAATTGCTTGGATGAACGCTGCAAACTACTTTACAGGGATCACTGAGGGCTGGGCAGTGTACTGTGAATATCAGCTGTTTCCAAACTATACAACACTTTATAGTACTGAGGGCTCATCAGACAAAGCTGCAATCCTGCGACAGAAATATGGAATGCTGTACTACCAGGTAAATATGCAAAGAAGAGGTTTTTGTATCGACTCGGAGGTATTTCTATGGTAAATTAACCTTTCTCTCTCTCCTTTAACTAGAAGTGTCTGATACATTGAAGGCATTGGGACATTTTCAGTTGCTACAATTCATTTGTCGAATTGCGGCCAAATATCTGCCATGCCAAGGGTGGCACAGTTGGTTAGTGCGCGGCCTTGGTGCAAGAGGTCCCGAGTTCGATCCCTGGATCTCACATCCTTGTTTCGACTTCTTTCCTTTCAGTGTAGCCTAGGTAGCTTTAAATACCCTTAAAACGGAGCACAGACAGAAAGAGGGGGGAAAAATGAGCGCACCGTCGGCTTCCTGGGAGAGTACTCTCTAGAGAGTAAAGGAACTTCCGACGTTAAATAAGGTGTACCTTTACCTATGATTAAAACGGCGTTTTGTGGAATATAAGCGACAAATTCAACCGGATTGACAACGAAAAGCCCACTGAACATCTCTCTAGCACTTTATCCTTGCAACGTGAGATTCCCCAAAGTATAACAACAAACCTTCATGTGATCCAAACACAACATCCTTCACGCCAAAAAAGGAACTGTTCCAGGTCGTGAACAAACAAAATTCAGTTGAATTACTGTAAGATTTATCGACATTAAATATGGCTACTTTTTAATGTAATCCGCGTAGCTTGCCGTTTTGTTGAGAGATGCGCGAGAAGTGAAGTGAGGCGACGCAGCTAGAGAAACTGGTTGGGTGTTGTCTTGCTAATGTCCAACTTTCTTTACGGCTTCTCCACTTGCTCTCTTGCAACTGTTTTTTTTTTTTTCACCTTCTGTAGATTCTCCATGCTTTACGCCCTATAGCAGATATTGACCTAAACTATTACGGAAAGGAAGTGTCCGAAATACGAGACATGTATAGAGAATACGTGTGGGAAGATAACAACCATCAAGTCAACAAAGATATCGTGCGACTGCAAAGCTTGCCAGGATTTGTAACAAGCTACATGATTGGTGAAATGAAGATATCTGAAATGAAAGCTTTGGCCGAGAGGGAGTTGGGTGATGACTTTTCCCTGAAAGATTTCCATTACGAGATTCTGCGCGAAGGAGAGTTTCCGCTGGACTATTTGGAGGAGCACATTAAAGATTACATCGCTTGTAAGAAAAACCCTCAAGGCGTTGGTTGTGATGAGTTTGTGTAGCACTGAAGATAAACCAACTTAAACGAAAACCGAAAACAACTTAATCGTCCCATTTGCTCAAACCGTTTGGAATACATCAAAAACAGTACAAAGATCTTGCCATTTTCACGTGGTTAGTTATTTGTACAGCTAATTAGTTGTATAACCTGAAAAATCACCCTCAACGTTTCACATTTAGCACACTTTCCAACCCATCCTCCACCCAAATAATGTATACTGTCCACAATGGTAACTGAAGCCTATTAATGTAGAGTGTCTATATTTTCATTTTATCATGATCGCGGGCAGCCTCGTTCCCAGGCCTTTCAGCGCTTAATCGCAAGAGGCGCGAGACTTAGGGCCGGGGCGATAGCACAAGGCCGTCCTCGGAGAATCTTCCGCGTGACCGGTGACGTCACATTTGATTCGCGTGAGGACGACTGAGAACGAGGCTGGATCGCCAGTGCTCCAGAAAGGCAGCAAATTAGACATCCAAAGTGTCCCTTTAAGTCTAAGCCTTTGCTAACTATTTGCTAGGTTGGCATTGCTTTTGGCTTAAGTACATGAAGCTGCTTTCTTTCTTAAAATTATCAACTGACAATGAGAGAGACCCGCAGGTAGCATAGCTAATCGTGACAGGTCGTTCGATAGATTCAATTAATATGTAAGATTCAAAATTGGACCTGCTTCTAACTTGCTGCATTTAAGGAAACATGACGAACAACCTGAAACCCCCAAGAACACCCGTGATTATTCACGATCGATTCGCGATAGTCGATCGACCGCTCGCGATTCATTTTAATAAAAGGAAAATCTAGACACATCTTGAGTAATCTGGAACCCCCAAGAGCACCCGCGGTCGTAATGAAATGAAAATCTAGACACTCTACATTAACCGAATTCTTTATAAGCATTAAGTTAGTTGCCCATCATTAGACAACGACTGGATCATGATTGGCCAGGGCGCCTCGCAGGTCAGACTGTAAGAAAGGAATGCTGTCGGGTAAGCAGTCGTTGGTAGGGAGGAGGTGAATAAACGACACCGCGCACCGGTGGCTCAGTTGGTTGAGCACCGGGCTGTTACGCGGGAGGTCGTGAGTTCAACCGCAGCCGGACCAACACTCAGGGTCTTAAAATAACTGAGGAGAAAGTGGTGCCTTTAAAGGTATGACATCTGCAAATGGTTAGACTCTCTAGTGTTCTCGGATAAGGACGATAAGCCGGAGCTCCCGTCTTGTTCGTAATCCTTCATAATCCTGCGGGACGTAAAAGAACCCGCACACTTGTCGCAAAGAGCAGGGCATGTAGTTCCCGGTGTTGTGGTCTGTCTTCTGTGGTGTATCATGGTTGGGAGGGTAAATGCTCGGAGATATTAGCTACACCAAGCTACTCTAAAAATCCGAGGGTAAATAAAGATGTATGATATGATGTATGATATAACTGCGTGGGAGGCCATCCGTGCGTTAGCATTTGGTTAGCGTTGTACTAGCGTTTTACATTTGTCTGTGGTTGAAGTTAATATAACCAAGTCCTCTCCGTCTACCTCCCAAACAAAATCATTTCAATCTCTCAAGTGATACGCAACAGAGTCGAGTAGTTTGCGTATCCACATTTACTCGATTTTATGACGCGCGTCACTCGCACGACAAGTTAGGAGTGATCTGTTCATCCTCGTCCCAAGAGCCCTTAGACTCGATTACCAGCCGCTGTTTCGGGAAATGAGCCAGCGCTCACTCCCGAGGATACCCGAACTCGAGTGAGCGGCGGAAATCGAGCCTAAAGAGCCCTCCGATTCTTTGGTAACGATCTGTTGGCATTGTGCATAGCTGTAATGGGCCATTTTCGAAATATAAAATACTCAGCTTGATAGCGAGGCACAGAGGACAAAAACAATATAGCAACACGTTGGAATGAATGTGACAAATATTTGCATATCATCCACTTTCGTTTGTCTTTGTCCTCTAAACCTCACTTTCAAGCTGAATTTTAATATATCATGTGGCCCATTGAGTCAGCAGTGAAAATCATTGATTCTTGAATGAAATGTAATAAATTTTAACAAAATTAAAATGAAATTGGTTTGTGCACTCGTTAAAATTAGACTAGATCTGGATAATCTTTGGATCATGATACAGTATAGCTCCAAGAGCAACAAGATAACAGTGTAAAGAAATTCACTTTCATATTGAGAGAAATTCAACAGAATTTCTCATCAAGAAGTAAAATAAACATAAATTTGCCGCTGAATACGGGATTTATTTTCTTAGGCCACGCTGTCTGAAACTATAACATACAAACACGAAAAGTGTAATAATTATTAGTCAATGTCATTTCATCCAAAACGATAAAAATTGTCTGTCAACAAGATTTCAAAGAATAAATTTCAAAGAATAAATTCATGTGCATTTTACACCCACTTTGCTTTGAATGAAACATGAAAAGTGAATCCCTCGGCTCGCAAACTTAAACTGGCTGCACCAACGACATAACCTATATACAACACTACAAAAAGAAGTTACTTATTTTTAGTAACTAATTCTTAAATCAAGTAGTATGCCTACCCTTCATTTAAGAATACGCTTCTTCTTTTGAAACATTAATACTTATATTAAGGCATAGTACTTGATTTGAGGATGAAAATTCCAATTTAAGGTTGTTGTAGAAAAAGCGAACTTATTTTAAGGACATATCTCCCTATTCTAACTCTTGAATTAAGAAGGTGCTTCTTATTTGACGACATGGGTCCCTTCAGTTACAAATATCTGGTTTAATTTAAGAGCCTTATTCTTAATTTGAGAATAGTTGCTCTTTATGACGCTTTTTAAATGTCTTTTATGGAATCCACTCGCTCAAGCTAAGAATAAAGCTAGTTAAGATGTTTTTACACATTGAGATGTAAATCAACCAACACAACTCTCGATCATCACGCCGTGTGAACTTCTCAACTGAAATTTGCATACTGTTTGAATCGGTATTCTTTTTATCAAAAGCCAGTTTCTTTCACCAGTCGTATTCACAGTTACGTTTAGAGCTTCGAGCATTTTCATCAACTGAAGCAAAATTGTTTGTGAAAACCTCAAGTAAACGTGCGCGCTGCGAATAATATTTATTCTCACAAGTCGCACGCGATAAAATTTAAAAAGACAGCAAAAACAAACGAGTTCTTGCATAGAATCCACGCTCTGAAGAATAAAGCAAAAGATATTTTCTGTGTCGCCGATTGAAATGAAGAATAGACTATTTGCATGTGCGATGGACAAACTAAACGTGACCGACGCGGTTTAGTAATGAAACATTGATTGACCTTTTTCGACATCCTTCTAAGAGAAACCTTGGTTAAATTTTCAAAAGATGTCACAGGAGGTTGACTTCCTTCATTGCTATTCTTCAAAAAGCTGGACTATAGTGTGCTAAGCAATTCACGTGCATATCAGAGACGAAGATCTCCTTCCGCCATCTTGGATTAAAGGAAGAGACGAGAGACTGGAAACTACTGAGCCGTTTTCGTTTTGGTCAGCAGTCAACATATTTCGGCGGTTTCTATTCAAGGCGGACTGTCTTCCAGGCGTTTGAATGAACGGCACAATGTGTTGATGATTTTCAGCTGTTTTGCTCTTTAAATGCCAATTCAAAACAAGGAAATGCTTACAGCGACTCAACTGAAAAGGTAAGCGTTAATTATAAGCAGGTAATATTTGATTTCATGCCTCACTGTCCTTAAAATTTGCACGTTTTCACACTTCCAAGTCTCAAATTTGTCAGGCATGGACAATTGCAATATTGGCTTACTGGCTAAATAGCTAACTAAATATGCAATCAGGCTGTTTTACTCACAGGATATCTTTTAATGGGGGTACATTTGTACATGGGTTAATTCTTACAGTCTCTAAATATTGAAAATACCCATCCGTATTGTATAATTATTTGGTACAACAAGTAACAATTTTTTCATGATTCTTCTAGATTCTGATAATAAGGAAATTTTGGCCTTAAAATGCCTTCCAAAACTGTTCAAGTTAAAGAATATAGCCACTGCAGATGCAGAAAAACATTTTATTGTATTTGTTGAGGTAAGTGCTCTTCCGTTTTAACCATGAAATTGTTGTTATACGTGTTTGTATTTCTTGTGTAGCTGCATTTAATATATTTTTATTATTGATGAGGTGTGCTTTTTTTGGAATTAAATTGCACTTTACTATATACAGTAAGTCAAAGATAAACTGTGAGAGAAACAAAGCAGTTAGATCACACCAACTGTCGTGTACAAAATTTCCAGATCTTCATTGTGATTATTGCTTAATTGCTGGTATACAGATTACATGAGCCCTTTTTCCATCTCAACACCAATCTTTTTTGTTTTGTTATGTTGTTTTTTACAGGATGGATCTCATGAGGCATCAAAAGAGAGAGCACAATCTGCATCACCATTTTTTATGGTTTCTCCTGGGCATCAGGTGCTTTTGATGGAAAGCAACAAGGATGAGCTCTTGGAAGTGTTGGATAATGATGGCTTGGCCAGGGCTGTGATTTGTTTAGTAGGAATTTATTATGTTTTCCACCTAGATTATCCGGGCCCTGCAAAGGGAGTTTTTCTCTTTCTACAGGAGCATATTTTTCATCACTTTCTGTCTAAAAGGCCTCTTAGTTTGCTTCTCGCCTAGCAGAATTGGAGCTTCCTTGCAAGTAAAATAACTGTCTATATTAAGAGCTTGCAGCTACTGCTACATGTATCGTTACACTATGTTGGATTTAAGTTTTTTGGATGTAAACATGTCTGTTTTCAAGAAATTTGAGATTGTATGCAGTAGGCTCAGGAAAAGGCAACACTTTTTTGTCACCCTTTCTCTTGGTGTGGCCAATAAAACAGGTGTTAGTGTCAGAACTTCTCGCTTACTTGAGTGTTTTAGTAAGAGTTTTTTGCAGTGTCATTTGCTAGTACATCTCGAAAAAATACTACAGAATACTTTTTTTTGAAATATTTTCTCAGTGCAATAAACTAGCAAATTAAAGGTAAAAAAGGTGTTCCTATTCTGGAATTGGTAAACTTAACTAGGGTCTGAAAGTACATAGAAACCAACCAAAGACTTACCGGTAAATAAAATGTTGTAAAACAGACCCAAAATGTGTCTTTGAAATATTTTTGGTTTCTGGGTTGCTGTAATGCTCTGTTCCTGTTGCAATTTAACTAGAGAAATGTTCAGTTTTTGGAGGTATTTACTTTAATCATACCTGTTGATTTTAATTTACCTTTGCAAGGTTTAATTACCTCTAAGGGAGTGAAGGGTTGAACTGTGTTAACGTTTTACAAATGTTGGTTTTCTTAATAATATGTATCAAACTTTTGCTCTTAATAATAATAATAATAATAATAATAATAATAATAATAATAATAATAATAGGTATTCAACTTTTGCTCTTAAACCAAAGAAAATGTAATGTTGTTCTCAATTAAAGGCATTAATTTACTGTTTGAGGAATGTTGTTTGTATTTTTAGAGTTAATTAGTCTTAAATTCCTCAGTTTTAGATTGGACAACCTCAGAAAATTAAACAGGAAATTTTTTTATGTTATTTTGATCTGTGTGTCCATCATTTTCCATGTATAATAAGTTGTTGTTACATATTTATTTCTTTAAATGGGCTTATTATAATCCTGGAATGATAGCACATATAAAGGAAGGCTTTTACTGTGTTAAAACGTAGACAAACAAGCTCTTGAGGGAAGAGCGTGGTACCTTAATTAAACACAAGCATATCAAATTGTCCTGTTTTAAGGAAGATGGCTCCTTAAACGTTGAGGAATTGGCTCTTGCTTTGTGGGTGATGGTTCCAAAAAAGTAAGGGACAGTGTCTTGATTGAAGAGTGTTTATCCTAAAATAGGGATATCAGAATGTTTTGATTTAAGAGATATGGCTCCTTAAAAGTTTTACAACAAGTTCTTGATTTTAGATTGTATTCCTTAATATAAGGATTTTA
>NC_090889.1:27936393-28001393 GCF_036669925.1 Montipora capricornis
ATCTAATTATTATGCATATTTTTATTTGAAGTAAAGCGTTTGTCCAATGTCTATGAAACTTAGCAGAAAGTTTTTTTTCGGTGCTGTTATTGATTCGCCAAAATATTTTGTATCGCATTTTGGTCACGTGACCCTAAAACAACTTATAACGTTTATATCCTTTATTCAAAAATGGGGAAGATTTATACTTCAAAATTTTGAAAACGTTTAGCATTAACACGTTTAGTACAACTGTGCCTATCGAATGCCGCCTTTTAATGTCGTACTCCGTATTTACCTTTTAAGATATTTGGATGTTTATCATGTCACGTGACCTATTTTCCTCAATTGTTCCTTTGCTCTTAACATGTGGACATGATTAAAAGGCGGCATGACAAAGCCCTTAAAATAATCAAGAAACAAGATTGATATAATGTAGCTGAATGTTCCCCATTTTTGAGTAAAAAATACAACTGTTATAAGTTGATTTCGGGTCACGTGACAAGAATGTGGTACGGGATATTTTGGAAAAGTTATAACAATACCGATAACTAACTGCCTGCCAAGTTTCATAGGTCCGGGACAAATGCCTTCCCTTCAAATAAAAATATGCATAATAATTACGCTGGTCAAGCCTTAATACACTTGAGTGTCCGGAACACTAAAAGACTTGATCAAAAAGTCGATGATACGATATTTACTTACTAACAACGTAAGCTATAAAGATTTAACCCGAAGTTAATTGTTATCATACAAGAATATACGAAAGTATTTTTGCTTTGCAGAGTAAACGACTGCGTAATTAGTGACTCGTCCTAAAAACAGTCCCACAATGCAATTCAATAAAACTCTCTACCCTGTTTCTCCCACGCAACCTCAAACTGCCAATAAGTAGATCACCTGGTATTTCAACATTCCATATTTCTGTAACAACACATTTTTATCACTTGTGTTGCTGTAAATGTCAGTATCTTTTGCCATTAGCGGATATTCCACGTACGTGGCCCATCCTTCAGTAAAAGGAGCCACGAAATTTGAAGAGCTGATCCACGAAATAATATCTTCGCAATTATCACCAAAATTGTCCATATATCCTTGAACCTGCGAATGAAGGAGACAGACATTTATTGAGAGATTATTGTGTTGACGGTTCGCCTGTTGGTGAGCTCTCCATTTCGGGGATCAGGAGCGACTGGAAATATCCATTGCCGAGACTCTGAGAAACGGAGGCGAACATTAAGCGGATAATCGTCGGAGTTATGCTGGGCCATAAGGGCCAGAGCTCGAGTCTAATCTTAATGAAAAACCGTCTTTTATGGATATCCATCCCCCGCCAAAATTCAAACTTGTTGTTGTTGAATCCAAACCTTCAGCTCAAGCATTCTATTTTGCAATTTAAACTCGCAATCATTAAATTCAAACATTCAATTTGTCAATTCAAACATCAGGGGCACCCAACGAATCTGTTCCTCACATTATCTGTTCCCCAGAGGAATCTTGCTGGCTGGCAAAAATACAGGTGTTTCGATGAGCTGGCTGGGAAATTTTGTTATTGATAGAGGTTTTGCCTGGGAATTACTGACTTTTTCTAGCATTTCAATCCGAGCTGGCTGTAGAAAATCTGAAGACTGAGGACGACTAAAAAAAAAAAAAAAAAAAAAAAAGAACCCCATCCGTCTCCCAAACATACGACGGCTGGTCAGAGTGATTGGGCTTGCGGAAAAAAACCTGTTTTGTCCCGGTTTTGTCGCTTTTGTTCGGTCGTTTTGGATCGAGGGATTTGAAAGCGCGCGGAATTCCTGGCTGGGAAATAAATTTGATCAGCTGGCTGGGAAACCAACCAATTTTATCCAGCTGGCTGGGAAATTTCTTGTGTGTCTTGCTGGGAAAAAGGAACAGATAATGTTTTCCCAGCAACACTGAAAAACACCTGAAAATGCCTTAATAACATTTATTTTCATTAACTGGGGTATAATAATACATTTTACAAACACTTGTTCGTTGGGTGCCCCTGAAACATTCCATCGGTCAATTCAATCGTTCAATTCGGCAATTCAAACCTTCAATTTGCCGATTCAAACATTCAATTAATGTTTGAATTTAATGATTGCGAGTTTAAATTGCAAAATAGAATGCTTGAACTGAAGGTTTGGATTCAACAACAACAAGTTTGAATTTTGGCGGGGGATGAATACCCATAAATTTGGTTTTATCAACGGAGTTGATAATGTAAATTGGCCACCGTTCAGAGATTATAAAAGCTGACGTTTCGAGCGTTAGCCCTTCGTCAGAGCGAATCCAGGGATTATAGGTTACGTGTAGTTTTTATAATTGAGTAGGAGCTACGCTATTGGTGGTAACATAGCAACGTGAAAAATAGGAATATATTGGTTAAATGAAAAGCGTTCGTTAATACCGTGAGGATTAAGGGTGCCGATTTGAAAGATGAATTTTTGTTCCAGATTCTTGCGGCTTTCCGTCTTACCTAGATGTAGGGAAAGGCCGCAGATAGCCATGTGTTTATTGGAGTGGTTAGGCAGATTAAAATGGCGAGCGACTGGCTTAGATGCATCCTTGCATCCTTGCCATGCATCTAAGCCAGTCGCTCGCCATTTTAATCTGCCTAACCACTCCAAAAAACACATGGCTATCTGCGGCCTTTCCCTACATCTAGGTACGACGGAAAGCCGCAAGAATCTGGAACAAAAATTCATCTTTCAAATCGGCACCCTTAATCCTCACGGTATTAACGAACGCTTTTCATTTAACTAATATATTCCTACTTTTCACGTTGCCATGTTACCACCAATAGCGTAGCTCCTACTCTACTATAAAAACTACACGTAACCCATAATCCCTCGATTCGCTCTGACGAAGGGCTAACGCTCGAAACGTCAGCTTTTATAATCTCTGAACGGTGGCCAATTTACGTTATCAACTCCGTTGATAAAACCAAATTTTTGTATACTACTTCCTCACCGACGCAGCACCACAGTTTCTTTAGAAACTATCCCTTCATGGATACTCATAGTCTTTGATAGTTACGAAACTCAAAAAACTTAAAACGGAAGAATCGCTATGGTGTTCAAAGTGCAAAAAGCAATTTAGCTCCATTTGTATTGGGTTTGAAACCAATGTATCATTTCCTGTCAGACGTTGACCGAGAAGAAACGACTGGTATCATCCCGCCCCACTCCTTCTCTCCACTCACCTCCAGATGGTGGCCTGGTAACTGCTCATGAGAGCTTGTGGTATATTCCGTGTATTTTGGTCCAAAGTTATTCATGAAGAACGGTAGGGTCTGGAACGCGGACACTTGGCAATCGACAGCCTGCTCGTAACCATGGAAACAAACAGTTGGGTTGTACTCCCCTTTGACCGATATGCCGCAATTTGGAATGGTCCTTTTAGACGTGGAGCCATAGAACAGAGGTTTGATCTTTGGTTTGATAAAACTGGCCGTCTGTGTGCAAGTTGTAAAAAAACAACTGATGAGGAGAGGGAGAAATGATCCCGGAATTTATCTGAATAATTTTAAGCAATTGTCTCATATAACAACAACAACAACAGTGAGCTTTATTTGCATACAGTATTGCAAAAGCGTCGAAAGCATGATAGAGCGAGTTTCGATCGAGTGTCGTAAAACCAAAACCAAAGTAATTACTTTGGCCAATCAAAAAGGACGGAGATAATCTCGTAAACCAATCAAAACTCGAAGTAATTACACGCAACTGACGCAAAGCGCGGGAAAATGTACACTCGAGAGCCACAATTGGTTTTGGTTTCAATTCTGATTGGTTGAAAAAGTGGCGCGAGAACTTTGAACCAATCACTGAGTGAAGTAATGCAAAACCAAAGCAATTCGCTAATTACTTTCGACACTCAATTGAAAACCTCTCTAACCGTATTGTTTTAAAATCCATTCGGAGGAGGAATCCACCTTGGTTACAGGAAAGGCTAAGGACCTGATCATCACGAAGCGTCCCTTCTCTCATTTACCCAACTTCGAAATCACTCGTTCGTTTTAAATAAAGACAATTAGCGTCACTAAGTGCCCTCTAAACTCTGTTACTCAAATAAAGATAAACAGCTTACCCTGAACTAAGATAATATTAACTCTGGCCCTTTAATACCTTATAGTTAAACATATGTAGAAATGCTTAGACTGAACGGCGCACTTCGTGGTGGATAGAGCGGTTTTCAATTGAGTATCGAAAGTAGTAGTGCTTTACTGCACTCAGTGATTGGTTCAAAGTTCTCGCGCCACTTTTTCATTCAATCAGAAGTTAAACCAAAAGCAATCATGGCTCGCACGTACACATTTTCTCGCTTTGTGTTGGCTACGTGTAATTACTTCGAGTTTTGATTGGTTTACTGGATTGTCTCCGTCCCTTTTGATTGGCCAAAGTAATTACTTTGGTTTTGGTTTTACGACACTCTATTGAAACTCGATCTATCAAAATTCAGCGTTAATTCAATTAAGGGTATTACTGGACAGTAGTGAGAGGCTGCAAAGCACTGAGTGGTATGTATCAGAATGCGACCCCAAAAATTTGCGCTCGTACTTAAGTCGACCGTCCCTAGTACTGTTCTAAGATGCCTCATTGCAAACAAATGCACGTTGGGCCTAGAAGCTCCAACACTTCTGTCAACAAATTAACTTACTTCTTTTGTGTAATTTATCCACTTCTGCAATGACCTCCACCGCACCGGACAAAAAGCTCCTGCTCCTTCTGCATCCACGCATTTCATGAATGCCTCGTCTCCAGATTCATTGGCAGGAAATTCAGCGTCGTTAAAAAACATGCTACGAGAATGAAGAATTTTTCTGAATTCTGATACTGCAGTATTTACATCTTCAATGCCTGTGTACTGTTTAGCAAGGTCTTTTGCCTGAAAGGGAGAAAACGAGAAACTTGTCATAACAAGAAGTAATAACGGAAACAGTCGAGAGGAAAGGAGCACATTCCATTTGAAAGCAAAAACTTCTGGGAATATTCTGCAAAATGGAACAGTACAAATTTTCCGCGAATAAAATGGAACGGAATCACTGTGTATCCGGTTTGACAGAAAAACCGTAACGTATTTTTTGTGTGGAATGGTACCACATTTCACTAACAGAGCGGAAGTCCAATATCATAAAACAAATCATACTGTTATACCTCCCAACTCAAATACGTTTTTCGATTGGAGGAGAACGTGTCACGTGTCATGGGTCAAAACACACTAACTCCCTAGGGAAACAACGACTTCAACTTTCGACTCACACGTGATCAGGTCGTGCACCTTTGAAACAGCGGCAAATTCCGTGTATTGTTCTATTTTAAGTTGGCAGGTATAACAAAACACTTACTGACTGACCCCACGGGAAAGAGTGAGTTTTTGTTTCCCCTCGCCCCTCAATGTTCGCCGAGGCGACATGGAGGGTCTCGGGCAAACAAAGCTCATTGTTTCCCATGGGGCCAGTCATTAAGTGCTTATTAAGATCATTTCATTATAAAAAACGAGAAGAAGGAATCCGTGAAAAGTTATTCCTTTCATTTCGCAAAGTTCCTGGCTGGAGACACATGCCAGGTTTTCCAATCACGAGGAAAGCGCTCTAAGAACCGCACAGTTAAACGAAAAAAGAAATATTAAGGATCAACCCGGCACAAAGCGCTTCCAACGTTCTTGGTGTGCTTCGCGTCAAACTCGTAAGCTTAGTCCACTTACTTTATCGAGCAAAGCTTGTAATTTTTTATAACCCATTTCTTTCAGTTCCTCAGGGGATGTTCCATTTCTCGTGAAGAAAGGCAGAAGTTTTGTATAGGAGTAGGTGATGTTAATAGCATCGCCATTTGGAAGTTTTCCAGTGGTTGGTCGAGAACTATCACGGGCACCATTGACATAAACAGAAGTAAGTGGTAAGTTGGCCATGCCGTTCACTCCCTGGTAGCAATACTCGATATGCTCAGTTTCGAGATATCTAGGAAAGGCAATAATTATTACTTCATTTAACGTTTGTGGGTGTAACTTTTTAAGTACAATTTCACTGTTTGAGGCTTTGACATTCAATGCGCAGTTTCAATGAACGATTCCGCAGCTCAATCCTAAAATAAAATTTGAAACCGTTTGAATAATGGTCGAACGGTTACAAAATTGAACGTCCACTGCGGCTGCACGTAGTTTGGGATCAACAAGAGCTCATTACTCTTAGTGCTGACCGAAAGAATGACGGGCTCAGCGTAAGCTAAACTGAACCAGAATATCTGGTCCAGCGACACTTTTCTTTTTATTGCGCATGCCCGAAGACTCGAAATAGCACTTAACGTTAACACTTAACGGAAACCGGAAATCGTCAAACGGCAGCCTTCTTTCTTTGGAACGTTCTGAATAAGTGCAATTAAAAGGGAATAAATGAACTGAATCAAGATTGATGGATATTTGGCAACTGAGATATTTATTTAGCCTGACGTTTGCTGTTAGTATGGTTGGAACTCTCGTTAGTCTAGAATCTTCAACGCACCTTATGAGTCGGGTCAGCGGTTCTCCCAAGTAATCTAGCAAGAATCGTTTAAGTGACTCATGCACTCCTTCTCCTCTTCTTTTGTACCACGTCTCGTTCATTTCTGAGGTGATTTTTGCCGTGTAAGCTCTATTTAGAACGGCTTTTCCAACATCTTCATTAAAAATTCCTAACGAGAAATAGAGAAGTAATATGAAAGTCCTGGGTATGTAATCTGTTGCGATTAAAGTACCTTCAAATTTTCATGCATCCCTCCCCTCTCTTAGCGACACAAAAGTGAAATCTTTGTCACTTACCAGACGCTTTATTTACAGCAATCTCATAGTACTTTCTTTTAATTGCAAGAATACCCGCTTTACAAGATTCTTCGGAACGCACCATCCCCGAATTTACACCCAACTTGAGATTCTCTATATACTGTGAAAAGGTTTCGTTATGTTTCTTGAGCAGTTCTTCAATCGCTTCTATTCCTGAAAGATTTCTGGGTTGAAAATGGTAGATTACTCCAGATAACGTGTCTAGAACATCACAAATCGGCTGCCAGCAATATAGATTCGGTTCAAACATCCAATCTCCAGCGTAATAATCACGACTGTAGGGTCCCCCCGTGATTGAATAAAGCAGGAATTGTTGCCCTAAATACATCGCCTTGTTTTCACGTAACTTCAACAATGATCCGTTTGCCTTTCCGATTATCACTTCAAGTTTATCGTGTAACCTTCGGACTCCGTCAGTGTAGTTTTTGATGGCGTTGGGGCGTGGATCGTACGGAAGAAAATTTCTACGTATCTCCTCCCCAGTAACCCCCGGTTTCGATGCAAATTCTTCCGGAACGAGCTCAAAGTATTTCCAAACAAGTTCGTCCAAGAAGGAGTCCAAACCTACACGCTTTGCTTCGTCGGAATACCTGCATTGGTAGGATTTAATGCCAGTTTTCTTTGGGAGGTCGCTTTCGCTTCTTGTTAGCAGAATTAAAAGAACAATGACTATCGTTAACAGGAGAAGAACTGGCAGAGCAGCCAACACTATCTTAAGGACGCGATAGTTGATCCTCGAACTTCTTTTTTCTTTGTTCCACTTTTCTGGCAAAAATGCAACGGTGGAGTGATTCAAAGGGGAACCTGGACACCCGTTTTCGGACGGAGAAGATGGTTTGTAGCGTGAAGATGACATCTAAAACCATCAAAGCAGAAAAAGATGCATTAATTTAATTTCTAATACAGAGAATAATCTCAAATTCAATGTTGCATGCAAGATTTTGGTTTTATCAACGGATGATAATGTAAATTGGCCACCGTAAAGAGATTCTAAAAGCTGACGTTTCGAGCGTTTCGAGCGTTAGCACTTCCGCTCTGACGAAGGGCTAACGCTCGAAACGTCAACTTTTAGAATCTCTGTACGGTGGCCAATTTACATTACCAACTCCGTTGATAAAACCAAAATTTTTGTATACTACTTCCACTTCCGCACCGACGCAGCATCACAGTTTCTTTAGAAACTACCCCCTTCATTCAATGTTGTATGGATTGGTTTCCTTTTGGGTAGTACAAAACCAAAACCAAAGTTCAG
Organism: Montipora capricornis; assembly: GCF_036669925.1. Taxonomy (NCBI): domain Eukaryota; kingdom Metazoa; phylum Cnidaria; class Anthozoa; order Scleractinia; family Acroporidae; genus Montipora; species Montipora capricornis. The sequence continues at coordinate 27,944,447 of NC_090889.1, forward strand.
TTATTTTCTCTAACCAATCACAACAGGCACAAATTATTAGATAAACAAATCAGAATCTGTAATTTGCTAAAAGCGCGAGAAAATTAGCCAATTCAAGTTACGCAATAATTGAACAACCTACGACTCAAAAAACAATCTTGTTATGAACCTCGCACAATTAGTTAACCAGTTTTTATTTCAGTACAGAATCACGAAAACCAAAGTAATTAGTTTCTCCAATGACAACAAAGGCAAACAATTGAATCAACCAATCATATTTTTTTTAGCCACTACCAAGCCAGAGAAAGCTGGTGACAGTAAGAGAGCTGGGTACGAGTTAACGACGGCGACAAGGAAGGCACAAATCTGCATATTTGAAGACGGTGCCTACTATTGTTATTGCGCATACGTTCTGCGCATCTCGAAATACTCGGATTTTCTATAGGTGGTGCTTATTTAAGACAGGGATATTTTTGCGCGGTTTAAAACTTGAATTTATTGGCCGCCATTTATGAATATGGCCTATTGTGTTCTTATAGCGTCATCGTTTGAAGAACAAGGCATATAACATGCCATTCATATGCAAATACGTTGCCGGGTATTCTGCAGTTTCAATTCCCCTGAAACGAGACAAGGAAACAAGACAATCAGATCCGGACGTGGCCTGGGCCACTGGCGTTGGCTGAAATTGAGCTCAGAGCCATAAGTAAGGCCTCGTCCAGCATTACTTTTGAGGGCAAATGAAATTTTAATTAATAATTGTGTTTTTATTTTGGTTCGTGCAGATCTTTAATTTAAACAACTATCTCAGTTGTTGTTTGGTTTTTTTTTTTCATTTATGTTTTTCTCAAAGAGACTCGAATTTTCTTTGTTATTGTTTCAGAAGTACTCGCACTTACATCAAAATGACGCAAACGAAAAGAGCTCCAGTTCATCAGTTGGGAGTTTTCTCGATATTATCATTGGGATTTGCTTCGCGATCTCCGTTGATATCTTTTCCACCGGCTCACATCAGATTTTGAGCAAAGTGATCCTAATGAAGCCTAAAAGATATTATCTCATCGATGCTACAATTTTTGTGCGTTTTAAAGTGCTTTTAAATTTCCGGTTATCTAGCCCCCCAGGGAGAACTGTGGCCAACTAACCCTCTACCGCAACTATCACGCTGAAGTCAGGGAAAAGTTAACCAATTGCCACTCGAGGCGGTAAGCTTAGCCATGTCCTCTCGCAGGCAAATTTGGGCGGGGTTTTCAATTCGCAAGGCGATAAAATGAAATTCAGGTTTTGTACTTTCCTTGCCGAGAGGCGAAAATCCCCCCCGACATCTCCCTGCGCACACGAGGAAATTGTTAACCCTTTGACTCCCAGGAGTGGTCAGCATGTAACTTCTCCTCACAATTTTAACGAAATGTCAGTCAGTCAGGTATTGAGAATTAAGATAATTATCAACTTAAGAGGCGTGATCTTGACATAACACCAAATTCTCATGACTACCCAACAAACCCGTGGTACTAGTTAGGAGAATGAACGTTACGATCGAGAGAATGAAGACGTTAAGATGAATTTAGATTAGCTCTTTCTCGAGTGTGCTGCGGACAACACAGAAAGAAGGCGAGTTGACTTTGTGCGAAACTTCTTCTTCTTCTTCTTCTTCTTCTTCTTCTTCTTCTTCTATTGTAACCAGATCAGAGCAGATATAGAATAAATGGAATAAATGCCTACTATTTAGGTTGTAGACTGTCATTCAGGGGGAAATGCCTCGCCAGTTTATCTCAACGTCGATCAAAGCCAGACCATTGTATTTTTTTCCCAAGGTAACTGACTGAAAAAGAAAAACCGATATCAGTCTGAATTCATACGGAAACAATGCTGTACTAATGCCTGAAGATCGTTAAGTGTTTCAAACACACGTTTTTACAAGCCGGAGGAACAAGAACAAACTGATGTTATCAGGGTCTTTCCATTTTTTCTCCTTGTTTTGCCTTGGTTTATAAGACAGTCCGCTCAAGCATATAAAGAGAGAGAGAGGCAGAAGAAGAAGAGGCGCTTGCATTTGTCTCTTGTTATTGATGCGTAAATAAAATTCAGAAGAAATTAATTCATTTTCGGTCAATTGGTGAAAAGAAGGCTGCAGAGTATTATCCCGAAATCCAGTTGTGGTTTTCCATTGACAGTTAAGATATTTTAAATCTGTGTATGAAACTGTTTCCAAAGTTTTGGGAGGGGGCTACACAGTCACACCCTGGTAATTCAAAAGGAAAAAATCGCGACTTCTCACCTTTTATGTCACGAAGGACCTTGACAACAGACGTATGTGTCGAGATAAAACACAAGCACAACAAACTGTCCGCTTTTCCTCAACCAGAAATGGCATTCAAAGGTTATTCTTTGCAACAAATGTCTTGTTTTGATGCCTTTCCAAATGATCCGGACGTGTAACTATTGCCAAACACTACTGTTAAGTGCGAGCGTCTCCTACACTCGTAGGTTTTTTAAAAGCAAATTTGCAGCAGAATTATTATGCTAATAATTCCTGATTAACATACGATAATTGTTTGCTATTTTTCACAAAGGTGTATGTATTTTCAAAAACTAAATACAATTCTCTCGGTTTTTCGGTTGGTAAAGGTAATATTAACTTATTTTGGATAAAACAATACCCCAATGTCCCAAACCTGTACAATGCCGCGAGAATCCGAAGAATTCACCCAACAAAAATTTTGTGAATTAAAGTTATGAGAAAAAGCAGCGAAAATCAGATAAACTGTAAGTGGGATTGACCTAAGGTCTGTGTGGCGTAAAATGCGATTCTTGGGAATCTGCAGCGTTGATTACATCGGCACTTTACGTGCAGAACGAACTCATGAAGTAATCTTTTTGATGAAGTTATTTCAATCTGTGATTATTTTTTTCTCTATAAAATTTATCATGCAATTTTGTGAACCTCTGTTTTTCAGTATCAAAGACATTTACGATTTATCCAGACAGGTTCTGCATTACAGTGAAATTAAAGCATGAAAAATGCAAAATAAAAGAGGAAGACTTAGTTTGACTGACACTATCATTCGTTCAGGTGATTGAGAGCAGAATAAACATTACTTGGTAAAGTGAATTGTTTTGACACAGCTTTTACATATAAATGATTAGGAAAATTGGTGTCCGGTTTATCAAAAGAAGGATTTCATAATGTAGCGTTTTAAACATTGTATTGATTTCTCAATTGCTTAACAGTATCCAAACGCCGTCCAAAACAAGTTGCGCAGTGTTTCACTGATCGACTTCTCAGCAATCTTACAATCTTACAATCTTTAGCAATTAAACAGTTTTTTAACCTCGGCCAGCCTCAAACCAATTGTTTGGTTAACTTTCTAATGCTTCGAACAAATAATTCAATTCTATATGGTACCTACCGCGTACGCCTATGACAATGAACTTCCCAAATATACAAGTGAATACTGTCCCCGTTCACACTCAGCGATCGAGTCTTCTGGAATCAAGCGTTCATCAGCCTCGGCATCGAAAAATATATCAATACGGGCGACCTTCAGGCGAATCGATAGTGCGATAACAGAGTTATCGAGTTTCGGGAAAAAATACTTCAAGAGGGAACGATCTTCATCTGCGAGATGTTACCGATTCAGTTATCCATGTTCAAATTCACTTTTTAATCTCGACTGATCATCATAGCCATCGAAAGCGACGCAGATGTTTTCATTGTGACATAAATATTATGAAATCATGAATAATGTGGATGGAATTTTCAATACTCTTATGTAAACAGTCTGGAGACATCTATGTCATGCATTTTCCACGGATTAGAATTTCATATGCTCCCTGGAAGAAAAGTGACTGAGATGTTCTGACTACTCAATAAATAAATTATAAAGCTGTATCAAAGCTGTGGAATGTACACTTTACCATCTGCATTTCAGTAGCAAGTTGGTTAAGTTGGAAATCACACTTATGGCGTTCAATCGCATACTACTTCCGTTATGCATTCGAATTTATATCATGCGCCGGTGCTTGTGACTGGAATCATAATCTGTGCCCTTGGTTCGCTTCGCAACGCCCACGAGCTCTGTGCAAAGGTGTAGACAAGCTTAGCGTGCAACCTTTTTTTTTTCTTTTTTTTGTAGAGGAACGTAGAGGAACTGAGAGATAACAACCTCTCAGTCATTCAAGCAAAAATAAGTTAAAAGAAACATGGAAAAAAGAAGTCTTCGTACTTGGCAACGAGCGGGAGATTCCACTTGGTTTACCAAAGAAAAAATTACTGCTCTGAGCATTCCAAAATGAACCTACTTAATCATATTCTTTGACTTCTTTTCGAGGTATTCGGATTGAGGATAGTTTTGATGCCACGTGCGACTATTTTTAAAAATGATTTCATCTGAACTGTGAAGGAAAGAAACATAATCCTGACTGACTGACAATATTCTACAATACTTACACAATTAATACTACATCGGTACACAATATTGCTAAAATCGGTTAATTAATGGTGAAACATACATGTATAGGGCTTGTAGGGACTGTTTTCTGACTGTAAATACTCTTTAACATTTTTCCAGTATTAGGTCAACATCCACTTACTAAACAGATATGTACATAGAAGCAATCCAATGTAAACTCTCATTGTACCTGAAGAAGGCTGATTTAGTCAGCCGAAATATACTACACCACAAAACATCAAATCTACGTTGTATCGGCTCTTGCTCAAAATTTAATAGTTTAGTTTATCAACTTCTTTAATACACCATTTTTTCCTTTCTTTCGACAAACTCTTTCACAAACTTTCAACTCGACATCACAAAAACGCGTTCTTTTTCCATGTGACCTTTGTCAAGCGAATCACGTTTATAAGACACGTTAAAACATTAAGTATAGAAAATCCTATTTACGCTAGTGCATTTCGTGATTTTTGGGGGCGAGTGATCAGTATTTTGAAAGTTCTCAAAATTGCCACGACTGATCACTCCATTGCTTTGTTTCCATGGCAACGTCCGTATTGCACTCTGTGAATTATTTATGTATTTGTCATTGACCAATCAGAAAAGCGATATTTAGTATATTTAACAACTATTCACCGAAGGAGTTCGGCTAGTGGTGGATGTATAGCACTATCCACCGACACTGAGGTGAATAGCTGCTTTAGTATGTATACTAAAACAGTGAGAAAATATCGCACAAAAAGGTGATTTTAACTCATTTATTCCTGCAACGATTATGCACTAGTCATTTGTTTCCCCCACCCCCCGACCCCCGGGGATAGTGGGGACATATGGGGAAATTACTACGGCAATTACGCGAGATTACACCATAATTACGCCTATAGGGGGTAGGGAAATTACAAGATTTTCGTTCCTCTGCCCTACCCCTCTGGGGACATACAGGGGGAAATATCGGGGAATTCTTACCTAGGAGGACTGGGACTGAAAAGAAACGAACAGCAATGGTAATGAGTATTTTCACACGTGCAAAAATTTTTTTTTGGTTGCTTATTCCTGTCTTGTTTCTATCCAGTTCTTTTTTTTGTTTGTTTCGTTCCTTATATAGTTCATGTGGCACACACAAATGGCAAGAACTGTATATTGTGGTAATCTCCCTAACATTTCCTTGATGACTCAGCATCTTTTAGGAACAGAGGGGTGGGGGAATTACGTGTGTTTGTCTGCTCTAGTCCCCAGTGGAAATACACCTACTTTACAACCATTCAAATGTAATTTTCCTACCCATCCCCGGGGGTCAAGGGGTGGGGGAAACAAATGACTAGTGCATTACAATATTTTGTAATCGAGTTGCTCGGAGGAAAACTGCAAGGGATGTTTGGAACTTAAGAAGGCGATCAGGGCGCACCTTTAACGCTATCCAATGTTTTAGATCGTTTTAGTACACACTAAAATGTACATATCTAAAATGTTCCCAGCTCTCAACAAATAAGGCTTTACCAGAAGAGAGAATCTGCCCCATACAGATCTAGAGGACAACATTACTCCCTCGATACCTCAAGGATGAAGTTTCTGTTGCGACGATTTGATATCACGTCTGGTTCAGTTTAATTAAAGCGTTTTGTTTGCGCATGTTCTGATGCATACCCATTGCGAGACGAGGCGAGACTTGATGACAGTGAGACACATCATGAAAATAATTACCAAGGAGTATTCGGAGAGATATATCGAAAAAATATGGCGAAAAATAAAATTCCTGTCACTTTTTTGCGTCCCGCAGCAACACAAGGTTTATTTAGAGTTCATCCCGGAGTCCATTGCACTATAATATAGGTGATCATGATCAAGACAATTATCGTATTAAATTTGAATGATGGAGCGGTTTTGATCAGTAAGTGTTAAAAGTAATTTCCTATGAAGCTGATTTATAGCAATGAATCAATGAATAAAGAAGCATTTTAAAATACATTATTTTAGTAGATAATGACCTTCAAGCAATTGGCAAACACTCGCGAAAATCACTGAAGCACCATAACTCCAACGAACCTCTGAGCTGAGCAAAATCCACGTGGGTAATAGTTTCGGCAACCTTTTAATTTTTCCGCCAGGTTCTTCGTTTCAGATGGTTTGTCAGCTGTATGTGAGTAATGTGTTGTCACCTCCGCCATTTTCTACTTGCTGATAACATACAGCTGTCCTGATTTATTACATTCACTGCTGGCCGACTGACCGCGGTGGATATTTCAATATTTTCCCGCCTTTGTACATTCTCGTCACCAGAGCCTCTGGGGCCCAGGAAGACGACGCCGTGCGGCAGCTGGCGGCAGCCTGGCCGTGCGGTATATTCTTTCTCCCGCCATTTTTGAAAATAACTCTGACAACTGCGGCCGGTCTTGGTCTGACTTGGCCGACGACTTAGCCACCATTTTGTACATCAACCCCTCGCACAGTAAACTCTGTTATGACCTGTAAGACTTACGTAAGTGAGGTAGAGGTATTGCCAAAAAGATACTAATTTCGGACAATTTTACTTACCCCTCCCCAGTCGAAACTACCACGGTCACCGGCAACCACTGCTCCTTAGAAACAAGATGGCGTCTTATTGATAAACATACTGGTTCGCTTGAAAGATAATCTTGCACACACTTACAGCAACTTATACTAATCTTGCTGCGATTATGGAAGAGTCTGCATCAGGAAAATGGGAATCGGACTCAAAGAAATATTTGGCGAGCAGAAATACAGCAGCCGCTCGAGGTGTGTTGACAGTTTGCTTGTACAGAAGTCAAGGTTTTCCTTTCATTTAAGCTTATAGAATAAATTAATTAGGTTATCTTGCCAGCAGTGATTAAGTGTTGCTCTAATACTGTATTTTTGGTTTAATACCATTGTTTATTTGTGAATCAATTCGGCATTCAGAAACCAATCGACTGAATCCTATTTTGGTGGCATTTGAACAAGAACTGTCAAGATTTATAAAGTACATGAAAAGGAAGTCAGAGACTGTGCTAAGGAGCAAGAAGAATGACGAAGAACCCATAGCCAGAGGGTAAGGTTAATGTACTACTTATAAAATACCTGGATCGTTTGGTAATCATATAAAAAAAATAATTGCCTGCAGTGGAGGGGACTTCACAGATCATTGTTTCACCATATATATATACATATAGGACCATATAGTTGAAGCAACCTAAACCTTTACTAATGCTAACATTAGGCCTAAACACTATGCTTTAGATAATGTTTAAGTCTAAGGTTAGCATTTTTGTAAAGATTTAGGCTGTTTCAGTTGTGGCAAAACAGTGACCTGCAACTGCACTTTACACCGTCTGCATGACTGCAGTACGGATCAATGTCTAAGAAAATGTTCTAATTAGAAAAGTTTGAATTAATTTGCATTGGTATTATTTGACAAAGTCTTGCGACCCTTTTGAGCCTTTGCCCCATAAATTTAACCCCTTTTCAATGATTTCTATTATTTTAATTGTTTTGAGGACATTGCATAGTAGCGATTAAAAGTCTTAAAATTCCAAATGATATGAGGCCAGCATTTTGTAATATCATTGCCCATTTATTTTCACCTGAACAAGAAAGTATGCTTTAAAATGCATGTAGTCTATCTCAGCTACTCAGGCTTTGGCTTTTCAAAGTGTGTTGTTGCTAGAATTTTTTTTTTTGTATTTTATTGATGTTTATCACAAAAATGTATATATAAAAAAGTAAAGTAAAGTAAAATACAGACTATAACACTGACCATGACATATACCTCATCGTTTGGAATAATATGTAGCATAAAAAAGGTAAAGTGACTTTAACGTCTGTAGTTCCTTCTGAGCTACAAGGCTGGCATCAGTGGAAAACGACGCTGCGCCCTTTACCCCCTCCCTCTGTCAGTGCTCTGTTTTACGATCGTTTAAAGCTATAGATGCTCAGATAAGAGGTAAGTCGAAACAGACGTTGAAGTCACAGAGGATCAAACTGGGGACCTCTTGCTCCGAAAGCCACACACTACCCAACTGAACTAGGCCTGCTCCTTGCATAATGCCTAGACTAATAATGTGGCTGGAAAGGTTGTTTTAGCTGTGTGGGTGCTCATAAGCAACTAGGTCACCAAATTAGTTTTTAAGGTATTTTTCAAAATTAAGTTTAAAGGGTCTTATAACAGGCTGTACTGTTGTCATGGCAACAGCTGAACACTCACAGACACCCTTAAAGATTGCCTGACAATTGTATTGGTCAAATGTCAAAATGTTTCCCTACAAGGATTGACAGTATTGTAATAATTTTCCATTGGAAACCTACTGTTACGTAAAGAAAACCCTTTCAAGCCTTCTAGGTTGGACACTTTGTATTGGAGATAAAAACTCCAGGGGTGTGCATTAAATTAAATGCATTTCTTGACCTAAGGGTGCAGTAAACTTCGATTATCTAGACTTGCTAGGACTTACCAACTGAGTGATCCACTACATAGTAATGTATCCAGTGGATAACAGTAATTATTAAAATCTCAACCTTTGTTAATGCATTTCTCATGCTCTGATTGGTTTACTCAATCTCGGTTATCAGTTCATATTACCTTAGTTTTACTTTATATGGCAAATGATTGTGCTAATCAATTGCTAAGCTAAAATTATTTTTGCTGGAATGCAAAATTTCTCTCTGCATAAAGCGAAAAAAAAACCCCTTTTTTGTGGAAAATTTGGTTCAATTCCGGTAAGGAATGTTTTTGTGATGAGCCTGCGTCCATTGGACCACCAGGTACTACACAACATCACATCCTCATCAGGTTTTTTAGATTTCGCTCAGATTTAGATTTTCTCACTTTTTTCACTCTTATTTCGTGCTTCCAAACTTTTGGAGTTTAAGGAATTCAATAAAACAATTATCATTCCATTCGCGCTTGTCGGATACGAGACTCAGGTTATAGCCCACTGAGCGCTACATGCCTCGTTGGCTATTTACTATCTCATACCCAACACGTGCTCATGGAATAATTATTGTTAATTATTCATCCTTTGAATAATAATTATTGGGATCATAAGTTAACAGTTGTACATGAGTGACCTACTGTATGTGCTAAGGCTAAACCCTGTTGTACAGAAGCATCCTTTTCAGAGAGGGAAGAGGATTAACCCATTAACTCATGAGCCGCCCCCTGCTGATGAGTAAAATCATCTGGTGTCAGACAGAGTAAAATTTATTTATTTATTAGTCTCACTCCCAGCTGTTACCGGGTAGCACCGTCCGTCTGTCAGAAATTTACCTCTCACCGCTGGCTACTCTGCCTTGATTTTCACTCAAACCTGGGTATCTTGAAAATGAAGACCCTAAGACCCATAAGACCCCTAAATACCACGAAAACTCGGAAATGAATAAAGTACCCCAAAACGCCCAATTTGGCTAACCCTCGGCCTAAAAAGCCAACTTTAGGCCTAGTTAGGCCTAGGGTTAGCCAAATTGAGATTTTTGGGGTACATGTACTTTATTAATTTCAAAGTTTTCGAGTTTTCAGGGTCTTTAAGGGTCTTTGTTTTCCCCTCAAACCCTTGTAAAAGACAAAAGTGATTGCCGCTCACATTGATTAGCCCAGGCGTCTACTTCAAAAGTTATTGAAACCCCTGCATCCCCGAGGGTCAATGGGTTAGGGAGGGGGTTTAGTAGTGGTAGCACTCAGTATTTCCTTTTCAATAAAGAAGCTGGGTTAATTGAGCTTTGAATCTAGGATCTTGTCAGTGCTTGAGCAATATTTTGATGATTTCTTTATCAGGTCCAACACTTTGTTTTCAATGTGGAACAGTTATGAAGCACGTCTTCCACCAACCTACTATCAAGAGAAATTACTAGGCACTGGAGACTTCCTTTTTTCTGTCAAGGTGCACTATTCTAATGCTTACATGTACATCAGGGCAACAATGTTTTTCATTAGACAGCTTAAGTTAACCAATCGACTCCTCAGGTACTCTTAAGGAAATTGCCCCAAGTTGAGGAGTAGAATTGTCTGGCCTTAAACAGTTGAGAGTAAAATCTGTGTCTATGAAGTAAAAAATATCTTTCGCTTATTTTAAATACCTTTAAAATTGATGAAGAATGGTGTTTTCTATTTTGGAACATCTTCTCTCGTTTCCAAGATTTTCAAATTGATGATGTCACAAACTGTACACATTACTGTTACAGTAATAAATCACAAACAACTTAGCTGTTGCCTAACAGGAGCCCGGTAGCCTGGGGCTCCCAGAGAATAGCTCTGGGTGCCTTAAGTTTTCACAGCAACACCTTTCACTTCATATGTTGGGCTCCTAAGTTCTCAGCGTTTAGCCCTGAGGGCCCCTTTAAATTTTCTTAGGCAGCAGCCTTGACAAAATTGAAAATGTGTCCAAAAATAGATAACACCATTCTTCATTATTTTGAAAGATCTTTTAAAGTAAGCAAAATGTTTTTACTTCATATTAGGCACTTTTAAGTCTCACTCCGAGAGGTCAATGGGTTAAACTTTATCATAGACCGTATTCATAAATGGCGGCTAAGTAATTATTATTTTGTCTTTATGCTAATCATCCTAACTAGCCTCGTAAACACAAGCAAAATTCAAAAGAATTTTTGGTCCAAAGTGAGGCTAGTTAGGACGATTAGCACAAAGACAAAAGAATAATTTCTTGACTGCCATTTATGAATACAGTCCATAGTACATTAATATTGTTATTCATTTCAATGTTCAGTTTATGAAGTTGAAATATAATAATAATCAACTTGTATTTAACTTGAACATAAGTTTCCCATCTAAAAAACAAAATTTTATCATTCAAAATCTCATTAATGTTATTATTAAAAGCTCTTGAACCATGGGCCCATCAATCAAAAGTCCATCACTTAAATGAGGAGGCCACATTATGCTTTTCACATTTTATTTGTGTCAAAAAACAGAATAAATGATCCCTAAAATTTAATAATTTTCCTACTTAGATCATGTAAGCGTCGGTGACGACATGTAAGTTAATGTTCACATAATTGCATGTGCATTATAATGCATACATTTACATGACTGTACTTTCCAGTGAGACATCAAGCAATTCTTTTGCCTCTGATTGCATGGATTGTTTATTATGCATGGGAAACTGTGAATGTAGTTATTGTAACAGGTCACACTGTTGGGATTCTTCTTGAAACAGTTGTTCTGCAGGTAATTATTTTTTGTTCTGTAATTTCTTTTGTCTTCTAGGAATACAAACTGGCCCAGTTTCATTGCTATGGCAGATATCTCACAAAAAATGTAAAGAGAGGAGTCACCCTGGAACAAGTTGCAGATCTTGATGCTGAGGCTTTTGTTAAGATGCATTTTTCATCAAGCTTTGATGATTTAGCTTCTTCAACAATGGTGGTTTGTGGAATGCTTTGATTTAATTTGCTTAATGTTAAATTTTACCTTGTAAATTTACCAACAACTGTTGCTATTGAAATGTTACATGTAGCTGGTTCATCAATAATAATTTTCTTTGTACATTAAGCATGAGATTAGTGTTAAAAGTATCTAGCTATATGGAGGGAACAAAACTTAATAATTATAATGCATTTTTGTGACCTTTTACTTCAGTTTAGGTTTTACTTAAAGACTGTGCACAATAATAATATTGATAGTACATTAGTAGCTATTCAGTAACAAAGAAAACAAAGAAATATGATTACCAGTTACCACAAATCACTGAGTTTTAAAAAATCGTTAGAAAGTGATTTTCGTTGTTGTTCTTCTTTTTTATAAAGCTGAGAGCAATTTTTGGTGAGGCTATTTGTTCTTATCGTTCAAGAATTGGCGAAGACCCCAAGCTTCAGGTAAGTACAATGAGAGTTGAGAGTTTGAGAGTTTTAAGTTGTCCATATTGAAAATGGAGCAAATTTACAACATTTTTTAAAAAATGCTTCGTTTAAGTGGAAGTGCACTTGGCTATCAAGGTAGCTAGTTCACAGGCACTCCACTTTTAACAATCTGATAGAAACAGGATGAGACAACCTGAGTTGGCTATGTACATGTACATGCAATTAAAGCGCTGTGGAGTTGAATTTGGGACAACCGGAAACAAATCCAAACCAGAGGTTACATGTGGAATGGGATTTGAAGTTCGAACCCAAGTCAACCACATGCAAACCCAACACCCTAACCACTGGACCAGGCTGCCTGCTGGCCAAAGTGATGGCAGTGTTGACTGTGATAAGTTAACGATTATAATAATGCTGACAACAAATTATTTACATGTAGCTGAAAATTGGCTATTGATAATCCCAGTTGACAAAGTTTGAACTATAAAAGCATTTCAGTCTATTTTTTTTGTGAACTGGGTAATTTTTCTTAACCAGGTGAAAAAATTTTAAACCATAGTAAGCAATTTTTTTAAAACTTAGTCTAGGTTTTTTTTAAATCAACTGTCTAAAAATGGGATTTTCTTTTTATGGTGTGTATAGTTAAAAAACAGGGGCTTGGTTTTTTAGGGGATCTAAAAAAGAACGAGACTCTCCTCTTCTCTGTTCTACTTGTTCTCCCCTCCCTCATCTTCCCCATTGTCCCTATCCTACCCCACCTTTTCTTCACAGATCTATCCCCCCCTTACCTTCCAGTTACCTCCCTCATTGAACACCCCTTATAAGCACCCCCTCTACAGCACTTCTCACAGACAATAATTCATACTTGTCAAGACTTTTCATACATGTCCAATACTCCTACATAATGAGATTCCTGGTACGTCACAATAGACATCACAAAGTGTCCCACTCTTTAAGTCTCGCAAAACTGTTACTATTTTTTTAAGGTTAAGGTTGGGCGACACTTTGTGATGTCTATTGTGAAGTGCCATGAATCTCATTATGTCGGAGTATTGGACAACCCTCAGACTTTTCTTTTTACTCACCCGAATTTGAACTTGAACCCCCTATCTCTGAATCTGCTGCGCACTTTCTTTCCCACCTGATCAATGCAATAGTGTAAATGAAATCGATTTCTATGCAGAAATACAGGAATTGAAAAGACTCACAAATAAATTGTTATTCAAAAGATGATTTTCACGGCAAGGCCAAACATTTCTGTGGTCAATTTACCATATCAAGTCACTTGGTAAACCCTTTTCTTTACTTCACTTTCCTGCCAACACAGCACCACAGCTTCTTAACAATCTAACCCCTTTATCCTACAATTGAAAGAATGCTTTACTTCCAATAACCTTAACCCAATGACCAAGACAACAGTTGTTTTAGACTAAACACTTCAAATAATTGATTACTCCAATCACTACTGTACATGCCAATATCCCTTACCTGGAATGCAGTGTCTTACACTTGCAGACTGACTGCAGACTAATCCTAACTCAGTTATTAAAAGCTACATGTAACTATTTTAAAATGGTTGCTTTAATTAATCAACTTAATTACTACCTATCAGCGCTAATCAAATGGGTGCTTAGACTTAAATACTGTTTATCAGCAATATTTGTAGACAGTCTGCAGTTGTCATACGCCTCCTGGAATGCTATTAAACAGTAACTGTTTCAAATAAGACAGTGCATAACACACCCTTGTTGTATCATCCAGGATGTGAAGCTACATGTACAATGTCATGTAACGTATATTGGTCACATTGGTGGAAGGCATTAGTGCTCTCTGTTGTTTCATGCCAAAGGAAGACAGTGCCATAATTTTTATCCTCATTTTTCTTTGAATCCAGATGGAGTGTCTCATTGTGAGGTTGTTTTAAAAGTTCTTCGTTTGGCAACTCAAGCTGGTTTGCACAAGGAGGAGTTATGCTGGCTGGTGTTTAACGGTAAGTCACGTCATTATTATATTATAAGATTATTTTCATTACAGTGGGCTTTGTCACTTATATTTGGTTCTTTTCTTTATTTATCCATCATTTTTAACAGTGATGTTTTATTTTCTTTATATTTAGGCACTGTGCATATATCTACTCAATCTGCCGTCACTTAATGGCTTGTGGACACAGTATTAAGGTGATTTATTCAATTGTTAACAAATACTCAAACATCTGAGGAGAGGGATTGATAAAGTTGTTGATGTGGTACTGACATCCACACCCTTTTTATTATACTGCATTTTACATGCAGCTTTGTCCTTAAGGAATGTAAAGCTTTCTCAAATAAATAAGTTTTCAAATGTTTCCTTAAAGTGTCATAGTTGTGTGTGTTCCTTATGGCTGATGGCAGTGAATTCCACTGTCAAAATTTGGCCCTTGAAAGTTCTTGAAAACTTCTTGAATTTTTGGTCTGAAAAAGTGTACGAACCCTGTGTGAGGCAAAAGCTCTGGTACCGAAAGATGTGTTATGAACTTTGGTCAAGTGTATGCTTAGGAGTAGTTCATTGTTGGATCTTAAGTTATAAATAGATTGTTCCTTAATGCTAATAAGATGACAGATGTAAATTGGTGCATGACCGTGGATGGCTACACAAATAATCGTTTAATTAATTTTTTGCTTAATTGCAAACAGGCATTAGATTTTTTGCTTGGCGCCTGCATGTGTTTGGAATCATCTGTCCTTCTTCTCACTGTCAACTACTTGAGATGGCGTGCTACGCTTTACACTGCTGTGTGTCAGTGTTATTTTGACCTCAAGGTTCCCGTACGTGCTGAAGCATTTGCCAACAGAGGACTGTCAACTTAGGTGAATGAGATGAGTGAAATTGAAAAGATGAGCACATCTGAGGAGACAGCAGCCACTGATGTAGCATTTTGCCTGTCAAAGACCAGGTTGCAAGCATTGATTTTCAAGAGAGTGGTTTTTGAGACTCGTAAGAGACCTAAGGAGCTCCTGAGACCAAAGACAAAACCCAACCTCAAGGATTTTGCTCATGTAAGTATAGGATTCTGAGAAAGTTTTCCATAATTTATTTCCCATTGTCCATATCAGTCTGCAAGGTGATGTGGACTGGAGGGCCTGGCACGCATGCAATCCCTTGGGGTGAGGAGGAAATTCCCTCACCACACTCAAAAGCCTTTACATACAGAAGCTATTGGCCTTGAGAGTAGTCATTTTGAGGTACTAACAGGAATAATTATGTTGAGAAACTCCAGTCTTCAGGTAGAATTTTACAGTCTTGACTGTGTGATTGTGTTCAGGGTTTGTATGTGTCTTGAAAACCCTTGAATTTTGAGAGAACATTTTCAAGGCCTTGAAAGTCCTTGAAAATCTCTGCTCTTCATTCCTGGCCCTTGAAAGTCCTTGAATTTTTCTGACCCTCATTTTAATCTTTGAAAACTTCAGTAAAAATGTAGCCACTCAAGTCATGTCATACAAATTAAACGTGACGAGCTGTGGGGTCGACAATGGTTACCAGTGCCTTTGCATTATTTTCATGGATGTATGTTATGGAAAATGAGCAAGAATTGTACTGTCAGACTATTTCCATGGGTAAATTCTTTGATGTAAATAAAAAAGGAGGTTCTTGAAATTTAAAAATTTGGCCCTTGAAAGTTCTTGAAAAGTCCTTGAATTTTTGGTCTGAAAAAGTGTACGAACCCTGTGTGTTGCATGTTATACCAAGTTTGTACATTTTTGTTCACTTTAATGTCAGAAAAGTAGCTACAGCATTGAATTTATCCATGGGCTGAAACCTGTAGATGTGTTTGGTGGAGTATGTGGCATCAATGTAACTTTGCCATTGGTATAGTATACAGTGTAATTCTATGCCAATGGCAAAGCTACATTGATGCCTTTAAAATGTTATTTTCAGCATGCTTGGCCCAGGACACCCACTGAATGCTTCTTAAATGATCTGCGAGGTACTGCAGCCAAATTTTTAGCAATACTGGAGGCACTTAGCGAAACCCACAGACGCACGCTGCACTGTGAAGCCCCTGCATCAGATGCAGAGGATACAGCAATGGATGTATGCGCTGAACTTTTTTTCGCGGGGGTGGAAATTATAGCTGGAGGCAGAGGGACTAAGCAGCATCATGGAGTGAAGCATGAAAGTAGCAGCATTCATCCATCTGTGTCAGAACTGCACAGTACATCCCTGATGGAGCTAGTGGCAAGAGGTACAGTATGTGGTTGTATAGTCATTGTGCAAAATGATACAAAAACATTTAGCCTCGTTTAGTTTGAGAAAACCAGCAAAGTGATTGACATTATTCTGGGTCACTACATTTGCATTATCGATAATTTAATAATTATGTAGATTGAGTTGATAAATAAATAGAAACTTAAATATAAGGGGACCCATGTTGATCAGAGTAAATCTCTGTCTGAACTAGGGCTGCGACACCCAAACCCTTGGAACCAGTCAAGACAATAATTCTTTAGTGAGTGGTTAGAGTGGCATTTGAAGCCATATAGCATCCACATGCAAATCTGTCCCCACAATCACTGAGCCAGTGTTCCTCCTTTTGTGTAGGCATTGTCTGGCATTCTTGAATAACATTATGTTGTTTTGCAGGAGAGAATGGTGTCCCTCTTCCTGCATTGGTCAAATTTGTGAAACAAGCATATAGCTATAAACAGTGAGAAACCTTTGCATTGTTGGTTGAACCCACACTGCAGCTATTGCACCAACAGAGTGATATGAACAGCTTGCTGGATATTAAAACACTGCAACTGATGCTAGCAGTGGAGCCATTTTACAACAATTTAAGAAAATCAAAGAAAACTGCTCACTTGGATGAAAGTGATACAGCTGCCCATAATCAAGGTACAAAGGTACTGCAGTAAAAATGTTCATAGCTTCATATACATGTAAGTTGACAAACTCAGTGTTTTGACTCACCAAACCCTAAGAAACATGATTGTGCACACTAATAGACCAATTTCGATATATTAAAGTTCAGTCCAAAACAAAAGGCATCAACTCGAGGCTCTGGGGAATAGACTCATACAAATCCTTACATTTATTCCCCAGAGCCTCGAGATGATGCGGCCTTTTGTTTAGGACTGAATTTAATATATCGAAATTGGTCTATTGGGGACACTAATTGATTTTTGTGGAGAGTGGAAAACCGGAACACAAAGAGAAAAACCTCTGGGAAAAGAGAAGAGAACCAACAAACTGAGGACACCACTGCTCCACCCCTGCTCCTTTTCATCTTTGAGTGACCATTTTTGTATAAATCAAAGTTATTGTCAATTACAGCATCCTGAATACTTTATAGCAGTTGTGTTGTGATTCAGTATTAAAAAATAAATATATTGATGGCATTTCCTGGCAATGTAATGAAATTTTTCCAGGTCGAACTGGAAACTTGTTAGAGGAACTTGTCCATCTAGCTGATGTGATACAGTCATGCTCAGAAGAGCCATACAAGGTACCTCTTTCTTTGTTTACTCTTTTTTGAACTAGGGTGTAGGAGAAGAATATTATTAGTTGATGAATTGCTGGTAACTTGCTGCAGCTACATGTAATGATAATTTTTCCCTCTGAAAATCTTTTTTT
Source organism: Montipora capricornis (assembly GCF_036669925.1). Lineage (NCBI taxonomy): Eukaryota > Metazoa > Cnidaria > Anthozoa > Scleractinia > Acroporidae > Montipora > Montipora capricornis. The sequence continues at coordinate 27,962,293 of NC_090889.1, forward strand.
TTTCTTTAGAACACTGGGATTTTTGTGTCATTTTGTTGCTAGCAAGTGCAGCATACACTTGCTGCAAGCAATAATATTCCTTGATAAACTACAGTCAGGGGCAGTGTCCCAATTTCACTGCTTTTGATTTCTTTCGTTAATAGTCTGCCATCCTCTCTATCTAAAGACCCTGACATGATGGTGGATGCAGCTCTGTTTCTTTGGTCAAAATGTATACCTCATTTTCAGCGTCGGTTATGTCTTCATCTTTGGAAAACTGCAAACAGCTGCTACATGTAGATGATGTGTTTTCAAACTGGGTAAGGTGATGTTTTGTGACTGCTGTATGTGCCAGAGTAGTCCTTTCTTTGTTCAGCTAATGTTTGTGATTGTCCCTCCATTTTCTCTTCCCTAAATTGCCATCATCTGTTTTTGAGAATTCCAACACTCAGTTGCACAAAATATCTGTCTATGTCTGTATTTGTGATGGTTACAGACGTCCCTATGATGCTGAGTATGTCATAGTGGGCCTTTGACTTTTGGCCGATCCAGTTGGGTCCTGGTAACTAATGAAACTAATGACGTCAAAGAAGTCAAAAATGTAATTCCATTCTGAATCGTCACAACTAATCCGAAAGGTAATTACATTGTATTGTCGGACATTTCTATAATGACTTTAAAAAAGCTCTAGATTTTCATTAAGACTTCTATTCGTACACTTTTGCACATTCCTTGCTGAAGAGATGTGATCAAGTTAGCTCTTTGACGTCATTAGTCACCAGGCCCAACTAGCTCCGCCAAATTTTTTGGCAAAAAAATCAAACACCTGCTAAAACACGGGGGTTACACTATGAGGGAAATTGTTTTGAAGCACTACATTCCAGCCACTATAGATATTTAAACCAAAAGTTTAAATGACTTAAAAAAAAAAAAAACACATGATGACGATGACACTTATTTCTTCATAAAATCTTTAACTTCTCCTTAATGTGCAGTGTCTCTATGTCCTAACAGTGGTCCATTCAGCATTGTCCTGGACCAATGGCGCATTTTTTGATCCCATCCTATGTGCTGAAGTGACTTTAAAGTGTTCATTGTTATTGGAAAGCAAAGCAGGTATCAGTGGTGATCAATTCAGGGTTAGCAGTGCTGAGATTGAAACGCCTGCATCAACTTTCTCTCCTGAACAGGGGACAGATGCAAAACAGGTGGGCTGTTGGTTTTATTTTAATTAGAGCTACAAACATCTTAAAATAACTGACTGTATGGTGATGGTTTACTGCATGCTAAAATGTGGTTTTCTGCCACCAACTGATGTTGAGATTGGTGATGATTCAGACCACCAAAATAATTGTGAGTTAAGGTCAGGCTTCCTTGGAGCCCAGTTCTTCAAATTTCTTTTGTGTTTTAGGAGAAACATGATGCAGATTCATGTGAGAAACTAGCCAGCCCAGCCCATCTGAGGAGCTTGTCTTTAGATTGCAGTAAACTGATGATTATTACCTTGGATGGGTTAGGAACAGGAGTGCGTGACTTACTGAACAAGGTAGTGGATATCCTTGATCAAGGTCTCAATGATATCGCCAGGTCACGAGATGTGGCGATCAACAGAAGGAAACAGAACATTGCTGACATTAGCTGGATAAAGGTAAAGAATATTGATCAGAAATAGCCCCATGTTCAGTCATGCATAGGCAAAAGCAATATTGTATGTAATTTGTTATGTTGTTGTTGTTGTTTGTATCATAATTTATTATATTGTTGTTGTAGAGTGTATTAGATTTGGGTTTTGACTGCTTCTTGTTAATAATTATTAGGGAGCTTATTAGAACGCGCGTTTTTGAGACGCGGACAACAACCGGAAGTGAGCCGTTTTCTCTTTTAATTTGTATTCACACAACCACATTTACATTGCTAGCTATCTTTTCTCCATTAGAGATGATGAGTTTAAAAATCTGGGAGATATCACTGTCCTGGCACGTGAAATGTTCTCTTCCGGTTGCCGTCCGCGTCTCAAAACCGCACGTGCTTAAGCTCCCTATTATACATTTGTACATTGTGTAATGTCATCTGTAGTGACTGGCCAAAACTAATTGGTTACTTCTTTTTTGGCTTCAGACATTCAACTGTTGAATTAAATCTTGTTTAGGGACTCACTCACCAACATGACTGAAGACAAAATTTAATATTTATTTGACATGAGATTAGGATAGTGATCTTTTGAATAGAGCGAGTTTCAATTGAGTGTTGTAAAACCAAAACCAAAGTTACTTTGGCCAATCAAAAAGGACGGAGACTATCCAGTAAACCAATCAAAACTCAAAGTAATTACACATAGCCGATATAAAGCACGGGAAAATGTGTATGTGTGAACCAGGATTGGTTTTGGTTTCACTTCTGATTGGTTGAAAAAGTGGAGCAAGAACTTTGAACCAATCACTGAGTAATGCAAAACCAAAGCAATTCGCTAATTACTTTCGACACTCAATTGAAAACTGCTCTAGTAAATCATATTAAGATGATAGCTGTTTCACTTTTATGTTAAAACAGTTCAATTGGAGAGAAAAATGATGGTTTCACCTCAGAATCTGATGGACCCAGTTTGTTAGAGCAGACAATTGAAGCTTTGCACATGGAGTTACTATTTGTTAAACACAGGATTTCTGTCAAACCTGCCAACCTTGGACATGAACCTGATGAAAACAAGAACAGGGCAAAGAAACAAAGGGTAATGGCAAAATCCGTGTGAAGTAGCTAAAGCCACTTAGAAAGTTGCTTTGCCAGCACAATTTGAAGCTGTCGGTATTCATGCTGCCATGATTGTATTAAGTTGATACCAGTTTTCAAATGATGCAGAAAGTTGGGGGTAACTCACAAAGGAGGATCTGCAGAAAGGAACAACAGGCAGTGTCCTTGAAATAAGTATTTAACTAGTTTTGGCGCTTCACAGAGGTAGAGATTTTTTTTTTACTCATATAGTCATCATAGAATCCACCAATGACCAGCTCCCAACGTCAGTGGCTAATATCATAGCTCAGATGGTTAGAGCATCGCACTGGTGTAGCAAAGTCACGGGTTCAAACCCCGTTGAAGTCCTGACTCATTTCATATATCATTTCGTTCATAATCAATCATAAGCCAGCACCGTATAAAGTATTGTTTCTACTCAGACAGTCTTACCACAAATAAAGTACTGTCAGTTTTTATAGTGGGTGTGGATTTTTAATATTATGAAGTACAGTAATTTAATATAAATTTCTCTTTTGTTTGACAGGACAGAGAGTTCATTTCAGTTAAGTGAGGTGGAAAACACACTCTACACAGTATGCAACAGGAATTCTCTGTCCAAAGCTTTGCTTTTAATGCACATAGCCATGTCACGGGGCCAGGTTGGAACTGAGCACCAAGTGAGATTGCTTCAGGTATACATGTACTTAATAACAGACAATGTGCATCTAGAACTTTTTGTGTGATACTCTTACCAGTGTTGGGACACACCTAGCATCATCTTATGTTCTGTGAAGCACTTTTCCCTATATATATCAGGACTATTGTTTTGTGATCAATATTCTTGTCCTAGGTTGTACATGTAGGTTGATCACCTTTGGGTCTTGTAAAGCTGCCTTCCTATCACACACTGCTAAATTCATGACCTCAGTATCACCAATTTTTCTGTGATCATAGGAGAGCCAAGAGATGATTAAAAAATATCAGCAACAGGAAAGGAAAACATCCGTGTGGAACAGGCAGTCAAACGATACTAAAGACGTGTCTCCATCAGATGTTCCCTCCGCTCCACTTTTGGTCTATCGTAGTTCGTCTACACTGATATTCAAAGCTGCTCCTTTCAAATCTACAACTGGACAAAAGGTTGGACATTGAAGTCAGCATAGAATTTGTTTCAAGGGTCAAAAATTATGTCCCCTCCATTAGTTGTTCACTCGCTGATTCACTGATGCAAGAAAATGAAAACATTACACTCCTGTACCTTGCATTTATACAGTACTTACATGTATTATTTACTTGGGTAAAAGAAAATTGAAACCACAATTATGGCAAGCCGTTACTGCCAAAAGCCCTTCAACTTTCTGGAAACCAGGTTGAAATCCATGTTGACACGATCGAGTTATAGAAATTGTAGGTTGAGTTACGTCTGGGGATGGTCGAGTTTCGTGGAAAAAGCTCCAGTTCTAGCTACTGATTGTTGAGTTTCTGCGATCTTGTGTCGAGTTTTCGCTATTTAGTGTCGAGTTTCTGCGATATAGTGTCGAGTTCCCGCGATCCAGTCTTGAGTTTCTGCGATCGACTGTCAAACTCTCGCTAGCGAGTTTTCAAATTCTGGCTAGCGAGTTTTTTAAATTCTAGCTAGCGAGTTTTCTAATTCTGGCTAGCGAGTTTTCTAATTCTGGCTAGCCAGTTTTAGAATTCTCGCTAGCGAGTTTTTTAATTCTCGCTAGCGAGTTTTCTGATTCTCGCTAGCGAGTTCTCGCTAGCGATCGAGTTTTTCAACTCATTCCCAGGACCTGCTCTGACAGCGTTACCCATAGGTCTATGCCTCTATGTATGCGTTCCGGTTCTTCGTTCTCCAACATGGCGACAATTGAGGAGGAACTTCGGAACTTCTTCATAGGCTTTAACGAAATTTTAAAACAGTTAGAGTCTTGTGACGTCAATCTTGCGACTGAATACTCAGAAAGAAAACTAGAGAATTATGTCACTATTCTTTTCGGGATGATCTGCCAAATTGAAAGCGGTGAAAGATCAGAGCATCGAAGCAACTTACTGACGCTTCTGACAGCGCTTTATGAACTGTCGTATGGGAAACTGGAGATATTATCGAGTCAAATACAAGAGCAGTCATGTCTTCAGCGGAAGTCTTCTTACTATCCTCAACTTGAAAAGACTGGAGGTCGGCCCAAGTTCTCACTAACTAAAGAGCAGCTTGTGAATCTTCGCGAGACTGGTTTAACGTGGGCGAAAATTGCCTTGTGTCTGAATGTTAGCGAAAGAACTTTATACAGACGAGTTCAGGAATTTGAAATTGATGGCAAATTTTCAGATCTATCAGACAATGATCTAGACGAACAGTGCTTGGGGTACCTGTGACTGTACCCATCGATACATCCATGAATTACAAATCTCTATGCTATTAATTTATGATTACTATCAATGTGCCACAAGCAATTTGGTGCACGAACATTATAAACTCGCCTTCGAATTGCACTACTCCTTCGAGTTGCTCTGCCCACAGGATCTATGGAATTAGGCCTTTCCCGTATCCTCCAACGCTGGATTCGCACGCCGCTGCCCTTCAAACTCCTGCGTATGTAGCTTTCACCCGCTCGAGGGGTTAATGCCATAATGGACTTGAGCACTGTTCGTCTAGATCATTGTCTGATAAATCTGAAAATTTGCCATCAATTTCAAATTCCTGAACTCGTCTGTATAAAGTTCTTTCGCTAACATTCAGACACAAGGCAATTTTCGCCCACGTTAAACCAGTCTCGCGAAGATTCACAAGCTGCTCTTTAGTTAGTGAGAACTTGGGCCGACCTCCAGTCTTTTCAAGTTGAGGATAGTAAGAAGACTTCCGCTGAAGACATGACTGCTCTTGTATTTGACTCGATAATATCTCCAGTTTCCCATACGACAGTTCATAAAGCGCTGTCAGAAGCGTCAGTAAGTTGCTTCGATGCTCTGATCTTTCACCGCTTTCAATTTGGCAGATCATCCCGAAAAGAATAGTGACATAATTCTCTAGTTTTCTTTCTGAGTATTCAGTCGCAAGATTGACGTCACAAGACTCTAACTGTTTTAAAATTTCGTTAAAGCCTATGAAGAAGTTCCGAAGTTCCTCCTCAATTGTCGCCATGTTGGAGAACGAAGAACCGGAACGCATACATAGAGGCATAGACCTATGGGTAACGCTGTCAGAGCAGGTCCTGGGAATGAGTTGAAAAACTCGATCGCTAGCGAGAACTCGCTAGCGAGAATCAGAAAACTCGCTAGCGAGAATTAAAAAACTCGCTAGCGAGAATTCTAAAACTGGCTAGCCAGAATTAGAAAACTCGCTAGCCAGAATTAGAAAACTCGCTAGCTAGAATTTAAAAAACTCGCTAGCCAGAATTTGAAAACTCGCTAGCGAGAATATGAAAACTCGCTAGCGAGAGTTTGACAGTCGATCGCAGAAACTCAAGACTGGATCGCGGGAACTCGACACTATATCGCAGAAACTCGACACTAAATAGCGAGAACTCGACACAAGATCGCAGAAACTCAACAATCAGTAGCTAGAACTGGAGCTTTTTCCACGAAACTCGACCATCCCCAGACGTAACTCAACCTACAATTTCTATAACTCGATCGTGTCAACATGGATTTCAACCTGGTTTCCAGGGCTTTTGGCAGTGACGGCTTGCCATACACAATAAATGAACTTGCACATTTGAAGTTTATCCATTCATTTGTCAGGTGGCATGGTATCGATTGTTCGCAAGGTCTGCCAATAGCAGTAATGTGAAAGCGAGGCTCAATGACTATCAGCTCCCGGGGACTGGTGAGGAGGTATAATCCAAAGAGAATAGGCCTTTTCCGAGTTCATGTCTGCCTCCTCTTCAAAGTGAGTCTAAGTGCAAACTTTTTGTGATGGTAATTAGTTCTACTGATTTAATTAGGTTCATAAGAAAAACTTCGCACTTTGACTCGCTTTGAAGAGGAGGCAGACATGAACTCAGAAATGGCATGTTTGTTTTTTCCAAGACTGGATCGCTAATTGTGGTCAATCAATTCAAAGGACCTCAAACAATAAACAAATTTAGTTGGATTAATCTGACGCAATTCACTGCTGTTCTTTCTCCTTATGAGGTTCCAGCAACTGCTGACACACTGTTTTATGTGCGTGGGCTCAAACCCAATGAGAAGTACATGGCAGCTCTGGCAGCTTACGATGAGAACGGCAAGATGATTGGTGGAGGTATCGGCTTGACCTGCCCCCCTGTGTTAGCAACACATCCATTACCATCACTGATGGCGTGGGGATATTTAGCTCAGGTAATAAAAAGTACAGAACGTAAATAGGGTGGACTATTTTAGCAGTGTTATTTCTAAGTGAAGCTATGATCCTCGCAGTTATGGACGCAATTTTTGCAATTGCGTAAGGAAGCCTGAAAATTTCAGGACTTCAACAGGGTTTTAACCCGTGACCTCGCGATACCGGTGCGACGCTCTAACCAACTGAGCTATGAAGCCACTGACGTTGGGAGCTGGCCATTTGTGGGTTTTAATGTTCCTGTGAGGAATGAATCAACGATGAAATGATATATGAGCTGCGGATATTTAATCAAGTGATGAAGTCCTGAATTTTTCAGGCTTCTTTACGCAATTGCAAAAATTGCGTCCATAACTGCGAGGATCATAGCTTCACTTGATTTCATATCCGCAGTTCATATATGATCCATTTCATATATCATTTCATTGAAGTGTTATCTTTGCTAGCATACTCTGGAAAAATAGGGGAACTCAGAACCCCTAAAACCTTCCTATTATTGGTCTGGGTGCTCCATCATTAAGCTGCAGGAAAAAATGAACATTTTTTTTCAAAAAAAAGTTGAAGAAGTAAAAGATTTGGATACCGATTATGCCGGAAGAAACACATTTCCCTTTTTTTACTTTATTCCTGTCTCTTCAATAGACAGGCACGACTTAAAAAAGGTCACGAGATAAATAAAAATTTGTTTTGCGATTATGAATTTTAGCTTGAAATCTGCCGTTGTATAGTACTCGATGTGATGGTCTTAGCTCTCTCTGCAAAGTTTATAATAAAATTATCAGCTTTGACGTTCTTAAAAATTTGCTCATCTCAGTAAAATACGTGGAATAAAAGAGTTATCCAAAGTAGACAGCTGTTAAATGGTTTTTACATCAGACTTGCAAAAACAAAAATGGCTCAGTTGGTTGAGCATCGAGCTGTCATGCAGGAGGTCCAGGAGGGTTCGAAACTCGGCATGCGCAGTATAAACTCGGGGTCTTAAAATAACTGAGGAGAAAGTGCTGCCTTTGTAATTTCATCTGCAAATAGTTAGATTTTCAAGTCTTCTCGGATAAGGACTATAAACCGAAGCCCCGTCTCACAAATATCCTCCATGTTTATAAGTTCCCTGTGAGCCGTTATAAAAGAACCCGCACACTATTCGAGAAGAGTAGGGGATGAAGTTCCCGATGTTGTGGGCTGTCCTGTTCTCTCCAGCAGAAGTGGCCGGCTTGGTAGTGATGTCTCTAAAAGGGCTTATTTATGAGGCCATCTAAACAGAAGCAGCGGCCATAAGTGAAAAAAAAGGACTTAGCCGAGTGCTAAAGCATGAAGATGTGCATGCTTGCCATTTCTACCGAAGCGTTTTTGATATAAGATTTTTGCACCACCATTTAAACACTTGCATTGTACCTCATTTCAGCAAGTTCATGTTAGTACTTCTCAGTTCGAAATGCTTTGATTTTGATTTAAGAGTCTCAATAAAAGGAACTGCTCAGACTGGAAAGTTCCATTTCTTTTTCAGCTTTCCTATGCCTCTGGTGTACTATCCGTTGCCAAATCAGCTGCCTCCGTTTTGTGGAATCATTTTGTGAAGGAACCAGAGAAGCTTGAGGAAAACTCAAGTATTCAATCCGCTGCTACTGACATATGCATCTCACTTAAGAGGTTTGTCAAATATTCTCTCTCTACACCAGAAAGGCGTCTTTTACAAATGGGATGAAACGTGGCTGGTAATACAATTTGGATTCAATACTATTAAAAGAACTGCTGGGAATTAAATTACACATATTTGCATAGGTTTTGAACCTTCATGTGCAGAAGAAAAATGCAGATATGAAAAGATAAGGCAATAAAGACCTCAACTAACGACGACACTTACAAGAACGAAATTAAAACGTTCCTCGTTCTTGCGCAGATTTTCCTACATTTGCAACTTCTTCTCGCGTGCAAAATGTCTTCCAACTGTCCTGGAATTAAATTTGCATAGATGACGTTGAGTAAGGGCCGATTTACACGATACGATTTTGTCGCATGCGACAAGCTCACGACAGGCCTACGAAATGACTTGCGATTGTCGCAGCGTTTTAAAACATGTTTTAAAATGCTACGACATTTTTTCTGACGTACACAACAATCGTAAATCATGTCGTGGGCCTGTCGTAAGCCGTTGTCGCATGCGACAAAGTCGTACCGTGTAAATCGGCCCTAAGAGGGAAAAGTTAAAATTTATCGTTAAGAGAGCTCACGTTGTCTAACCTAAAATGTGGCCATTTCGCGTCGTTGTTGTGAGCAAACGTTCGGTAAAATGTTACCAAAATGAAACATGCACAGTTGAAGCGTACAGAGCCATTGTTTTATTATTCTTATTTTTTGCTCATTAAACCTCTTGTTTTTGGCCTTTTTGGTCACTTTTTTTTTCGCGAATAGATTGGGTTTACGGTCAGATCGTTTCACGGTCAGATCATTCCAAGCCAAGACAAATAGGCTATTAGATAAGTGGTTGAAAAAGAACAAGTAGACAAATTGAGATAAGACCTTGCAAGCAAATCATGTTAACAAATGAAAATTTCAAAGGCCAAGGCCAAGCTAAGACAAATAGGCTATTAGATAAGTGGTTGAAAAAGAACAAGTAGACAAATTGAGATAAGACCATGCAAGCAAATCATGTTAACAAATGAAAATTTCAAAGGCCAAGCCAAGACAAATAGGCTACTAGATAAGTGGTTGAAAAAGAACAAGTAGACAAATTGAGATAAGACCATGCAAGCAAATCATGTTAACAAATGAAAATTTCAAAGGCCAAGCCAAGACAAATAGGCTATTAGATAAGTGGTTGAAAAAGAACAAGTAGACAAATTGAGATAAGACCATGCAAGCAAATCATGTTAACAAATGAAAATTTCAAAGGGTCCAATTTGGTCTGGACTCGATTTAGGGATTTCAGTTTCTTCCTATAGGCAAGACCATAGTTAGTGGTCTTATGGCAAGACGAAGCCAAGGACTGGAATTATTCTTGCAAATGCGAGGCCTTGAAATAACTTTTCAGACTCTTTGGGGACCTTGAACATCTATGACCTCGACTAGAGAGAGAACGCCATCAGAAAATTGGAGGTTTCTTTCTAAGGGCCGATTTACACGATACGATTTTGTCGCATGCGACAAGCTCACGACAGGGCCACGAAAAGGCTTACGATTGTCGCAGCGTTTTAAAACATGTTTTAAAATGCTGCGACATTTTTTCTGACGTACACAACAATCGTAAATCATGTCGTGGGCCTGTCGTAAGCCGTTGTCGCATGCGACAAATTCGTACCGTGTAAATCGGCCCTAAGACGTTTTCAACCAACCTCTTGAGACACCAATAACAAGAGAGAAATGCACGACTTCTGGTGGATGAACAAAAGAAGCTAATGAGAGATTTCTTGTTTTCGTTCACCAACATGACGACGATGACGTCACGTGAAAACCACCAATTCGTGATATTTTCCAATTATGGCAACTCACTTCTTGCGTGAAGTTTTTTCCAACTCGTTTGGAATTAAATGGGGATGAACGGTATGGACAGGTACAGAAGAATAACGCTAAAAATCATCGTCGTGTGCTCACGTCGTGAACAGATCCTCAAATTTGGTCATTTAACGTCGTTGTTGTTCAAGCGCGACGGCAATTAGAAATGTACGAAAATGCAAAACGCACGTGCGAGGCGTGCAAAGCGGGGTTTTTTTTTTGGCTCATTAATCATTAATCTCGTTATTTCCATTATTATTTCTGCCGTTCTGGTCATTGTTAACGTCGTCTTTGCTTAATCTCCTAATTAATTGTTCCGGGATGCGCGGTGCATTTTAGTGTAAAGAACAGTTACGGCCCGGGTCAAACTGCTTCAACATCCGTTCGATTTTGTTGAATGTCGTTGACTGCTGGGATGGGCCAAGGATGTAAACAGCGATTCAACTTCAATTGAACGTTCTGCAGTAAAGTACTTGGAAGGTCTTGTATAATTTGAATTTATCAGTAAAACAAGTTTGTTTGCTAACAGTGAACGGGAAGGGTCGAGATTTGATAGGAGTACATAAATTTGCCCAATTGCAAGGTGTATATGTTGCAGGTAAAACCCGGTCTCAGGTTGAATCCGTTTTTGCAGGCTGAAAAGGGGGAGTTGCAAACGGTTTCGACATCCCTGTTCAACAAAATCGAACGGATATTGAAGCAAATGTTGAAGCCATACATCAAGTAGCCTAATTCACGCTTTTTTCTCGGTTTTATATCTTGTGGCTATATCAAGTTAAATAAATATGAGATTCTCGACCGCAAAAGGAGTTTAATTTTATGTGGAAGTACTTTAATAATGAACCGTATTTGTCAATTGTGTGTACTTTCTTTCCTTTCGCCTTTAGATTAGATGAGGACAGGTTAAGCAAGTCATCTCCTGTGTTAGCAAGACTGTTTCTTCAAAGAATTTTTATCTCCGTGGACAGTAGAATTCGTGAAGGTCATTTGCTCTGTGATTGTCTGTGTGACAATGGACCATTGTACAGTGGACAGGTCAGTAATGTGTTTGGCATTCGCTTGTCTAGTTTAAAGAGAAGAACGTAAACGCTCAGTAGCTCATTTACAAGACAGGCAATGAGGAAATCAAATGCGGGGCACTAAAAAGCTTCAGCGCAGAGGATACAATTCGTCGGCTATTTCCAAAGTGTGGTCAGTGACCACATGGAAATGAAGCACCTTGCATTATCTCTGAGATCTACCGCTTCCTATAGCCACTGTACTAAGGCGGATGCTTTCCTTTTGTCACAACTGGCCAGACCAGTCAGTTTGCAAAGAAAATGGGTAGGTTAAGTGGTTGTGAAAAATTGCTTTTTTGTTAGCGAGGGAGGTAGAGCGGTTTTCATGCAATTGAGTTTCGAAAGTGATTAGTGAGTTACTTTGGTTTTGCATTACTTCACTCAGTGATCGGTTCAAAGTTCTCGCGCCAATCTGAAGTGAAACCAAAACCAGTCGTGACTCGCGCGTGCACATTTTCCCGCGCTTTGTGTCGGGCATGTGTAATTACTTCGAGTTTTGATTGGTTTACTGGATTGTCTCCGTCCTTTTTGATTGGCCAAAGTAATTACGTAGGTTTTGGTTTTACGACACTCAATTGAAACTCGCTGTAAGATTTGGTGAAGTCCCTTTAATACTATGGTTGCAACTAAAAGTTATGTTCCCGGACTAAGTAAGCAGCGTGCTAGAACAAAGGACATGAAAAGGTTAACGCCCAGAGTTTCAGCTTTAGTATCTCAGTACAGTGGCCACTTATGTTTGTTAAGTTATCCAGTTTTAGTATTTCCTACGTGCTAATGCATGTATGCATATTGTAATTAACAAATCGAAAGTGGTTCAGCGTTGTCTGTACTCTTATCGACAATGATATTTGTCATCACATTGGTCAAAATGTTGTGCGCCGAGTGAGTCCATAACAAATTTTGACCACGGTGATGACGAATATCATTGTCAATAAGAGAACAGACAACGCTGAACTACTTTTGATTTTTTTTTACCACAATATTCAACGCTAAAGAAAGTTTTTATTTCAGAGCGTGAACAAAAGCATGACACAAAGAAAAAGCAAGCGTTGTCTATAACTTTCTCGCAACATGATTGGTTTATTTCCCAAAATGGGCGTTCCTGATTGGCTATTACATTGCGTTACAAATTGACGCGAGCATGACGCCTACGGCATTGTCTGGACTCTTATCGACAACGGCAAATTAACCAATCAGATTGCGAGATTACAAGCAATTGTGGTAAAATAACTTTTCGACGTGTGCCCCCTAAACCAGTGAAATATCACTTATGTTCTTAAATGCAGGCGTTAAACGTCACGAAATTACACCAAGCCAAACCTGTGTCAACTCTAACCCTAATTATATCGCTCCCTTGGCCTCCTTTTGTAGACCGGATCCTTTTGGCTTGCCCGAAAAAGGACAAGGCCACATCGCCTTGACTACATGTGGGTGACGTTTTCTCCCATATTTTAGGCACATCTCATGCAATTGGTTTGTAAATACTTATTTGTGTTAGTTACATGCTAATTAATTTTCTTTCAAATAATAGTTGGCTCGTCTTGAGGAATGTGAGCGTCTTCTTCTTGCCATTCAAGTTGCTGGATGGTTAAACGACTCTGCTTTGTGTCTGCAAGCGGTTGTTCAGTCCTATGGGTTATTAGCTCCTCTCATTCATCAGAAAATACCAACTAAACCAGTTGTACAGGTTCTCCTTCGATGTCACGCTGTCCTACAGGAAGTACCATCATTGACGCGTCACCGAAAGTCTATGTCTTCGTCGGACAGTCTATCACACATGATCGCTACAATGACCTACTATATCGCTAAGGTAATGCAAACCACCCAAGGGAAAGCAGTTCCTTTGCTTTGATCGTTCACTTGAAAATATGATCTGCCGTTTCATGCGAGCCATGACTGCGAGTCATGCGAGTCAACACGCGAGTCACACAGTTATTGAAAGCTAACCGTTTTAAAATGGGTGCTTCGACTTAATAACTGTTTAGCAGCGCTATATTTGAAATGGGTGCTTCGACTGAAATGCGAAATTCGCATGGCTCGCAGATTGTCCAGCCCCTATTCTTGCTCTCAAGTATGATGTAGTGACGATAATATTTTAAGTGTAGATTAAAGGCCTTTTGCGTTAGAGATCCTTTGTCATTCCGCCTTTATCGTGTAATGAAATCTGCTGATTACACCTTTCTTCTCATAAACATCGGCTGTGATTGAGTGCTTGGGATGCAGGTGTCAAAGTTGTTAAGCGCCGAAGTGATGAAGCATTAACCTGCGCTACTGGAGACAGGAATTCGGTGACCCTGCTCTGACCGCCAGCTGACCCTAGATGGAGTTTCTGGGTAATCCCTAGTTCTACTTCTCAACTGCCCCTAAAAACAGCCAACTGGTCTTGTTCGGATTATTTAACAATTATTCGCCGAAGACGAGGTGAATAACTGTTTTAGTATAATTACATAGGTGATTATTTTCTCTAAAACAATAGCCTGCGTAGCTGGCGGTATTGTAAGCGCCCGCGAAATAAAGTTTTGGCGGCGGAGCCGACAAGCGAGCGGCGAAGCCGCGAGGAGAATGGGGAGAGGGACTTTCAGAGTCCCTCTCCCAATTCTCCTCGCGGCTTCGCCGCTCGCTTGTCGGCTCCGCCGCCAAAACTTTATTTCGCGGGCGCTTACAATACCGCCAGCTACGCAGGCTACTAAAACAATTAATTTCTTCGTCTGCCACCTTAGCAAAACGGCTCGCCGCCATTTTGAAAAAACCGCTTAGGTGATTATCACGTGATAACCACCTCACGTTCAACCAATCAACGCAAAGAATTTATGTAATTATACTAATATTATTGGGCATAGTTACTTGTTTTGCTGTCCTCAAAAAGGCACATTAGAAATGAAATATTTATATTTTGCACTTGCTCATGTCTCTTGCTGAGATGTTACGCACTACACTTACCGAATTCGTTTCCCTCTGGCCTCATGCTTTTGTGTCTGATTCTTCAGATCTTGCAGCTATGGAACAAACAGGGTGTAGCAGGAGCCATTCTTGAAATCGGCAAGAAAATGTTGAACCTTGATACAGCTCCTGACAGTGCTGGCACCATGACAGCCATGCAAGCAGTCACTGCCATGGCAACTGTCAATCTTGGAGGACTGACAGTGAGTAGAAGCACAAAGAAGAAACCTGGGCCGACCAAAAAGCCTAAAATTGTTGGAGGCAAAGGTGGTCTAGGTAAACTGGAGAAAGAAGTCGCCGCCTACAACGCAGATGCACAGAATGAAGAACTTAAGGCCTTGGAAGCTTACATTTTGAAATTGAGCCAGCAGGGTGAGCGACAAGACATGATACTGTAAACTCAAGCTTAACCACTATTCTTAAGTTGTCTTCTCTATTTCTTTTGTTGTTACATGAAAGTATACATGTAGACTCAAGCCTTAAATACATCTAGTCTGGTTAGCCTTCATTAGCTAATTTGTAGGATAAAGCTTTGAATTTCTGAAGGCATCTTTTTCTTAAAGAAGTTTCCTTGGTTCTTTCTAGCTTTAAACCGCGATGAAGAAGAATTGACTGGTTCTGAAGATCCATCGGTTTTATATTCAGTTGTCGCCAATCTACCGGCACAACAGGCTTACAAAGAAGGTGAGAACTCAAACAGGAAGGGAGGGGGCCGGAGGCAGGGGATAGGCTCAGTTTTACGTATTTAACACAAACATGACAGTATGGTTTACTGAATTACCTTGCCATTTTGAACTCCCAATGGAAATAACAAATTGTTTTGAATTCGAAATAGTCGCGGTAACATTTACATGCAACGAGTCCTGTAACCGATTTAAACGAACGTGCACACAATAAATAAAGAACAAAATGGGAGTGTGTGACAGAAGAATGCTACATAGAACACAATTTCCGATTGCTAGCGTATCCCTTCGTACAAATAAATCCGTATCTGCAGTATATAGCTCTGCTTGTGTAAACGTAGCCAGTTTAATCCTGAAGAAGAACCACCACTGAATTCTTTGCGGCCTCAACAGACTTTGATTTAAGTATATACACGTGTTAACATACAACTGAAATGATACAGTGGTTTGATTCCCACACAAAGTAATTATAGGTTTTAAAGCACCCTGCGAGCAGAGCCTCCTTTTGTCTTTTTCTTTACTGAGGAGGAGAAAAGGAGGCTCTGCCCGAATCGCGTCAACTCTTTGAAGCCGCCGCAGCCCGAACTTCTGGACTAGTCAATCTTGTTTTCTCTCGTCAAACCGGTTTTTCCAGTGCGAGCGTCCGTTTAGTGACAAAACCGATGGTTATAATTGAGCCCGCTGTACCATGAAAAACCAAGATGGCGGCGAGATCTGGCATATTAGGCTTGGGTTCGAGACTGTATCCTGGCAACATGCAGCGCATATTCAATAAAGATCTTACTCGATTCATGCAGAGCCTTTCTCGAGAACGCCAAAATCGAGCAAGCAAAAGAAAGGCTCTGCTAGCAGGGTGGTTTTAAAGTGCCTTTCACTAAATTTATTCTCCGAAATCGTCCCAAGTATATTGTGCAGTTTTTGGAACCTTTGTATTGAAATTTCACTTTTTGTTGGCTTTGAAAGACGGAAAAAATGGTCATACTTTTATCAATAACCGAGCAATGAAGGGGGATGGGTTTGATACGAGGTTGACGTCACAAATGTATTTGCATGGCTGTTTTCAAGTGAAGAACTATCTCAATGCAAAGCAGTCTGTGACATCACCCTGGTATCGAATCCAGTCCCCTTCAATGCTCGGTTACGAATCAAAGTATGACCAATTTTCCGTCTTTCAGGGCCAATAAAAAGGTTTCAATGAAAAGGTTCCAAAAACTACACAGTATACTTGGGACGATTTCGGAGAATGCGTAAAGTGGAAAAGGTTGTTTAGGTGAGAGGCACTTTCAAGAGCTGCTTTTTATCTGAGATCTTGATTGACTACCATATAGAATGTGAAGTTGATCGCAGATTTAGTTGGTTTTTTTTTCCTGGTCAGTCTTAACACCCTTCACAGTCTCACAAAAGTCGTTAAATATGCCATATGTTGACTGTAGGTTATGTAATTGCAAAGTTCTCTTTCTTCTTTAAGACTGGGATGTTGACTGGTATCTAGATGACGACACTGCATCTACCTCTTCTTGTTCAGAATACGCTTCTTCTTGCGCATCTGTTGCTTCTTCTTTTCTTGACTAACCGTAAGGGATTCTGCTCTTTACTAGTATGTTTTTTGTTCCTGCTTTCATTCTGTATTGTCAAGCGTATTCTTGTAATCACGAGTAATGTCTTTCACTAATATAAGTTTTTTGAGGAAAAATATGAAAGAAGAAAAAGAAGTCACCGGTCCTTTTTTTCTCTTCATTTTCATACAACTGTAATATTTTCAAATACCACAACATTTAAAAAAAAAATGACCAACTGCAGGTTACAATTTACAAAGACACAACCGTTCGTGAACCTTTTCTAAAGTCTTACTTTTTTAAACCATTTCTTTTCAAGATGTCTGTAGTGTTTCCCAGTAGATATATAAATTTCTACTTCAATTAAACTTGTGTAATCTCTGAGGTAGAATCGTTTATTATCAAGAGCAGTAGTGTGGAAAAATCTTTCTTAAGCAGGTCGCTTGTTTGCGAGGTTGTGTTCTTGGGTAAGACACTTTACTCTCACGGTGCCTCTCTCCACCCAGGTGTATAAATGGGTACCGGTGAATTTAATGCTGGGGGTAACCTTGCGATGGACTAGCATCCCATCCCGGGGGGAGTAGAAATACTCCTAGTCGCTTCATGCTACGGAAACCGGAGATAAGCGCCGGCCTGATGGGCCTTCTGGCTCGTAAGCAGAGACTTTAACCATCTACTTGCTGATCTTGACTTCAATAATAATAGTCTCAACATTGACAAGTTTGCTACTTCTGTCGTTTTATTTTTCAGACATTGCACTTTTCACATTTGATTTCAATGGCTGTGTTTTCTTTCTGTTCACTTTCCGTTCCTCAATTTACCTGCCTAATCTGCAGTCTATCATCTGCTTCCAATCCAAGACCTCAAGCTGCTCTCTTTCTGTGACCTTCTGCTTCAGTTTGGATTAACTACAGCTTTTACTGACTTCAAGCTGCGAGCTCAACCTCCTCTCGTTGTCAAGATGTCTGGTTTTCTTTTACTCGTTGTTTTAATTGTTTCACAAGTGGCTTTTACGGTCTCTTTACTGCGTCTGCGTGAACAATAATCAGCTGATTTTCGTTACTCAAATGTCGATTGCTTTTCATCAGCTTTTGACGAAACTAAACTAAACAACATGGAATGTTCATTTAGCCGTCTGATGTTCGTGATACTATTCAGTAAATCTTAAAGTTTTCGTTGACTTTGCTTTAAAGCTCTTTAATAAAATGCGAAGATATGAGAGTTGACTTTCCTTTTTTTTATAATTATCTGCTATGTACTTGCGGGTTTTTTCCTCTCTCGTTCCCTTTTCATCTGAACTGTTACGTGTTTTGTCACATTTGTTTATGATGTAATTCCCTTTTTTTCACAGTGATTAAGTTCAAGCGACGAACTCGTTTCCTAGGTTTCTACGTACAGGTTCTTGCTAAAGCTCTACAGGAAGGGCTTACAGAAACAGCACTGGAGTGGAGCAGTGATACCATTGGTTGGATGATGAGGTATTCAGAGGTTACAATGGGTTTTCTAAGAGCAACTTCAGCTTATGAAGTGCTCACCAAACTTTTTACGTTCATCCATGATAACATGATATACGCACGACAAAGCGCATGAAGCAGTTGTTATAATAGTCACAGTGAATTTTCTGCGGCAAGCAGGGAAAAGACTCGTTTATTTTTCAGATCGTTGTACACATGGGACCTGTTGTTCAAAAGCCGATTAACGCTAATCCCAGATTATTTCTGTACTTCCAAATGCTGTTCAACGCTGAAGATATTTGGCAAAACTTTACATTAGAAGAACTCAATCTTAAAGAAGGGACAAAAGTTTACGCTAATCCTGGATTAAGTTAATCGGCTTTCAAACAACCGGGCCATGGCGAGAAAATGACCGAGTGCTCCTATGAGAGGGAAGGAGCATGCATATATATTCCTCTTTAATCACTTGGTCTTTTTCTCTCTCACAGGAGAAACGAACTGCTGTTGGGCAGCAAACCTACTATAATTAGACAGGCAGCGGCAGCAGCACCGGAAGACGAAAAAATCAGGAAGTTTGCCACTGCCATTGTTGAATTTAGCCAGGTAACGGAGCCCGTGACCCAATACTGTAACGTCACGCTGACAGTTCGGAGGGATACAAATGTCAGTAACGTTTACCAGAAGTCACGCAACGCGTTTTTCAAAAGGCAGTGGGCGGACCATCCAGTTACACCAGTGAATCACAAGGGCAATTCAAACGACGTCGCGCATGTGTTGTCTCGACAATTTCGTCAACATTTTACAAGCTTTTGTTTAAAAATACTGATTACTCTCGGGCTGAATGCTTGAAGCAGTATGAACACCAATTGATGGTGTTCCACGGTGGCGGCAACTTATAGCACTAGGTCATAGGTAACCAAGATTTGGCATTGAGGACGATGCCTACTATTGTTATTGCTCATAGACCGTATTCATAAATGGCGGCCAATTTATAATTCTTTTGTCGAAGTGCAAATTAGCCTACTAAGCCTCGATACCATACAGTGAATTGAAAAGAATTCTTGCTCTAAAATGAGGTTTGGTAGGCTAATTTGCACGTGGACAAAAGAATTATAAATGTGACCGCCATTTATGAATAAGGTCTATACGTTTTGCACATCTCGAGATACTCGGGTCTCCTATCGGTGGTGCTTATTAAGACAGGGATATTTTTGCGCGGTTTAAAACTATGCGGAAAAGGCAGAACTTAGCAAGTGCTCTTGGTATCCAAAAAGAAAATTAGGGGTAACCACGCATTTTTCAAAGATATGGAAGCTTCAATGTTGAAAAGAATGTCATACATAGCTCTGAAATTTAAAGCTTTTTACAAATATTGTTGATTAGTTATCTTTGACAAATTTTCTTTTTGGATTTCAATAACACTTGTTAAGACTTGCTTTTCCCGGACATTCAGTAAACCTCGCAAAAATACCTTTGGATTAGTAGGCACCGTTCCTAAGACGACTTTGCGCAATTGGGTCTGCGTTTGCCAACTCTACTGTTGGGATTAAGAATTTAAAACGTTGAAATCACTTTATTTGATGCCGGTACATGTGGTTTCGTCACCTGACTGGTGCTGGTATGAATTTTGTCCCACCTACCCCACCCCGCTCACCCTGGTCCCCCTGCTTCAGTGCCCCGTGTTTTCAAACTGTAGCGACTCGGTACAAAAGGACAGTCCAAACAGATGTTGAAGATTAAGATGGGGACTTCCAGCTCCGGGAACCACATTCAAACTGTGATTCATGCATGCTTTTCTGGACGCGACGCGCAACTTATCACTGAGTTTTTCATATCTCTTTCCATTTGTTCAGCCTCCACAAAAACCTCGTCAAGCAGAGACCGAAAAGGAAGACGAGAAAGAAGATGCGGAAATCGTTGTGCGCAACAAACAAGAGATGTATTCTAAACCCCCTCCACCACCGAGAAAGTCCGTTGGTCTAAGTACGATTTCCAAGAAGGTAAATATCCTGCATAAGGTAAAATTATGTGTATGAACTGGGTTGGCTCTGAGAAGCTAAGGTTGTTAGTGATCTTTGCAGGGGATACCTACATTACTCTAAAGTGTTTTACAGAAGGGTCCTGCCAGAAAAATTACAAATGGCAGAATTAAAACTAACCAAATGATTTATACACATAAGAAATGAAATGATGGTAGAACCAACTGGGATCTCGGAAAAAATCCGAGCCCCAGATAGGATTCGAACCCACGACCCTCCGTGATCTAGTCGGATGCTCTAACCACTGAGCTACCGGAGACTCTATGGCGAGCAAGGGTGAAATGTGGGTATTGACTCGAGCTGCATCACTCTGAGAATGATGTATATATGAGAATGAGGATGAGAATGATTTATATCATTCTCACATGCGCTCACTTGGGTGGTTGGTTGGCCGCATCTCAGATATGCTTTAATGTGACTGTGCGATGCAGTTTTGAGCTATGCTGTCAGTCATTTGACTCTGTAGCTGCGTGATGCAGCTCGAGTCAATACCCACATTTCACCCTTGCTCGCCATAGAGTCTCCAGTAGCTCAGTGGTTAGAGCATCCGACTAGATCACGGAGGGTCGTGGGTTCGATTCCCATCTGGGGCTCGGATTTTTTCCGAGATCCCAGTTGGTTCTACCATCATTTCATTTCTTATGTGTTTATATCATTCTCACATTCGCTCAAATGATTTATGAAATGAATTATATATTGAACCGCGGATATGAAATCAAGTGAGCTATGATCCTCGCAGTTATGACTAGTGAACACAATTTTAGCAATTGCGTAGAGAAGCCTGAAATTTCAGGACTTCGACGGGGCTTGAACCCGTGAGCGCACGATGTCGGTGCGACGCTCAAACCAACTGAGCTATGAACCTCAGGGTTCTCAGGGTTCAAACCCCGTTGAAGTCCTGAATTTTTCAGGCTTCTCTACGCAATTGCTAAAATTGCGTTCTCAACTGTGAGGATCATAGCTCACTTGATAAGTTAAACTATAAATACAAATTAATGCAAACTGATGAGTAAACTAGTTCAAGGAATAAATCAGATTCTTCTTTTGGGAACAAGCACCTAATGTCCCTCAATGACTTGTTTAAGGACGCTTTCCATGCGGCAGAACTGACCGGCCAGTCCGGGCATTTGGAAGGACTAACTCTACAACGCTTTCAAATTAATCCACTTCAAGGATGATATATACTCCTCCAGAAGAATGCGAGGGATTATCATGCAAGTATTCCTTCAAATTGTTGCATTTTCTTTGCAAACTGACGGTTTGGCAGGCCATCTCTGACAAAAGGAAAGCACCTAAGTTAATCCCCTTGTTTACAGCAAACTCTGTCCAAGTCCAGCGACCTGAAGTACGTCCAACGTGAATCGATCTTACATATGTTGTTCTTAGTCCTGGTGTTGTAACCATGGTAGTCTCTCTTACGCTTAAACGTAATATTGAAATTATTCAAGCACTTAAGCATGAAAAGAGCGCGGAATTAAGTTCATCTTCTTGACAGAAACTCCCTCTTGAGTCTATCCAAGGCCTCAACGCTCCCATAATGTTATCAATTTATAGAATTAATATCATATTAAATCACTTGCCTGTGATCAAGCTCTCTGTTGGGCGGGTTTCGCACGAGAGTTGTTTGTTCGAGAGCGACGAGAAAAGGGAGCCACGAGAGAATCGGGGGGAGGGGGGAGCAATCCTTTCCCGGCTCGCCTCTCTCCCCGCTCTCGAAACAGAAACCTTCGCTCGCTCGCTCGCTCGCAGGCTGTTCCCATCGATGAGGCATCACAGCATGTTACCATAGGCAATTTCGTTAGTGAACCTTGTAAGCGTTTTAAAGGATTAATCCGTAATATGTCACTATCTTTCTTGGCTTCTGAGGGTGCTTTATATTGATTCGCCTACCATTATTGTTCAGAAATTTACCTCAGTATCTTCACAACGACCGCCAAGCTCCATAATCTTATACTGTTATATATTTTTTATTGTTATATTTATATATCTATTTTTGCTAGCTATACTTTTCTTGTTTTTCTGCAACTTATGTCAATATTTTTGTGGCTACTTTTCATTTTCATTTTACTTTCTTTTATTTTGTTCAAAGAACTTGACAAGTTGTAATGACAACCATCTTTTTTTTCTGTGGCTTCCCTCCTCGACTAGCCAATGCGACCTTTTGTATTATTATTATTATTATTATTATTATTATTATTATTATTATTATTATTATTATTATTATTATTATTATTATTATTATTATTATTATTATTATTATTAGTAGTAGTAGTAGTAGTAGTAGTAGTAGTAGTAGTAGTAGTAGTAGTAGTAGTAGTAGTAGTAGTAGTAGTAGTAGAACTTAACTGTAACTTTATTTACTACTACTACTACTACTACTACTACTACTACTACTACTACTACTACTACTACTACTACTACTACTACTACTACTACTAAAGTTACCTTTTTTCTTATGTATTTTTCCATGCAGTTTAGAGTCATTCCTTATTCCAATGCCCTCCCACAAGCTGAGGTCGGGAATGTTTTTTACCTCTGGTCCCGGTTGTTCGAAAGCCGATTAACTTAATCCGGGATAAGCGAAAACTTTTGTTTCATGTTTTCAATTTTTTGGTGAAAGTTTCTTTTGCTTATTCTTGTTTTTCAAGAGTGACTTCTTCTAATGTAAATCTTTGCCGAGTATCAGCGTTGAACAACATTTGGGAGTAGAGAAATAAACTCCTTGATTAATTTTTAATCTGGGGTTAGCGTTAATTGGCTTTTGAACGACCGCGGTAGTTTAAGCTGCAAAGCAATGTTACCTCTTGTTTATCGGTAGGCTCGCAGATTGACTCGAAAAGGACGAACTGCAGAAGAGAAAGATATTTATAATGTGAGTATCTGAGGACTTGAAAGGAAAGACAAGTGATTGAAAAAACAGCAGGAGTGATTGAAAAGGAGGGAGAGAAAACTGTCCATTTTCAAAGTGTAACTGGCATTTATTGCTGATCCAACTTAGCGTAGGCGTCACAAAGTGACCCTCTATGACCTTAACCAGAACATGACGTTCTTAGGGCCGATTTACACGGTACGATTTTTGGCGCATGCGACAAGCTTACGACACTGAGACCTACGAAACGATTGTCGCAGCGTTTAAAACATGTTTTAAAATGCTACGACATTTTTTCTTACGTACGCGACAATCGTAAACGAGTTGTAGGCCTGTCGTAAGTCTGTCGCATGTGACAAAAATCGTACCGTGTAAATCGGGCCTTACGATTGTCGTGTACGGGAGAGAAAATGTCGTAGTGTTTAAAATGGCACCGTGTAAATCGGCCCTTAGGCTTAAAGGGGCCATGTCACGTTATGGTGTTTTGGGGACATCTTTAGTTCATCACGAGATTAAAACTCCAATATGGTAGTGTGGAATTTCTTTACTGATAGAATTATCATTACATAACAAACGAGATAATCAGTTTGAGCGAAAACGACCTTTATGCAGGCGATTTGCCATAAACTTGAGAAACATCGGGTCGACCCTTTTCAAGATTACTCAAATGCAATCCGTTTCAATCTTGTCTATTTGTGTCCATCCATGCTTCTCTTTCCTTTTGTTGTATTTCTTTTATGTTGTTCAACGGTTATAATTGGTTATTGCAGCGATGTCTTCTACTTTTTGAGCATTTTGGGTGTCATGAAATTACATGATTTTGCGTGACGTAGGCCCTTTAAGGAGACACCTTGTGACACATTCTTAAATACCACTAATCTCATAATGCACTTGTGGTGGTATCAACTAAGTTGATAAAACTGGTATTAGCCATTAGTAAGAGCAAACAGGCTGGGAAGAAGGGCTGACCGTTGAAATGTCAGCTTTTCGGTCACACTACGTTTTTTCTTTTACTTTTTGCAGCAAAGATGCTACCATATTTTCGTGTCTCAAACATCCATCGACGCAGCACCGCAGTTTTTTTTTAGAAACTAAGTGTATTCGCTTAGCCGCTTGGAGACAGGCTTGGGCGTGAGATGTTAATAGGACATTACTTTCTTTTTTTTTATTTTCCGTATTTTAAGGCCATTGAACGTCTCCAGAATGTGCTGCCGGAGTACTAAGATCCTCGCAGAGAAAAAAGAAATTACGAGCTGTCAGTTACGAAGAGCTGCCTTGGAGAGCTCAGGTTGTCACTTGTTTATTGTGATCGGTGTTATATCTCACAAAAGAGCTGGTTTCAACTGAGTGCATTAAAACAATAAATCAGTAATTACTCTGGCTAGGGCAAGTTTCAATCGGGTGTCGTAAAACCAAACCAAAGTAATTACTTTGGCCAATCAAAAAGGACGGAGACAATCCAGTAAACCAATCAAAACTCGAAGTAATTACACATAGCCGACACAAAGCGCGGGAAAATGTGCACGCGCGGGCCACTATAGGTTTTGGTTTCACTTCTGATTGGTTGAAAAAGTGGCGCGAGAACTTTTAACCAATCACTGAGTGAAGTAATCATAAACCAAAGCAATTCGCAAATTACTTTCGACACAATTGAAAACCGTTCTAAAGACAATAGCCGCAGACATCAAGTGAGCCACTCTTGGCCTAAAGCAGATGCGAACAGGTGTGGTGAGAGATCTTTAACGCCTAAACGAAGAAATGCCATAGACAAGTCTAACCCTTGTCAGCTATCGGGAAGATAGAAAATGAAAGATATACTGCCACTGTGTCACTTCGACAAAATATTCCAATTTTGATAGTTTGGGAAAGTACATTCGTTTTTGTTGCGTGTATGGTATTGTAAGTTACTGTTGTAATCGTAAACACTAGTATCTACAACTATATCTTTTCAAAGAGAGAGAGAGAAGCCTATTGCACAATTTCTTTTCTTTCCATACTCTCTCTAAAAGGTCTGACTGTTGTGTCACTTATATTTTTAGATGGGAATTCTCTTGGCTAGTGCCAACTTCGACCTATTTCTTGACAAAATGGAAGGTGTACCACGTTCAGGAGACTCTGGAGATTCAGAAAACCCCTTATACAGGTTTGTGCCTACAACCACATAAATGTAAATTTCACTTTGATGAAGAAATGGACCTTTTCAGTTATCGATGGCAACTCGGGGATTCTCGGAAAGATCCGGGTCGAACCTACGACGACCTTCCAATTACTACTAGTTCGGATGCTCTCTGCCACTAATTAAGCTATTGGAGACTCGTGGGAGATGGTGACTCGGGGATAGTCCAACCTACGACGACCTTTCGATTACTCGTTCAGATGCCCTTTGTTACGCACTTTGTTATATTCCGATGCACTTTGTTATTAGCAAGCGATAAAGTTTTCTGGATCTTTCTTTTTCTTCAGGCCTTCCCTTATGGATCCTGATTGGTTTGGCTACGCTACTGCGGGGACATTGATAAAGTCGTGGGCTGGTGCTTCAGGAAGAGTTTCACCCGATCCCCCTATGGGATTCAGTGGATCAGCTCCGGAGAAGCCATTCGCCCAGATTGCCCCAGTTGGGTCACGTGGAAATCAAAGAGGCGCACCAGCAGGATCCCAGGGGGAGGCTGTGAGGTAAGTCTTGTGCGTCGTTTAAGCAGCCCTTCCCGTAGTTACACAATTTGTACGGTGAAGGCACTATTTAAGTGATTGACCACTAACCCGACTGACTTGATAAATGATTGACCCCACTGGAGACATGAAAACAGTCAACCTCCATTGATCAGGGGCCGGTTCCTGAAAGGTGTAATAACTCTATTCCAGGAATAAATGTGCTGGAATAAGGCATATTTATCCCTGGAATAGAGTTATTACACCTTTCAGGAACCTGCCCCAGGTCATCAATCCGTGCGTCCCGCACTCGAACTAACCAACCTTTAAACTACCGAGGTAGGGGATGGAGTCCGCGGTGTTGTGGCTGTCCTTTGTGAGTGTATGGGTGGGTGGGTATAGCAGGTCCACATCTGCTGAATAGCTGCCAAAACGTCAACTTGCTCAAACAAATATATAACAAACAACCAACAAACAAGAGTATATAGAGAGCTAGCACTAAACACTATAGAGTAATTCGTTCTTCATCCTCGACTTAACAAAAATGACTGGATATTTGACGTTTGACTCCCTCTTCAACTTCTTACTCAGTTTGCACTTCCGCTCTTTTCTTTGCATAGATCCGGCAGCAGAGTAACAGGCTTCACTGTCAGTGATAAAGAGGGCTCTGCAACGAGTAAATCGCCAATGTTCTTCCTGCTCTCAGCATTGGATAATTTATCACGAACCATTGTACGTACCCACGACCTTTGCCATAAAATAATCGAATTCATTTCGCAATCATTATATACTTCTAGACCCTTCCTTGAGAACCACAGTTTTCCCTATGTCCTTCGGCTTTATTTTCCTTTACATTAAAGTGTGTTTTAACGTCTCAGTCTGCATGATTGAAATCTTTTAGGGAGAGCATGAATTCGTCAGTCACCACCTTGTTTCCGACTATACCAGTTTTTTCTTATGTTCTTACTGTATGCTGTACAAAGCGTTTTCATCTTTAGAACCTGTGGGTGAAACGTTAATGTTTTGAAAGTCAAATGAAAGCTACTAAGCCGTACTTTCCTGTGGTTGTATTAAGTGCATTTTGCAACTTAATGTCACTTTCAAGTCTGCCGATGAAACCCTTTTGTGTCCTTTTTGCTAAGGTGCTGACATATCGTGGCAAATTTTGGACCATGCTCCAGAACGCTTGTTGAGACCTGTGGAACATAACTCAGACCCTATTGATGCGTGTAGTGGCGGGGACGCTCCACCTGTCTGATGACCCCCTCGCCGAGGCCGCTACTGATATCGATGTGTTGAGGAAGGTTTTATGGCAAAAGTTTTATTTTGGAGCCGACAGTCTGTTGGACATGATGGTGCATATACAGGAGCAAATTAAGGCTGAAACGAATCAAAATTTTAAGGTAAAGACCGCTTGCTTCGGTGCAGCACATCTTACAATCGTCATTTTGTTATGAAGATGGCGTTTTTTTCGTGCCCCTTTCTGCAGCGGTACCTGCTCTTGTTTGGTATTGTAAGCAGCTTCTATTGTTTTTAAGTCTACGTCATTGTTTCAATTGTTTAGCCTTGTTTTTGGCTAGGGTAGCGAGCCAATCACATTATACGTTACGGGAGCTGCTTCATCAGCCCCTGTCTGTGCTGAAGTCGTTAGATAAAGCAACAACATTAAACACTTAATGACTGATCCCGAGGGACACAGTTCATTTTGTTTCCCGAGAATCTCAATGTTTCCCCGAGGCGCAGCCGAGGGAAACGTTGAAATTCGAAGGAAACAAAATGAACTGTTTCCCGAGGGACCAGTCATTAAGTGATTTGTTTAATAGCACAAAAGGAAATACGTGCAACGGCAACAGTAACGGCGGTCGTCAGTGAAAATTCGCGGGTAACAGTGCACTCTTACCCTCTGACGTCATAGATTTTGCATTGTTGCCCGCTCAGAGACTTGTGGTGGAAAACAGGTTTATTCTTAGATGTCATATGACCTCGAAGTAACCAATGAGAGCGCGCCCTGGTGGGGGGAAATTTTTCAGCTATATAACAATTAAAGTTGCTCAAACGAGTTTTAATAATTTGGAGAGAATGTTCTTTTCAAAGGAATAACCCTTCAACTCTGTTTCATGTAACGGCGATGTTATGGTACCAAACTCCACTAACTGCTTGACAAGATGAATTCATTAATATGACGTAATACGCTACCACGGCAAGAAACGAGCCACCTAAAAGTGCCCTATAGACCGCTCCCCATAAGGACTTTTCAGGGCCAATGAAACACAACGAAACGACGGAACAGAACAACAACAACTGTTAAGAATCCCAACTGGCCGGAGGCGAACCAGTTTTCTATTTACAAGTGCAGCTGGGAAGTTGAACCAGGGACTACCAGGATCAAATTCAACGAGTGGTCAGAGCGGGTCTTGAACCCGGGATCTCCGGATCTCAAGGCAAGCGCCCTAACCACTGGGCCACACTGCCTCCTACTAAGATAAAACTCCCCGCAAAGTGAAAAAAAATCAGTAAAGCAGATTTAGAGCCTCCTTAAAATTTTCCAATTTTGAAGGTGGCTATGAATCCGCTCCAGAGAATTTTTTTTTTAACTTTTCAAAGTGTTTTATCTTGGCCTTCTTGTCACTTTCCAGAAATAGAAATGGGGAGTCACTGAGTTTGGTTTTGAGATGTAAACGTTTAAAGACAAAATATAGGATGTTTTTACATGGCTGTTGTTTAGCCATGGTGAATTGTTACGTCACATCAATGAGTGCAACTTGTCAAATTCATATGGTACGATAACATTGCCGTTACGTGAAACAGTTGGGTAGATTCAATCGTTCCAATTAGCACAGTTTATTAAATGTGCTGAAACTGTTTTGAGCCACCTTAATAGCCGAGTGTAAAATAGCTTAACAGGGTTGGCGAAGTAACATGAAAGCACTCACACTCACATTCCCCAAATGTGATTCGAACTCAACTCCCCGACTAGCCTGCGCAGCAAGCGCTAAAGGCGAGGGAAAGAGGGAGGCAGAGACTGAGTGCTGAGATTCAGGAGGGGACTCCACTCACGCTGTCTCCGTCTTTCCCTCCCCTCCCCTCTTAGCGCTTGCTACGTAAGCTGCTCCCGAACTTGGTGTTGTGAGTGAATTGCTCTTCTCTGAGAACCAATATTCGAATCAATTCCTCCGTAAATAGGGCTGCAGCGCTAAATAAAAGAACACAGATAGTCCACTTTCATTGTCTGTCGATTACTGATAGCACGTTTGGATCCTCGCTTGGAATGTTGTTGATTGGAGAGTTTTGATCTTAAAACGCACCAACCGGCTCTAACCGCATTGCCACTCGGAGATGACTGATGTATAATCAGTCACGTCTATCTGCTGAAGACCAGGGGCCCGTTTCTCGAAAGTCCCGAAACTTTACGGGCCATTTTCGGGTGTCACAATTCCCTTTGTATCTCAAGAACGGAGAGGTTTTAAGTCGTCGAACTTCACAGTTATTTTTCTTTTTGTTATCTTGAAAACATGTCAAAAGATCGGATTTCCAAAACAAGCGGTTGGCAGTTTCACAAATGGTTTTTCGGGCCCGAAAAGTTTTCGGGACTTTCGAAAAACAGGCCCCAGGCCCCAGTTGTTCGAAGGGTGGATAGCGCTATCCGCGGGATAAATCACTATCCACTGGATAACTCAATTGGTTTTCCTCATGTTTATCCGCTGGATAATGATTTATCCGGTGGATAGCGTTATCCACCTTTTGAACAACCGAGGCCAACTCCTTTTGTTCATCCACCCAGCATCTATGTCTCAAATGATTGGTTGCAGACCAACTATTAGTTCATGTTTTATCGTACACCTACAGCATTGACTTCGTAAATTGACTGTGCTTCATCCTCTTTTTCAGCCAGACAAGTTGAAAAAGGGAGACTTGTTCGTATCTGAAAAGCAAAGTATCATGGGAGGAGTGGAAGACGAGAGGGGTGGGGCGAGTCTGTTGTTTGAAGCACCGTTGGACAACACGAGTGCAGCTGATACTCGCTGGATTAAGAGGTTTATTTTGTGCGCTGTGGAAATGCTATTTTATGAGTGTAAATGGGAGAGGACTGTCAGCATCATCCTAAGATTTAATGCGTTGACAAGGTGAGAAAAATTAATGGATTTACTCTGAAGTTGCACAATGCACTTCTAGAATAGTAAGGGAAGAACATTCCCAAACGGCTGAAAGCCGTAATGCACAACGAAGAAAACGTGAGAGAACTGTCCAACTTCCTAAATGCGTTTTAATTGAACCTTTCCGAAATCGTCCAAGACATTTTTTTCAAGCATGTTGATCCTGGCATTCAAGAGTTTTGTAAATAGAACCTTCCATGGTTTTAAGTCTCGCGTGAAACTGAAACAACATTGAAAAACTTGCACAATAAACAAAGCACAAGATTACTTAGAGTAAAAACCCTTTTTAACACAGTTTATAATTATGCATCTTTTCTTTCCTTTCACAGAAGTCGTTATGCTGAGACGGTCTTGCCGTTACTGATAGTGGCACAACGGAAACTTCATGAACAATTGGAGGCACATGGGGGTCCGTCCCGAAGTCAGCCTCTCATTACTGTCTCCAAGGAAACCGGAATCGCTGAAGAATTTTACATTCGGCCCGTTGAATATATGTCGATTGAGCCTGCGGTGCATATAGATCCTCAGGGTCATAATGTGTACAGCGGCAGCGATGATGCTCTCAGACTCGTGTCAGTTCCCATCAACATCAATGACAGTTTGCAGCTGCTGCACCAGGCCCTTGAATTTAAGCACCACACGGCACGATCACTGGAACATAGTCGACAGCTTTTGCTGTGTTATCTCGCTGGCCAACAGGAAGGTGAGAGAACTGGGCAGGCGGCATTTCATCAAGATAAGTGTCTCCGTCACGAATTATGTTATTCTGGCAATTACAAAAGAAGGAAGCTATAAAATGACAAATCGAAATTCGTAACATGTTCCCTGCTAGGTAATTGGCGACATTTATCAAGCATGCTGTCTTGGGGTAATTTGCTGCGTAAATAGGGAGGGACTAGCTTATCACATTAACTTTTGTAGGAAATGACGTTGTTACAGTATAACATGCATTTAAAGGAGATCCCATTGGCCAAGCGTAGAAGTTCGTTAACCAAACCTAATTGTGAATTGTTTATTATCCCATGCAGGAAGTTCGAGTACTCGTGTGGCCCGCGGGTCGTCGCGGGTTGGATTCTTGCCGAGACAAGCGAAGCCTCCCACAGACGTGCCGTTAGACTTGTCAAAGGAAGCTTTTGGTACCATAAATGACGTACAAACGTTCACTCTCCAACCCTCTCAACTTGCTGTGGTTGTTGCCTCCTATGACAAGACCGTCGGTAAGACGGTACTACTGTTGTGACAAAGTTAACTTATGAACCCCAAGAGAGTACCGTTAGACGAATATCTTACAGCCTTTCAGTTTTGCCAACGCAAGAAAATATGTGCCGATGCCTGGAGATGTGTTCAGGATTGACCCTAAATAGATGCACGTCGATTTAAATAAGCGTCACAAAGTGTTCCCTTGCTTTTCTGCTCAACTTCAACATCACTCGTGTCTCCGAATACAGACAACTAACTCACAAAGTGTCCCCCGAATGCTCCTCAAGCGAGAATAAACTGCAGCATTTTACCCTAACCTATAAATAACGCTAACCTTTACCTTATCAAGCGCGGGAAATCACGTATGAACGATGCTGGAACGTTGCACCTGCGCCTGATCGATCGCTGTTATTCTCGAGATCCCGTCGTGATTGTACTTTTGACCATCTAATTTGCTTCTTTTTTTTCTAGAAATGTTGCAGTTTCGCAAACAGAAAAGTCTTGCTGCGCAAGCCATGCACGAACTGGGCAACATCATGTTTCACAGTGGAAACATCAGGTTTCGTACCAAACCATTTTTTGTGCAATTGTTGATCGTCATGTTTAAAGTTAAATTTCACGGGAAGCTCGCTTATTGCTTCTCAACGTTTCTGTAAAAGAGGTCCACATGGGACATCTGCAAAGGTATCATCCTCCATTTTTGTTATCAGTTGGCTCCAGATTCTTCCCATTGTATCTGTTAATCCGTTTGTTATCATAACCGCGCACCGGTGGCTCAGTTGGTTGAGCACCGGGCTGTTACGTGGGAGGTCGTGAGTTCAACTCCGGCCGGACCAGCACTCAGGGTCTTTAAATAACTGAGGATAAAGTGCTGCCTTTGTAATTACATCTGCAAATGGTTAGACTCTCTAGTCTTCTCGGATAAAGACGATAAGCCGGAGGTCCCGTCTCACAACCCTTCAATGTTCATAATCCTGTGGGACGTAAAAGAACCCGCACACTTGTCGTAAAGAGTAGGGCATGTAGTTCCCGGTGATGTGGTCTGGTCTTTCTGGTCTGGATAGGGTAGGGTGGAGCACCTCGCATAGGACCTCGAGTCCTGTTCGTGCTCCTTTCCTCTGGTTTGCCCAGTAGAAAGAGACAAACAAGATGTCTCGTAAAACATATTGCAAATACTAGAGCTGGCTAGACCTATACGAACTCTTTCAATCTATATCACAGGGCTGCTTACAAATGGTGGGCAGAGTCACTGGATACGATCCTCAGCGCATCAAACTCTCTCAAGACGTGGCGAGATCTGACGTCATCATCTGACCCGTCAATAAGACCTGCTGCTGTGTTGCTTCAGAGATGTGGATTGTGGGGATGTTTGCTGGGGGGCGTGTTAGCCGCTGACATTGCGCAGTAAGTATCTGAGTGTTTTCGAATGAGATTCACATTAATTTATATAGAGGTCACAAATGTCCCTCTAACCCTTTTCCGAATAATAAAGGGTGAAGCTATACCGGAGGCGTTGATCGAGGATCGAGCACACGCGTATATGGGACAGCGGTCGAAGAGTGTAGCACGTCTTGTAAGCTACATATTTTACCAATGCAGAAACAAACCTTCATTAAAGTTAGCCTTAGACCTAATTAGACCTAAACAAGAGTTTTTAGGCCTAAGGTTAGGGTTAGTGAATGTTTAGGTTTGTTTCTCTATTGGTAAAACATGTAGCTTTACAAGACGTGCTACACTCTTCGACCGCTGTCCCATAAACGTGTGTGCTCGATCCTCGATCAACGCCTTCGATATAGCTTCACCCGATAACAAAGATACTTGAAGGATTAACGGGTCTCTTTGTGACGTCTTTCAAAGGTCGAGTCGTCGACGTCATGCTGCAGTATTCGATATGTATGTAGTATCGTGGAAATTGCCTCTGGCATAGCACATCAAAAAGGCTCACCCGAGTTAACAGCGGAAAAACCTGCAGTTGTAATATCATGAACCCAAAAAAGTTAATTCTCTGGCCAATCGCAACAAACGAAGACAATCAAATGATCCAATCAGGATTCGAAGCCAGGGTATATAGCCGCAGGAAAACGTACGCGATCAATTCACAACTGGCTACTGATTGCTAAGCAAAACCATAGTAACTAGACCCTCCGTGAGGGTACACTGGGTTGCCTGTGGTACGTGCACCGTTCCAAACAATTTTTTTCAAGTTGGGGGGGTCATTAAGAAGTCATACCAGACGAGGCCCTTTGGCTCACAGGTCCTCACACGTTCGTACGACGAAACAGACCTGTCCTTGCGTAATATGTAGCTCTAACAGTGCACGATATTGTTTTGGTATCGTCTATCATTGTAGTGCCATGGTAGAAGTCTTGGGTAAATAGTCTGAGAAGACATGTGGTTACTAGCAAAGTACTGAACCCAGAAAGATTGAAGAAAATAAATGGGAAGTGAGAAACACTGGCTTCTGGGCTGACGTGTTGATAAACTTCTTCAACCTCGTTCCCATGGTCTCTCTTCTCTGCCTCCATTGTCGTTGAGAGAAGACCCTGGTTCACGCTGGTCACGTGGCACTCGTCGACAAACATTTTTCCACTAGGGTAGTGTTTTCGTTATATTTTGATCCCGCAACCGCACCTGGGCGAAAAAATATTCGTTTAACAAGGCATTTCTAAAATAAAAAGGTCAAAAGAGCTGAAGTTATATTCCCACAGGAGATGAATTCCCACAAAAGCGGTCAAACTAAAAGCAAGAGCTTTTGTGATCGAAAAGACGACTTCAATGTCGAGCGGCGATTGACGTTCGCTTTAAAAAAAATAATTTCGTTAGTAGCCAAAGTTGCTTCTTCAGAACAAACACTAACATAAAAGAATACACCAAACACTACGTTTGCTTGATAAAAATGTCTCTTTTATTTTACTGCGACTAAAAATATACACGCTATTAAAGCGCGGTGCAGTGGTAAAAAAAATCTTAACGACATCGACAATTTACACGAAGTTGTTGAAATATAAATATCATAAGTCAAACTGTCAACTCGCTGTACAAGATTGCGACCTTAGCAACCACGTTGTTTAACTTTCGAAAGAAAAACGAAAATCAAAGAACAAAATGAAATACCTGCACATGCTAATACAGTTTGATTTGATGGATTTGAGGTCGATATGTGACTCGAGAACTTAAATAACAACACACCGGCTGATCGCTGAACATGTTTGTTTTCCATGGATAACCGTTTCGCTTGTTTTCTTGCACGAAAACATCTTCTTTCCTTTAAAATTGTCGCAAACTATTAGCATTCTTCGTTGATCCGGACCTTCACACGGAAGAAAACTTGAATAACGTGAGGATATTTTCTGTGGCGTCTGATCGATTTGACCACAACTTTTTTTCTTTCACATCGGGTTCCATATGTGTAGTACATAAAATACTGCTGTCAAACGTTTTGTCAATGGTTATCTGGCCACAAAATCAATTGCGTGCTGATTCCCTTCTTTGCAATGTCAACAAAGCCTACATTGCCACCCATCCCCTAACACACATTTCGCCAACCTCCCAGATTCTGGGAGACACGTGACCAGCGTGAACCAGGGTCTTCTCTCAACGACAATGGAGGCAGAGAAGAGAGACCCTGGGAACGAGGTTGAAACTTCTTTTGACCAAAGGTTTAAGCGTGCCCTCTGATCATCTGACAGCTTTGTAATACCGAAGTTTCACTGAAGTTAATCCCTGTTGGGCGGGGTTAGTGTTTGGATGGGAGACCAAATTAATATATACCCCTCATAAAACAGAAGCATCGGACCGAAAATTCTATTAACGCTAACAAATGCGAACTCAGCAAGGTACAGATTTTGTTAGCTTGCTTTATGCAAAAACAAATATTGATGCAAAAGTAAATAAACATTGACACAAAGTTTTTAGAAAGAGCAGAAGGAAGTTTCCAGGACGATCGCTCGAGAATAACATATTTACGACATGAAAACAACATTTATTTTGAACCGTGAATATAGAATATAAAAAGTTACGATCAGCGACAAACATTTTGGGGGATTTTTGCAACGTTCAATTTTGTTATTGTACGTTTTGGCTGCACAAATAAATCGCAAAATCGAAAGTGACATCGCCGGAATTCAGCGGGCGCCGTGATGAAGTTACCGCGGCATGTTTACTCGCCAAACAGTGAAGTATCTGTGTCAAATGATGGCAAGATATCGGGTTTTTGTAAGTTTCTTTTTCTGTTTCTGTTCTTTTTCTGTAAGTCAAAACAAAGATCACAATCGCCCAAGTCTTGTTTATGCAAAGTCAAAATTTACTCTCCAAGACGCGTACGACGTTATTTATCACCAGGTAATTCCATCATTTTGGAAATAGCAGCTACTTTATTATTCAACTGCGTCACAATTCTTCACTGATTTTGGGGCTCATTTTGTTGAAACTCAAGCACGCTTCCAACAGGCCTGTGAACCCTTCCAGCTTACAGAGCAATACTAAAAAACTTCTCCCATATCACATTTCAACCTTAGGCTCGAAAATTCAATACACAACATGATATTATAATTCACAAAGGCAGAAAATACCACAGAATCCTTTTCCAGCGAAAAATTTATGGAAACAAACAACATATTTGCTCTTAGAGGCGAAAACCTCTTCCTATTTCATTGCGTGCGTGAAGACAAGAAACTCAATCGTGTCAAATTACCATTACGTACTTCTGGTAAATACAACTCACTTTGATTTCGTCTCGACGGGCGATAGATTGTTGTCGAAGTCCAGTACTCGTCGCTTTTGAGATTCCTGCCTAGTTTATCCAACTGACTTTCCATTATTGAGCTCCATAAGGGTATATTTTGTTTAAGGATCCACTAAAACGCCCTTCGCGTTACATGACTTTCGACGCCATTGCAGGCTAAGTTAATGATTCTACTGTGTCCACCAGAGAAATCTACGCAGTTCCACTACCCTCTCGATCCTAAGAAAAAACGCGCAGAAGGCTCTATGCAAAAAGACACCACTTACCAGGGGAGTGACAGGCAAGACTTTTACCGACACGGAAAAAAATAAAAAAACGACGAAATCAACGCAGACCTCGACTGGTTTGCCATAGGCAACCCAGTAATAAGGCAACCCCCCCCCCCCCCCCCCCCCCGACACCTGCTGTCAGAAACCAATCTCTATTGCGTCCGAATTTGAGAAGGAACTTAATTATTTTGAGCCAATTCTGGAAACAACTGTCGAGTAAACCATAACTTTTTTTGTTGCTTCAGATATATTCACACATCTAACCTTGGTCTGCGTTTGGAGTGTTGTCTTCTTTCCGCTATTTTTTTCAAGGTATGAAGGATGGCATTTTGGGGGTTTCATTTCATAAACAGTTATGCGTCTTTTAAAGCAAAACAAAAACAACTGCCTTTACTGCATGTTCAAGTCAAATCTGTATACTTTCACTTCCGCTTCTTACAGGCTTTATTCTGCTCTTCCCTACCCCACCCTGGAGCGGACAAGGATTATGCGTTGTACGAGGTGGGAAATGGTTGCGAAGTGGAAGAACTGATACCTGGAATTGACCTTCTATCAGAAG
The DNA here is from genome assembly GCF_036669925.1 of Montipora capricornis. Lineage (NCBI taxonomy): Eukaryota > Metazoa > Cnidaria > Anthozoa > Scleractinia > Acroporidae > Montipora > Montipora capricornis. The sequence goes on from NC_090889.1 coordinate 27,998,983, forward strand.
CCTTTAGGAGCAATGGGCGATCAGTCGTAGCTTCTTTGAGATGGATTACTGAGGAACTGGCTCGAGCTCGATACCTTCTCACAGTGAGTGAATTCAATTACGTTCCGCAAGCAGTTCTTGACTATTTTTACGTTCGTGCCAACGTTGCTGTCAATATTGGCATTATTATTGATTTGATGCTGTTTTTAGGTTCTCCCACTGGTTACCTTGTGTCTTTACTTCACAACGCACGTTTCTCGTGATCTTCAAAGATCAGTGGATGTAAGGATTCTTAAGGTAAGAGCTTATAAAAACTTATTTCCTTCTGACTTTTTTCCTCCTCAAGCTAAAGTGGGTGGGGGTTGTGGAATCAGCCCTGTTGCGAAAGTTCAGTTACGTTGTTTGACGGTGTCTAGCAGTTTAGATTCCCGTGAGGACGTGAATGAAATCGGTCCTTTCTATTAACGTATAAAAAGGCCACTTTCACGATGGCTTCATTTGACTATCACGACCAGACTTCAGTTTGTTTTTCTCTTCTTTTTAAAATTTCATTCCGAGCGGGGTAAAAATAACATTGGCTCTAATTAGCATGAGACAAGCGAAACCTGAAGTACTTGGTACTTGTAGTCAAATGGCGTCATCATGCCCTTCCTATTGGTTGAATAGAGTTAGACCATATTCGTATTCTTAGTATTGGATTTTAGAGCTTTTTAAGTTGTATATATATATATGTATATTTTAGTCACAGTTTACCAATAATTTAACTTTAGATAGTTTGATTCTGTTACTTTATTATGAACAGATTTTGTTCTTAGGTTTAGTATTATGCACGACCCCATAAGCTGCATAGCTTTTATTATCATCGTGCTAAAATAAAGGCTGTCTGTCTGTCTGTCTGTCTGTCTGACTAGCTTGCAATGGAGGCTAATGCGGGGAAATCTTTTCAAATGCAAATACTTTTAAATATATTCCCCCGCATTAGCCTCCATTGCAAGCTACAATAGTTCCAGTTCAATACTAAGAATACGAAGATGGTCTATTGTTATCAGTTTACGACTTGCAATCGAGATTTTTAACTACATCTTAACCAAACAGGTTGGTGTTTTTTCAGTGACGTTTTGTCCTTACTCCGTGATCAGCTAATTGTTTCCTAAACCACTACAATTTATCATTGGAGGGTAGGTGCCGTAAAGGTAGCAAGAGAAAAGGCTGTACTCTCCTCAGCAACAACGAGGTCACCATGCCACAATCCCCTTCCCTGGCACCTGTCAACACATCACTGAGAAAAATCAGTGTGTGTTATGTATACTTACCCAAAATAGAGGAGGTAGGGATGGAAAAGCAGGCGGGCGAAAAAGCAACTAGGAATGGAATGGAATTTGTCGTTAAACATGTGTCCGTGCAGTCCGGATCGAATTGGAATTTGGCAGTGTTGGTTTTTGAGGAGAGAGGAAACCCGGAGTACCCGGAGAAAAACCTCTCGGAGCAAGGAGAAAGCCAGCAACAAACTCAACCCACATATGACGCCGGGACCGGGAATCGAAGCTGGGCCACATTGGTGGGAGGCGAGTCGGCTCTCACCGCTACGCCACCCCTGCTCCCTAGAGCCAAAGCACATGGTAATGCCCCTGCAAACCTCCCTGGAGTTCCCCCCAAATATCCTAATTGGCTTGGTTTTAACTTTGCATAAATTATATCTATCTTCATAAAATGTTGTAGACCAAGAATGTTACATTTCTCTTAGTTTAAGATTTGCCTCGCGTGACGTATTCCACACGCACCGACATTGGGTAAGGTAGAACACGAGTGAGAAAATGCAAGACCAAGGTGACAAAAATCGTGAGGGCTGTAGAGCACAGCTTCTACAACGTTTTGGCACTGGTAACCTCCTTAGAATATCGCCATTTGAGAGTAACATGCTCACAGAAAGTAGGGATGACGACCATGCTTTCGAGTTAGCTATCCAAAAATAATGTCTTGGTGTTATCTAACGATTTCGCGATTATTTCAAATCTTTATCCTTGGTAAGGGTGTACGAACTTTCCGAGAATAAAATTGGCGTAACCAGTGTGAATGTTTGGAGAGAAAATTGACAATCTGTCGTCGGCTGTTTAAGCTCTCTATTGTCAAAAGTAGACAAAATCGTACAGAATATACTTTCTCTTTCAGGTGCGAGTTCTAACAGATCTTGGAATGCTGTCTGAGGCGATAAGAGTGTTGATGGACTTGTTACGGGGTGAAAAGCTTCCAAAAATTTCTGATGTCGGGTTCAGAACAGTCAACAGCAAAACGGTAACAACCTCTCAGCACATTTATTGACGGTGACCCGACGTCATCGTTTCCTATCATCATCGTCGTCACCATCAACGTTATTCACGTCATCTTTGTTGCCATCATCATCATTGTGTTCACGGTTATCGTCATCTTCGACG
>NC_090889.1:28003893-28006393 GCF_036669925.1 Montipora capricornis
CATAACTCCCGCTCAAAACGGCAGCTTTTAGCTGTTTTTCAGTGTGAGGGTGATTGGAGGTATCTCTCAGGTCCTTATACCCTTTATTGGTTCTCAGAGCACAAGAGATAACGCCTAAGCTTTGGATGCCGAATCAGTGCAGTCGGTGTCCAGCGAGACTGTTTCGTTCTGTAAATCTTGTTTGCCACGAGCCGTATACGGTATAGTTGGTGATCAGTACTGACGTTGTTTTTATCCAAAGGGCGTTTAAGCAAATTTATAACATTCTTTAAAGGTAACCTCCTCTCTTACTACAGAATAAGTTTAAACCGAAGGAAATTACGTTTACAAACAAAATTGTTCGAAATTTGTTTTTAAAACAGTGTTTATATCAAGAAAAGTGAATTTTAAATCGCTTATTTTCACGTTCAAATTTCGCGGGCGCAGCCATCTTGAATAAATTGTGACGTGTTACGGTTGCCCTACTGTTCTGACACAAAGAGCTTTTGTCTAATAACAATAGGGTAACCGTCACATGTCACAATTATTCAAGATGGCGGCGCCCGCGAAACTTGAAAACAAAAATAGGCGATTCTTTAAAACTTAGTTATTTCGGATACAAACACTTTGTTTGAAATTGCTTTAGACTGACTTGACTGTTACGGTTATTTTTTTGTTGAAGTGGAGGTTCCCCTTAATGTCACCTGCTGAACCTCTTCATCCGTAACGTGTTAGTTGTTACACACGTCCCTCGATTAAGACTGAATTAATTTGATTATCATATGAGGACTTCTGTCTCTGATCAGGATCACCCGTCACTTTGAGTCTAAAGAAGAAGAAGAAGCCCCGTCCCAGTTACCAATCCCACCTGCGCCGTCTCAGTCCCAACTGGGAAGCAAAAACAGCAAGAAAAAAGTTAACGGTGAGTCAAAAACGTTTTGTCATGTTTTAACTCTCACATATCGTAGACGTCTTTCATAGTGGCGGCCAAATAAAATGTTATTGTTTCAATGCTTATTATAGCACACTCAAACAAAATTACTGGATTCTGATTGGACGAGAGGATTACAATTAATCCCAAATTGTACTCCCCAGGAGTACCAATTACTTTTCTTTTCGAAGTTGACACGAAGTTTTCCGAAATTAACCGACTTCGGAAGGCGACCATAAAGTATTCGAAGACTTCCGAACGTTTCCGAAGACTTCCGAAGTTGACCCGAAGATTTCCAAAGTTTACCCCGAAGAATTTAGAAGGTGTCCGAAGTTCAACCGAAGTCGAAGAGTTCCGTCGTTGGACCGAAGAGTTTCAAAGGTTTCTGAAGTAGACACCAACGGATCGGAGGAGATATATACAAAGCTCACCGTTACCGCGTTCTGATTGGTTGATCGTAATTTTGTTGAGTATACTATAATAAAAAATCGCACGACCGTCTCGTACAATTCGGGATTAATAGGTACTCGTGATTTTTAAAGTTCTCAAATTGCACCTAACGGCTCGTGCAATTTTGAGAACTTTCAAAATCACTCGTACCTATTAATCACGAATTGTACTCGAGGTCGTGTCGATTTCCTATGGTAATAAGCCTTTCTAGCCTCGCTACGACGACCACATTTTAAAAGAACGTTTGTTTTAAAAAAATGGTGAAGGAGGTCGCCATTTATGAAAATGGTTTATTAAGTTCCTGAAGTTTGCGATAACTTAAACCACACCAACTTCGTCTCGGATTCTTAAAATTTGGAGCATTTTTGATCAACCTTTCTCACCCAGCACTCGAATTATCCAGGTCTCTCGAATTGACAGCAGATTCAACTCATATCGGATGCACTTTAAGGACCCTCTTTTCATTCGAACTGACAAGAGTTGCGCGTTTCCAGAAGACACACATATCATCGCATTATGGCTCGCTTTACGTTATGCTAGCCATGTTGATTTTGTACTGAAATGCATGCATTGTGGGTCTTCTTTTCCAGTGGAAGAAACGAGCTTGAAGAGTTCAAAAGCCGCGCAAAAGAAACATTTACTTGATGCATCTACAGCAACTCCACAATTTATTAAGGTACAGGAAGCCATGTAGCTGCCACAGAGCAAAAAGTGTCGAGTTCAGTCATACTCAGCGAGTACACTGTTAACGTGCAAAAGCGTAGACTGTGGATTCGCGGTTACCTGGCTACGTACGGTTTAAACATTTGCGCATAACAGAGTAGCCGTGTGCCCGCAATTTTTTGAAGTGTTTTGGATCGTACGACGAAGAAGTGATTTGGAATAGAATTCAACTATGAAAAATTGTGACAAAATATTCCTTAAAAACATTTTTAAGATAAAAAACTCTGCTAAAAACAATCACGTTTGGACGACATTATGAAGTCAAAATTTGTTTGTAAGTTGCTGTCTGCTTACTAATAGGCTTATTAATAGCAACAGAACGGAATGTCAGTGGCGACGTCGCGCGCAACAAAAATACCATTGAGAATTCAGAATAGAGAAGAAAAGAGTGGATTCTACTCGATTCTGAATTCTCAT
>NC_090889.1:28011393-28031393 GCF_036669925.1 Montipora capricornis
GGCCGGCGCCTATCTCCGGTTTCCGTAGCATGAAGCGACTAGGAGTATTTATGCTCCCCCCTGGATGAGATGCTAGTCCATCGCAGGGTTACCCCCAGCATTACGCCGGTACCCATTTATACACCTGGGTGGAGAGAAGCACCGTGAGAGTAAAGTGTCTTGCCCAAGAACACAACACAATGTCCCCGGCCAGGCCCCAAACCCGGACAACTCGATCCGGAGTCGAGCACACTAACCATGAGGCCACCGCGCCTCCCACAAGCTTCTTTAGTTTTGCAATGTTAATCGGTTTTGCCCGACGATAAGATATATGATTCTTCTTGATGTTGTGTCGTGATTGTCACGCTGTAAACTATGGTTGTCTAGCTTCTCTCAGTTTACACCAAGGCCAGGATAGAGTCAGTTTGCATTTGGGCACTCGCTTAGCAGCAACAGGCTGATACAAACACATCCTCGGAGACCAAGAAGCAGATAGTGGGGGCCAGGGGCGACAAAAAGAATACAATGGCTCTCCTCTCTTTTCTATACTTTTTTGTCGCTAATTTTCCTTTGCGGTTTTCTACTTTTCGATCCCTCGCCCCACTATCTTTCCCTGGTTCCCCGAGAATCAACTTGGGTAGAAGTATATATTTGGCGATCGCTATAATTTTTTTACCGTTAGAGTGGCTTTAGGAACAATTGATGGTTTGCATCTTACGTCACGGCGGCCATGTTGGTGAACATGTTGGTGAACAATACAGTAAAATGTCTTTTGGGAATTTGGCTCTATCATTATGCAAAACTTGTGGGGCCATTTTCTATTGTTTTGTACACTAACATGGTCACCTCATCACGTGGATGCAAACCCAGAATTGTTTGTATCCGTGTGCGCTTTCCTTCTCGTAGAAAATTAATCCATTATGTTTGCTTGCTTGTAATCAATATTACCTCATTTGTGGACAGAGGTGAACGGTTTTAGGTTTTTGGAAACCATTCGCATTGGACTAATGACTTAGCATTCTACATTGTGAAGAGAGGGTTGTTATGAGTGCTCCTTATATCATGGTCATTTTATTCTTCCATTTTCTTTCTTATTTAGTTGACACAACTCGGTAGCGATGTAAACCTTGTGGAATCATCTCCTGTCTTGCCGCTTCGCAACATCTACTTCCCCCAGCTTCTCCCTCTAATTGACATCAAGCTAAGGCTCGGGAGAGCGTTTTACAAACAAATACCTCCATCAGACGTCATCCCAACCGAGTGGCACGCTGCAGTAAAAGAACTGGAAATGGGCCTTCAGTTGACGAGGACTTCCGCTTGTCAGCGGAAACCTGTTGAAGCGCAGATGCTGTTTACTCTTGGTAGGGACTCCGTCAAGCACACTTACGAATCTAGCTAGGCGCGAAACTCTAACTAAGCTATTTTCTATCCACCCTCATAAAGTTGACCAAGTTGTACGTTTAATAATAACATAAAATCGACCTTACGCAATGCATACTGTGCTCTTTATCTATCATTTTCTGAGATGGCTAAACTCACGTGTATTTGCTTTCGGGTTTATTTCATTGCTCGGTTCAAGTTGGAGAAAGCTAATTCACCGCTTATGCCGTATTCACTGCAGTAGGAGATTGGAGCTACAACAAGTTGCAAAATTGTTGAGACATTTTCATTAAAAAAACACCTTTTCTAGCTTCCAATACCCGCCGTATCTAGAATGTAAACCTTTCCCACTTCCCTCTCCCCTCTCCCCCTTTCAATGTTGACTGTTTAAGTTTCCAACATTTTTTTGTCTTGCTAGCAACATTGATAGAGGGGGGGGAGGGAAGCTGCAGTGTGAGAGATAATAGGTAAATTAATAACGCCCCAAGAAGGTGAAGTGTCTCCACTATTTTTGCATCTTGTTGTAGATCAATATCAACAGATATTGTGCAACTGTTCGTTTGTCTGAGTCAAACTAAACTTTGATGGCTCTGCAGGTCAGATTCAAAGACAGATGCTTCAGATGGGTCACGTGGCACCAACTAAAGTCATCAACACTTTTGTGGACGCGGTACAATGCACATTTTTTTCTGATCACGATCTGGGGTAAGATGTCTCCGAAATCAAGTTATACCTTGAGTGTAACAAATTGTTGTGTTATGTTGCTCTTACTCAGCACGACTTACCTGCTTTCTAGCGCTTGAAAGTAGTAAATCGGTTTACTCTGATTAGGTTTGTTTTCCTTTTTTCTTGATCATGGCAGTAGTAAATTCGTCATTTTAAGTTTTGTTCTTTTTTTGCCAGGTTAATGAAGCAAGCTTATTTAGAGATTGCTTTAGTCTTGATCTTCAATGCACGCAAATTCAGGCCACTAAAGACGCCCGACCACATGCTATCCCGATCCCCAGCATCACCAACGCGCATTTCAGATAAACCATCCACTCCCAAAGCGGAAAGAAAGATAAGCAAGAGAGGAAGCGCACGAGAGAAAGACCGAAAAGAAAAGGAGTCCCGTGAAAAGAACAGAGAATTGGACGCAGAATTGAGTAAAGCGTGGGCCTCCATTCGGGCTGCGGGTTTGGTGTCCTTTGCTCAGTTTAAAGTCGGGATACTGACGGGAGATCCCGAGATAACAACTTTAACCCTCTCTGAAACGGCCGCGAGTTCAATACCGGGCTTCGCGCTTTTTGATCTTCTGGGTACAGACGATGTCATCAAAAGTTCTGAAGACGGAGCCCTTGTTGCTCAGGATGGGATCATTACCATGGGAACCACAATTAACAAGTCTAATCGAGTTCAAGTGACGTGGCTTCATCTTCTCGGCTATTTGTCGGTTCTCCGTCGACAGTGTTCGTATCCAGCCCTTGGAGTGCAGTCTAAAACCGAAGAGATGGCGAAGAATTCCAGCTCGAATGTATTACCGCTATTTAGCTCTTGGAGAGCTTTGAAACTTTCCAAGATGCACTCGTTTTTGAGAAACGAACTAATCCCTTACACGACAGAGTGCTGTGGTGTATATCCACCTGAGGTCCTGTCCGCTTATGGTACTCCTGTTAGTAGTGGTCCTCAGATAATGTTCACCAAACCACTGAATGCGGACTTGACAAGCAATGCCTTAAAAGAAACTGGTGAGTACCTTTGTTTAAGCTTGAAGAATAGGCCACTTTCGATACATTAATATTCAGCTTAAAACAATAAACGTGATCTCGAAGCTCTGGGGAATAAAATAAGGATTTGTATGAAGTTTGCCCTCGGAGCCTCGAGGTGATGTCTTTTGTCTAAGACTGATTTTAAATATATCGAAATTGGTCTAATAATAGACCTTTTTAGCTTTTCTTTCAAATGTCGTCTTATACACGTGCATATGTACGCATAACTTGCGAAAATTCCCTTGAGAACATCACGTTATCTGAAGTGGGACAACAAAACGTACAAGCTAAAAAGGTCTATTATGGAGGCACGGTGGTGCCTCACGGGTCGCTAGTTCGAGGTATAGCTGTCCCATTGTTTTGTTTCCATAGACAAGGAACTCCAAGGGCCGGTTGCTCGAAGCCTGTTCGAGCAATCTGTGCCAAGTGTGTAAATGAGTACCGGCAACATTCTGTTGGGGCTGGCGGTAACTTTGCGGTTCACTAGCATCACCCGTCCAGGGAGGGGGGAGTAACAATAGTCTCAGTCGCTTCCGCAATTTACCCTTTCGTAAGCAAGCGATGCCATTTGGACGAGACTTAAAACAATTTTCATTGTTAAGTTTATCGTTTGGAAATGAGGAAGAAAATACTTAATCTACGACCAGATTAGCAGTGTATGTCACTTAGAATAAAAAAAAAACCTAAGAAAAACCCTAAGAAAAGAATTAGAAAAAAAAAGTAGAAAACGTTGATCGAACGATATCAATCTCGATTCAATGGCTTACGAGAAATTGCACTTAACCTCTACGCTACCGAAGCAACAGCTTCCATGGGGAATTTCAAAGTATTTAAATGAAGCTAATCCTAACAATTTATTGAAAGCTAACCAAATAAAAAGGCTTGGTTACTAAGAATGGCATCGCTTGTTTTCGAAAGGGAAATTAGCGTCGTTTCCTGCTACAGAAACCGGGTTGAGCTCCGGCCGTCCAAGCCCCAATGGCCTGTGTGCGTGATTGCTTTTTTTTGGGAGGAAGAATTGAATAGACCTTATTCACGATGGCCACTAGGTTGGATTTGCTATTATCGTGCAAATTAGCTACACACTTCTGAGGGGGCAAACAACACAAGTTCGAGAGGTTTTAACGAACATCTTAGCCACACAGACGATTTGTTTCACGTTCATTGAATGTTTATCACCTAAGTAGTAAACTAGAATGATGACACAAGTTACTTCGATGTTTTTTTTAGTGAAAAATGAGCAGATAACAAAGTAGAAAGTCAAAATGTCAAAGGTAATCAAAAGGTATAAAATTATTATAAAAGGTACTATTTGCCTTTTTTCCAATGTTTGCCCCCCTTCCCCCAGCATAATACATGGCTAATTTGCATGGCAATTTTAAAACCAACATGGCGGCTATCGTGAATAAGGCCTATTTCCGTGCATCTTTTCAAAAAAGGTCACTTACTTATGTTGTATTTGTACCATGTACTTCTTCTCTTTTAAGATGTTGTGAACAAGTCAGTCACTTCAGGTGACTATGAAATTTGTATACAGTGGTTCCAACCGGAGCATGCGCAGGATAGTCTGAAGCCAGTAGATCCAGAAAGTGTTTCGAGTCTGCAAAACGTACTGTTTCTTTTGTACGCTTTGAACAACAAGGCTCTAAACTTGGCTGCAAATCCAGTTTCCAGCCGAGTCAAGGCTGGGTTATGTCGCGTGGAAGGCGCTCGTGTGCATGCCCTTTATGAGAAACTTATGGCGACGTTAGAGACCGCTGAGAATGACCTGATCCCTGTTCAGACCACGCAGACGGTGGTTGGAACAAATGAGCAGAACAAGGGTGAGTTTACACTAGTAGACGTTTAAATTAATGCACTGCAGTGAGTTTGTGGGAAGCATCATACATTGAAAATCCCTGCTAAGATGCAACTGTACATCTTTAAGGCGTAATGCGCCCGTGAGAAGGATGAAAAAATCAGAGGTTCCAATCCTGCCCAGGACTCTGATATTTCAGTTGTCCTTTCGTCCGTTGCCTAGCAACTAGCTTCCCATCCTTCAGCATGAACGAAAATAAATCCTGAAGCATTCAAGCTTGAACGATATTTGGACATACATACATTTTATTTATTTGCCATATATTTAACAAATCGAAAGTGGTTCAGCGTTGTCTGTACTCTTATCGACGATATTCGTCACCACAGTGGTCAAAATGTTGTGGACTCACGCGGCGCAGCCGAGTGCATCCACAACATATATTAAACCATCGAATAAGAGATTTATTATTCCACTATACAAATAGGTGTTATTTTGCTTCAATTTTATGTGGTAAGAGTGTTTCTAAAAAAATGCATCATCTGTCCTTCAGGGCGCTTGCGAACGATGTAAGCAGCACAGAAAGCCAGCCAAATGTCCTTTATTTGATTGTATAAACGAAATGACGAGAGACAAGCGATGACAAGCTAAATTCTCGGGCTTTGTATCGTGTTGAAAACAATTTCGTTCATATTTGCTCTGTTCTACAGTGTAATACCGTCTCATATTTTGCTCATTCTCTTGACCGAATATGGTAAAATGACGTAATAGTGGAATAATAAATGTAATTACAATATGGAGCTCAATTGTAGTTAACTTTGACCGCGCACGCGGACATACACACGCATACATTCACAAACAGATATTAAATGATTTAGTCAAGTTAATTACAGCCTTACTAACGTTAATACTTAGTGAGAAGAAATTCTTCCAGCTTTCTTTTAAAAGAAGCGGAGGAGGAAGAACTCGTTACATCAGAATTCAACGAATTATAAAACTTTGGACCTTGAACGTAAATTGAAAACTTTCTGGAGTTGGTGTTCTGTACAGGGGCAAGCAAAAAGACTGAGCATTCCTAGTATTATAATTATGGATTTGACTATTCATTAAAAAAAGGTTATTGAATTTGGAGGGGAGTGTAGAGTTCTTGAATGGGCCAGTTGAAGAGGGGGATAGATAGTGTAAGGGCAGGAGCCCATGAGTAGGAGCCTCCATGTGCACTATATCCTTGAGTCAACCTTTGCCCGTATCTTTCTATTTTTAGAACTAATCCTTCAGCAGGAGACTGACATTTACATTAATTTACATCAATTCGCACAATTTTCGTGCATTGTTTTTGCTATTTTTGTCTCCGTTAGACAATGAATTTATTCTGATTGGCTATTTTAAACAGCGCGTGCAGTGCCGAACAACTCGTGGCGTTCTAAGAATAGAAATATACGGGCAAAGGTTGACACATAGGGCTTGTATGGGGGAGGCAAGCTCCTACTGATGGGCTCCTGGTAAGGGTTGTTTAGTATGGCTAAAGTATTGAACTTCTTTTGTCATTCTCTCAGCCCGACCTGTAAGACAAGATACTGGTCAGTTAGCAGTCCCTGGGAACGCAGACCAAAAATCAGTGACAACTGGTGCCACAGCACGAAAAAAGAAGAGCATGGGCATAAGGGCTTTATCAGGCAAACAGAGAAAGGACGACCACATAAAGGCCCTCTTGAAAGAGCACCTTAACGAAATCCAGTCGATACTCCAACCACAAAAACCTGTTCCTGTAGAGGTAAGAGGTTACAAAGGATCGCTTTATCATTTATGGGTACCCTGTGACGTTATCATTCTTTTGCCTTTTAAGGTATGTCACAGGACGGTCAAACTAACGTTTGAACTAAGGGAAATGCTCATGCAAATGTACCGTCACAGCATTGTTGTGACCTGCGAGATGACCTCCACGCAGTCCACAGAATGTAAAGTCGTTTTAGAGGTTATTTTTGTTGCTGCAATGACATCATGTTTTATGAGTTAACGTTGAAAAATAAGGCATCCAACCGTCTTCATTGTCCTTTAAGTTTACAATTTGTTTCTATTTTTCTTTGCAGGATGTTTCGTTTGAAGTCAATCTCTCAAATGTGGCTTGTTTGAAAGCGATGTTTGATCCAACGCTAGGAACTATAGGAAAAACAACGGAAGCTTTTTATACCTGGCTTTTATCTCTGCTGGAAAATTAATTACATGCGTATACCTGATCACTAAAACTAACCCTTGTTTGCATTAGTCTGGTTTATTGATTTTTAAACGTGAATACAATTTGCGTTACAGAATACTTAGTTATTGATTTCTTTCTATTCTGAGTTGAGTATTTTTGTTTTGAGTTTCTTTAATCGACACCTGAAAATTTCCCTAACTTCAAAATAGACCCATACTTCTCCTTAATTCGGTCGTGTGCAAAATATGTTGGTTTTACTTAGGGCGCGTTCGATTGACCCTATTCCGGAATAAGAATACTTGGAGTGATGACTTAAAACGGTTTGCCTGGCGTTTTGAAGCAACAAGGATAATAAAGATATGTTTAAAATAGCATTTTAGCAGAAGTTTGACAATTTCATTGTGAATCCCCGTAAGAACGAAGGATTTCTAACTTCTATTGCATTTATTCCTATTCCAGAATACGGTCAATCGAACGCAGCCTTAGTTTCATGGCGCATTTCAAGTGACATGTCGAACATGAAGAGCTATACCTGCCAAAAGAATTTGTGTGTGTATATATATATATATATATATATATAGTTTCGAGATTAGGTGTACTTCAAGCAACCACCCATGCATCGCATTAAACCAAACAACCTCCTATTTTTTTTGCGGTAGCACTATTTTTGTTGTACTTTAACTAAACTAAGTCACAAACCCGCCACAGATGTCTTTACAAAAAAATGTTTCACTCGAAGCATTCATTAGTGAAGCATTAAAACGACTTGTTAGTCCCACTTGGATACAAAAGACGATAGATTCAAGGAAAATGTCCACACTTCTCGGAGAAACATCGTAATAGTGTCCTTGTCTGTTAAATCCTTGGGAATCACTGCTTTCAAGGACACCTCCCATCGAGTGCTCACACTCTCAAATTTTTGCTGAGATGGTCTGGAATATTCAGTAACATTATCAAGGGAGACCGTCAAGTTGGGCATAAGACCGTTTGTGAACTTCGTAGACTCAACACTTCGAATAAGCCTCACGTCTTTCCACAAATCTTCCGGGACTGAAAATGGTGGGACTTGATTAGGGTTTAGAACACATCGGTAGCGTTCGTATTTGGTCTCCGGGATGTCTTTCGGTTGCAAAGTACTCCGAGACTGCAGTAGAAAGCGTACATCCGTTTCCCAACCATCCAGTCTGATGACGTCGTCATCTGCATGATCAGGGCGATGTTGCCATCTCCTCTTGACGTCAGTCATGAACCAACGTAAATTGGGGGAATTGATTTCAATGAATTCAAGTTTCTCGTCGAATCGAACGTAAAATTCAACGCCAGAGCAAATGTCGACAATATGTTTCTTTGTCGGGTTTGCTTCACGGTGAAAGCGACAGCGACGGAGAAATTCCTTCACTTTGTGTGGTGAGCGCACTTCGGTGAAAAAAGAACTTCTGGACGGATTTCCTCGTTTCTTCTTTTTTTTATTTTCACCGTCTTTGACAGTTCGTTTCGATTTCCGCCGTCGTCGGCGTTCTGCACGTGCTTCCTCTTCGTCAACATATCGTACCTGTCCGGGCACGCGCCTAGTCTTCGGCTTATCAATCTTCCGTTTGTTTGTCCGAAGCATTGCTATGGTAACGGATTCACCGTCTTCCAACAATACATGGGGTACACTGAACAAGTAAACTCGCCCAAAATGAACAGCAAATTCAAGACATCCATGAATTTGGGGATCGAAGTCTCTTTCAAGGATCTTAAAAAGAAAAGGCAGAACTTGTTTTGATTCGCTGGAATACTTCCAAACAAGACGAGGTTGATGTAGGCTAAAAGTCACAAGTCTACAGTTTCGTCAAAACTTTTGCAAGTTAAAAAAAACACTTTTCTCATAGGGTTTTGAACTCGATCTAACAGAGTGAAAATTACTGCTACGTGTTAAGCCATGTATCTGGCATAAGTGCACTAAACACATCCGTATTACAAAGAAGACAAAGTGTCTCCACAAACCCAAATCAAACAGTTAACGGAAGAAAGGCAATAGAAAAAATACCTTAAGTTGCTGGAAAAATTTCTCCGTGAAGCATCTAAATGGATATTCGTTATCCTTAGGTTCTGTTACAAAGGCAACATGCCGCGCAAGCCTATCATGGGTCTGGTGACAAGGCCCATCGTATGGTGTGAGACTCACGTGGTCGTTTTCATTCCGACTTCCTTCAAACAGAAGCACACTTGCGCCTTCCACGAAGCATCCACTCATTAGAGACACACGGTCTCTGGACATTTTTTCCAGCTCTTTCTCCACTGCGCGAATTGCCGGCTCGCTTCCTTTCACCTCTAAAAAGGCGGAATAGTAAGATCGCGGGAAGCTCCGTCTGATTATGACGCTCTTCACGCCAGTCTTTCTTACGATTTTTTGAGCTTTACTCTTCTCGACGCCAGCCACGAATTTTGAAAGTATTGGATTCAAGAAAATTACTCTGTAGTCTTCAGAACCGCTTATAGCAAGCATGATTTGTGCGTCTCCATACAGCGCTAGCAACTGATACGCACGGTGCATGTGCTCTTTGACCTGGTCCAAGTGCTCTTTGTCCAAAACTTCTGAAAATTTATGCTTCTGTAGGATGCCACTCAAGGCATCAGGTACTTCCTTTTCAAAAGTGCGTTCAGTTGTCTTAAAAAACTCCATCAGTATTTCTCCAAGCTCAGCGGGGCTTATTTCTTCTCGGGAGTGGTTGTCATTTCCGTTCTCTTGTGTGGCTTCTTCAAGAAAGCCGACCACTTTTTCCCACTCCATGCATAAGTGACCATCAGTCTTTTTTCCTTGCATGATATCCGACTTCTGCGTTGTAACGTAATCTGCGTTGAAGTTTTGAACATGCATCTTGCGCATACACTGAAACAGAAGCAAGCAGCTCAGCATGTTAAACGTTTTACCACCATCCGCCTTGTTGCGTGACATTCCTGTAACACAACACCACCGCTTAATGAGGCGCATGATCAACAGAAAAATCGGATAGGTCTTCAAGTAGCTTGACAACAAAATTGCCACTGTTAGACTGTGCGGGTTATAACTCAAGTGGCAAACGAGGTTGGAGGGGCAATTGCTCCCAGATGTTAATTTCGTGGTTGGCCTTTTGCAGACAAGAACCTAAAAATCAAATAAAGCAATACCTTCATTACATGGAAGGATTACGTTCTTGCAAACGTTGGCTGTGTAGCACTTATATATGAACAGACTTAACTTATTAGAGTGTAATGTGAAGTGCTAAGTTTCCATCCCATATGAACCATGTGAATTGAACCTTCGGGTTAGATCACCGCTGCTCTGCCGACTGAGCTACAAGGTCAGCCGGGAGCAGGCCGTGGGAACTGAAGATCTTAAAGTCACGGCAATTGTGTGGGCCCATTTCCATCAGTAGGGCTAACGCTCACATGGTTCATATAGGATGGAAACTTAGCACTTCACATTACACTCTAATCAGTTAAATACCTTCATTACATGCCTAGTTCCCCTGGTGCCCATCAGTTTTCAAAAGATCCGACAGCACTTTTAAGTTACGATCCGCATATTTTACAGAGCTCCACATTGTCTTTGTTCACCAGAGCGAACAAATTGGTACCCGAAGGGAACCTCTTTGAGTAGGACCCTGTAATGTGAGCCGTTGTGACTTGTAAAAGGACTTTGTTTCATACTTTTTACCTGTTATTGGTAAGTTTTCGAGATAAATAACGAATCCTTCCGAAAGCAAGTTTATACGATAAAAAAAGTTGCTCGTTTTCAGGAAATGAAGAAAATTACTACGACATCCGAAATATATAGACCAAAAACGTTTCGGGGCATTTCCAGACTTCCGGAACCTCGAGGGAGAATCCTTGGTTTGCATCCACGTGATGAGACGGCCATGTTGGTGTACAAAACAATAGAAAATGGCCCCACAAGTTTTTGCATAATAATAGAGTCAAATTCCCAGTAGACATTTTACAGCATTGTTCTGTAAACCAACATGGCCGCCGTGACGTCAGATGAAAACCCCCAATAGCACTGGGAACCAGAAAGTCGATATTTTCGACAGTCTAGCAGCAGCTCTCGAGAGCTACCCATATATTTAGATTGTAGCAGCTTCTGTTGTTTTTAAGTCTAAGTCATTGTTTCAGTTGTTTAGTCTTTCCATTTCGCTTTGGGTAGCAGGCAAATCAAATTTTATCAATGCAGTGGACGATCATCTACATATTCATCATCGTTTTGACAATATTTAGTTTTGCCTAACAGCAGGGAGAAGATTGATCTTGTAACTTAAGGCAGAAAAATGACAGACGTACCGGGAAATTCGTTTTATTAACCAAGCGAACTTCGTAGAAGAGATTTCTCGGCTCTTCTTCTTCTTGTTCTTCTTCTTCCTTCAGGCGAGGTACAAGAGCTTCAAGTGCCTTTCTTTCATCTTCAAGAGAAATCTTTCCTTTTTCTAAATGCTCCCGGGGATGGCAAGACGATTTCCTAATTTGCGTGTCCTGTGACATAAGACAGAGATCCAAATCTGACTCGTGATGAAAGAGAAGCGTAGCTGAGGAACCAGTCATAGTCACGGATAGGTTGGGCTGGATGCGCTGCAGATGACGAAAGACTGCGTCTTTCGTCCTTATTCTCGTTTTGAACTCGTCTAGTAACCAGGTTTTCTCTTCGATGAAGAGCCTGATGAGACTCTCACCCACTTGGGTTCTCATATCAGGGGTTTGAGACGGGCTGGGTCTTGTCCGGTGCTTTTTGATTGCCAGCATGACGTCGTTGACGAACCATGGCAAGCCAAGTAATCGCTTCTGATGGACTGGCTCTAAATCATCTGTGTGATCCGAGTGAGTGTAAGCCACGATATACCAGGCCGAACCTTTAAGAAGCATTTCATCTGTGATGGACACGTCATCCAATTGCTCTAGTCCGCCGACATTGAACTCCCTGAAAAACTGTCCTCGGAAGTAAGACCGCATCGAAAATACTAACTTGCCCACTATTTCTGCAATTTCGGTTTTTTCCTTCCGCAAGCGATTCCGAAGCTTCAGGAAGCAACCCGTGAAGACTTCTGCCTCCGTTTCAATGCCGTACAAGCGCATTAATCCTTGCATCTTATCTTGATATTCTTGAAACATTTTTCTGGCTTCGTCAAGAAATCTGGCGTGGCCCTGTAACAGAAACGACTTGTCCACGCGTAGTTTGAGACTGTGCTTCTCCGATGCCGTATCCTGAAATTTCCTGCAGCGTCTGTAGAGCTTGCCTAAAATCTTCTCTGATGGATAGCTTGGTTTATCGGCCTTCATCATGAAATCGGGATAGCTTTTAATATTCCGTTTTCCCGGATTTGGCCACTTTCCTGTTTTGGGTGCGTCAACAGCTAAGGAATGCAGTTCTGCGAGATGAAGACAGATCTCAGATTCAATTCCATCTTCTTCCTGATCTGCCAGAGCCTTGTGTGCATTGTCAATCACGCCTAGCTGGTCAGAGCGGATATAATCAACCACAAACTTCGTCATGTCGGCTGGTGTGATTGGTCCATCCTTTTCCAACTTCGGAATAGTTGGGTAATCCATTGGCGGGAAATTCGGTTTCCTTGGTAACAGGCGTTTGTCCCAGCAGACAAAGTATAGATCCCCATCCAAATCACCACCTGCAGTGGGAAAGAACGCTTATCTTAGTATCTCTGCCGTCTAAAGCTTCACCGATCACATTACTACTGTCTGCACGAAGGCTGTTTAAAGAATAGGAGTAATCATGAGACTAAAAAAATCTCATTCCAGCAACGGCCAAACTACAGCTCTATAAAGCGGCCATTTTACCACACTTGACGTATTGTCATTTGGTCTGGCATTTCTGTCGAGGAAGCGATACACGCAGCTTAGAAAGAATGCAAGAGGGCTAAGAGCAGCATTTAAGGACAAGCAGTCAAACTACAGAGCATTATTAAACAGGGCAAAAGTACCCACTTTAAAGTGGTACTATGACGAAAATCGCATCTTTCCTATCTAAGACATTTTGAAACATAGAAAAGTAAACTGCGTGAGAAGAAAAATGCTGTGTCCTTTTTTCAAATATCTCTTTTCGTTCCAGAGATATTCGAGTTTTTAAAATATGCAAATTAGCCAAGTGATGACGTCATACACTCAACCAAATTTTGTTCGAATATGATGAAAAGAGATATCTCAGCCAATTTGTATCAGAAATTTTTGATTTTTTGTAGTAAGATTCTACTAAATGTTCTCCACAATATGAGCTTAACAGTTCTGTTACCATGGCATCATACTGGGTTCCAGACCTCCCCTATATTATGAGCTTTTGTGGCCACCTTTGGCGTTCCATTTTGATATTTGCTAACAGCACTTCATATGCATGATCCAGCAAGCATATAGATATGTTAGCACGACTTTGTGGCCTTGTTTAACATTTTTCAAGCTGAAAATCACTAACATATTGAAATCAAGTGGGTGGGGACTGGAAAAGAGTGAGTTGCCATGGGAACATAATTTTTATAGTTATAGGTGTGTTTCCTTAGAACTATTAGACTACCAAGTTTCAATGGTCTGCGCTGTAAATTGGCCAAGGTAGCTCTATTTATATTGCTGGTTTTCACTCACGTGATCAACAGCCATGTTTTTCAACGAAAACAAAAGGAAGCGTTTGCATAATAATAGAGTTAAATTCCCGGAGGATTTGGTCGGGGCACCAACATGGCTGCCTTTTCTTTGTTTAGGGGCACCAACATGGCGGTCGTGACGTCATGTGAAAACCAAGAATACTCAATATAATATTGGGTTGAGTGTATGACGTCATTAGTCATCTCGTTTGCATATTTTACCCATTTTTCAAACTTAAATATCTCCGGAACTAATGAAGATATTTGCAAACGGTAAATGGAGTTTTTGTTCTTTCATGGAATTCTATGTAATACACTCAAAAAATCAAGGGGTAAAAATCATATTACCACTTTAAAAAACAGGCGACTACAAGATACAGTTAAGAGGTCCTCTCACCCTCTATTAATGGTCACCTATCAATTTCCCGAAATTTGCTTCCCATATTTACTGTAAATTTGACCTCGATTAAACGGTCACCTCTATTAAGCGGACGCGGTCACCACTTGGATTTCCCAAATGACTAATTTTATTGTAAATCACCTCTATTTAATGGTCACCTAATCAATAGGTATATTTTTGGACAGGAAGATAAGCGAAGCGTGTCCAGTTTCTTTCGCAGCTCATCAAATGCAACCTAAGCATTGTATGAGTAAAAATACACGTCGAAGTCCTCTTTTATTAGTTTCTGTTGCAGCCAACCACAAGAAAAACTGTCACCTTCAAAGTGATACTTGCCGAAGGCACCTCAAGGCCAAAGCAACCACCTCTGTTTACTCGTTTCCCTTTGACTATGACCTTTCCTCTGTTCGTAGGCCTCTTTAAAACGTTGGTCAACCAATAACTTCGAATTCGTCAGTTAAGTTACTTGGATGGATGGCGCTGAGCACACGACTATAAATGAATTTTTCCCTTCATGTTGAATAAGACGTCTAATTCTTCATAGCGCAAAACGACTTCATTTGGAGTGAAAGAACTAGGATGTGTCCTGGAGCAAAGGGCAATCAAAAAAGCTTGTATCGGGAGCGCTTTAAAATCAACTTCAAGATGACAATGACGAGGTTGCCCTACATGCGACGTGCCTATGTAGCGCATAGCAAAACGCATAAGTTACCTGCCATTTCGTTGGGGTGGGGTCGGGCCCCATATCTTGGGAACACAATGCAGTCCACCAGATGACTGAGCTCTGACGCATTTACAGCCTCGAGTTGACGAACATCTCCCGGATGTAAACAAGGATTTCTTGTCACCACCACCGGTCCTCTGAGAACAATTCTCTTGTTCAGGTTGAACTGTTCCTCTCGATCGGAACGTGTTGAAACAGCAGAATACTGAACAAAAACCTGAGGTAGAGAGACAAGATTTCTCTTTCATCCTATGTACTAAGCATTGTAAAGTCAACTTACAGAAATCTACGATTTACTAAGCATTCCCGCCAGTACAGCGCCAGTACTAACTGTGAACCAAACAAACCTTGAATGACTTTTAGTTAAAACATTGGCAAGCGAAGCAGGATTGCCACCGGCTGTCGGAGTGAAACAGATTGATAGTGCCATTCATTTTCTTTAATTAGAATTTCAAACGGTCGTTACTGGCTTTGTGTAAACTTTCCTATGGTATGATATCCGAGGTATTGTATGGTATTTGCCTTGGTTATCATCAGTATAACTTTCTGTTTGTGACTACGTCAATAATCATCCAACCTGTCCAGGTTTCAGTACACCAATCTCGTCCATAACGCCCATCATCAAACGCGCCTCTCCCAGTGGTAGACGAATGCGGGCTCGACTAAGAAGCTCGTTCATGTCGTTCCTATACATGGCGACCAATAAGGATTTAAAAAACGGTTCAGTTGTCAGCGGTATCCCTGCATTGGATATGCTGTGGTAGGTCACCCCTATTTTGGCGCCAGTCCCCAGCAAGTCGATAGCATCACTTTCACTAACCAGCATACCTAGAAAAGAAATAAGCAAATGATAATAGACCTTTTTGCAGATACGGCGGCCATTTTGATTTCTATTATTTTGAAAGCCATTATGGGATGCTCAGGGGGCAAATACATCGCATCCCATAATAGCTATTTGAAACAATATAAATCAAAATGGTCCCCGCATCTGCAAAAAGGTCCATCCCACTTATACCCCGCTGTATATCCCCAATGCAAATTAATTTTCGCGGAAAGTTTCTTAAGAAAAGGTAGCGTTAACTCACAAAAATTTGGTGTAAGATAAAGGGACAAAAAGCGCTAAAGCGTTTGGATCTCATCCTTGTGGTAATTTACCCTCTCCACCTCGTTGATAACAAATTTTAGTCCAAAGGATTCCTCGTGATGGGTCAAAGTAAGAATGCAGATTTTGAGACCGAGTGCGGGACATGGAACGCTCAGGGGGAAAGATCTTAACATGACCTCTGGAGGATTGCGTACTAGCGGCAACAATCAAGTTTAATTTTATTGGATGATTGAGGATTTGTGACTGCCAAACAACTTTAAGGGTTCTTCTCCAACCTGCCAGCTTGTCCAACATATCCTTTTGTAAACTGATGAACACCTCATCCGGGACACCTCGATTGGAAAGCAACATGATGACCTGGTGATTGAGATATACGGCCTGGGGACGAGACGTCAGCAGTACTTCAAGCCTGCGATGCAAGCTTTCAAATTTTCGCATGCTTGGACGAAGGAATACTCGTTTACCAGCGATCCTGGGGTCAAGCGTGAGAACGCCTTTGAAACCAGCGAATCGGATTTGAAGTGCAGATGGCGTGAAGGACTTTGCGATTTTCTTCACGACCTGTAATGAGAAAAATTTTGAATGATGACTTCGTAAATGATGTACAAAAAAATCAGCTATCTGTCCCGGATTTGCTTCAGTTTTGGACCAAACACTTAACTCTGTGTTTGAGGTTGAGTAGTGTTTTTGGGCGAGTACGATCAGTGGATTAGGAGTTGCGATTCCTTATTGTATCATAGCAACTTTTTGGGTTAAAAATGAATCAGACCTCTGTGACAAGCTGTTGTGATATTCTGCCCACTCCATCAGAAAACGTGTACTCCTGGTCAGTGGTCTTGACATCTTCCTCCACGTCGTGCAAGACGCCTTGACTTATCTCAACGCCCACGGTGTCAATTGAAGTGGAGAAGCATTGTCCCATACGAGCCATGAACGAAGCCACGCACCTGAAAATAAAGTCGATGACCTTTTCATTTATTTGAGAAAGAATGCCGATCGCAAATCTGAACTGTTTTGCATTAACAGGGAGCTTAAGCGCGCGCCATTTATCAGCCGAGGACGGCAAAATAAAGTGAGCTGTTTTCGTTTTTAACTTGTATTGACACAACCAAATTTATATTTCCAAGTATCTTTTCACTATAAGGGACAATTAGTTTAAGAATCTAGGAGAAAGTACTGTCCTGGTATGGCTAAATATAGAGGATCAGGGTCAGTCAATGACGATCTGCAAAAACGACAACCCAAAAAGATACGAAGATTGCACGTAGTTAATCATGGACTTGAGGAAATAAATAGCTGTGTTGATAAGTGCATTCTTTTATTTTCATTTACCTTCAAGGACGCACAAATTAAATGCAAATTTCACTAGGTCACGATAGCCATATTGGTCTTTTCATCTTACCTGATTTTTGTGAAGTCTCCCATCCACCTCCTTATGTTATCCGGTCGAAGCCTGGGTTCAACAAACCAGCAACTATGGTTGCGAAGCTGACTGTTTGAGGATCCTAAGAAGCGAAACTGCTGACCAGCTATTGCTAAACCTTCATCCAAAATGCGGTTGATGTCATCAAGCAGTAGATCCAGGCTTCCTCCTCCAGCTGATAACTTCGACAGGTTTTCATCGCGGATGCTGACGCACAGGAAGTTTTCTGGGTCGTACTGTCTGAGTACGCGGTTTTTCACCATAACTTCCGGTGGATAGAGCAATAGCCTCGTTGGAGTGATAACCGCGCGTTTGATCAAAGCACAATGGCTTGGGACGTGCCTTCCCTGAATCCAGGATGTTGATGGATTTCCTTGGTTCAGTGACGACTTGATAGCCTTCTCAGGGTCACAAAACTTGTCTTGTTCCAACGACTTTCTCAACTGGTCTAATACTGCGGTCATCTCATCAGAGGGTTTGCTTTGAAGGAGGGTTCCAAAATTCTCAGACAGTCTGCTGCGTACGACCGGATGCAATGAGATGACACTTTGGGAAGCGTACCTGACATCAAAAGGAATGTTGATTGGCAGATCCACATTTGGAAGCCTGCCACAGCTTTCCTTAACTCGGCAATAAAAGGCTTTCTTTTGAAATCTGTTCTGGATAACAGCCAGAAATTGCATCAAATTAGTAGATTCGTTTGAGGGCATTGCAAAACAAAAAGTCAAACATTGACCCCATGCCCTCTCACCAGTAGGGATGTCAGAAATTCTTTCCCAAGGCATTTCACTATCGAGAGGACTCGATCCCGAGCGATGACGAAAATTCCTGATCTCGTCCGGGTATTCTTCATCAGTCGAATAGCCTTCGGTACTTTCTGAATCTTCATCAGTCGAATAGCCTTCGGTACTTTCTGAATCTGATGAGTCGTTTACAACACCGTCGTCGTCATTTTGCGGCATATTGTCATCGACTTCTGTCTCAACTTCTTGGAAAAGGCGCGGCGGGTGTTTTGCAGTGAGAAAAATTCTTTTAACACCTGCGCCAACGTCATTATACACAAGTATGAATTCTTCAAGTTCGTCGTAACGCAGTTCGAACTTGTAGAGCTGTGTCTGCAAACGGAATCTCACTGTTAACAACTTGAGGCTGTGGTCGAAATAAATGTTAACATTTGTAGCCTCGGTGCTGTAGGCCATTCGCACTGAAAATGGCAACGAGTTACAAGAGTCCCGAGAAATAAAGAACATGCTGATAACTGGTGAAGAGACTCGCTTGCCTTGTGACGTTTCTTCGGCAGAGAGGTTTGGAGCCACACGGGAATTGGTTCCTCGTCTGGGTTCGTCAATTGTGAGCACCAAACGTTAGCCACGTGACAAATGAACTCTTCTTTGGATTTGAACTCTTTGTTGTCCTTGTCTTCACTTGGTTGTAGGTCAAAGATCATACACTTCTGTTCCTTACCGGCTGATGAAGTTGACTGAGCTATGGCCGAGGACTTAACTTCGAAGTTGCTCTCCAGGAAGCTTATCACACGATAATCAAGCCCTTCCAGGTTTTGCACAGAGACAGAGATTAAAGGATAGTAACGCTTAACGCGAACTTCATCGGCTTCCTCTGGTAAAGGAAGGAAAAAACTTGGCTTCCTCGATTCGCAGCAGAATTTTTCCGCTTGAGACTTTTCTTTGCTTTTTTCGCTTGCTTTTTTCTCCATTAATCTCCTTATAGCTTTTTTCATGTGTTCCTCTTTAAGGATAACATCTTGGGCTTCCTTTTCCTCGCTTTCATCACAGATGACGACAAACTTACTATCGGGTCGTCGGCAAGCACGCCCACGGGTCTGGACAAGAGCCCGCAAGGTAGCCGCGCCCTCAAACCGCACGACCAGGTTACAAATTGGGACATCAAGCCCTTCTTCGAGGACACTGGTACTGATCAGGAGTTTTGTCCGGCCAGATTTAAAATTCTTTAACACTAGCTCTTGCTCATCTCTCCACGTCATTCCATCATAGCTCCCCTGGCCATGACCAACGAAGGCTTCAGGGTTCAACTTTTCACTCACGTCTGGGATTGCCCTAATCTGCTCACATAGCTTATAAGCCGTCTTACGCATGTTCACAAAGACAATCCCTCTGGATGTTTCATCTGCCAGAGAGCAGTCGACAAACTCTTTGACGTATCTCTCAAGGATGCTGTATCTTTCTGACACGATGCTCCCGTGAATCTCAGGGTTGACTAAATTTCTAACATGTTCAAAAATGGGATTATCAGTTAAAATCCTTTTCAAGACGCCATCTTTAGGTGTAACTGCACACTGTATACGTTGGACGCATTCCTTGAGGCATTCTACGGCATGCTTGCAACCAAGAACTTCACTCAGATCAACAACCCCAAGCATTTGCATTATATGCTCCCCTACTATAAGGGGCTTAATTTTTCGTTTGTCGCTATGGCAATTGTCAATCAATCTACGCAGTGCACCTCTAAAGTTAGCCGAAAATACATTCACCCCATGCAGCTCCAGACCGTGGGATCCCTGTGCGTTGTCGATATGTGTGTTTCTTAAGTGATGAATGTGATCCTGTATGACACTCTTGAGGTAATTGTTCATAGCATTTGTCACCTCGTACGCAGTTTCAGGACTATT
>NC_090889.1:28043893-28051393 GCF_036669925.1 Montipora capricornis
GAGGGAAAAAATACATAATCTACGACCAGATTAGCAGCTTATGTCACTTAGAATAAAAAAAAAACCTAAGAAAAAACCTAAGAAAAAAATTAGGAAAAAAAAGTAGAAAACGCTGATCGAACGATGTCAATCTTTGATTCAATGGCTTACAAGAAATTGCATTTAACCTCTACACTACCGAAGCAACAGCTTCCATGGGGAATTTCAAAGTATTTAAATGAAGCCAATCCTAACAATTTATTGAAAGCTAACCAAATAAAAATGCTTGGTTACTAAGAATGGCATCGACCGTCAAAAATGGCATCGCTTGTTTACGAAAGGGAAATTAGCGTCGTTTCCTGCTACAGAAACCGGGTTGAGCTCCGGCCGTCCAAGCCCCAATGGCCTGTGTGCATGATTGCTTTTTTTGGGGGGGAAAAATTGTATTCTCTATTTTCGAATTCCCCATAATACACTTTGTTTGCCCCCCAAATTTCGCATAAACCATTGTTTTTAAATGCTCTTGGGAATATGCAGTGTCCCCAAGAGCATTTGAAAACAATAGTTTATACAAAATTTGGGGGGCAAACAAAGTGTATTATGGGGATTTCAAAAAAAAAAGAGAATAGACCTTATTCACGATGGCCACTATGTTGGATTTGCTATTATCGTGCAAATTAGCTACACACTTCTGAGGGGGCAAACAACACAAGTTCGAGAGGTTTTAACGAACATCTTAGCCACACAGATGATTTGTTTCACGTTCATTGAATGTTTATCACCTAAGTAGTAAAATAGAATGATTACACAAGTTACTTCGATGTTTTTTTTAGTGAAAAATGAGCAGATAACAAAGTAGAAAGTCAAAATGTCAAAGGTAATCAAAAGGTATAAAATTATCATAAAAAGGTACTATTTGCCTTTTTTCCAATAATTGCCCCACTTCCCCCAGCATAACACATGGCTAATTTGCATGACAATTTGAAAACCAACATGGCGGCTATCGTGCATCTTTTCAAGAAAGGTCACACACTTATGTTGTATTTGTACAATGTACTTCTTCTCTTTGAAGATGTTGTGAACAAGTCAGTCACTTCAGGTGACTATGAAATTTGTATACAGTGGTTCCAACCGGAGCATGCACAGGATAGTCTGAAGCCAGTAGATCCAGAAAGTGCTTCGAGTCTGCAAAACGTACTGTTTCTTTTGTACGCATTGAACAACAAGGCTCTAAACTTGGCTGCAAATCCAGTTTCCAGCCAAGTCAAGGCTGGGTTATGTCGCGTGGAAGGCGCTCGTGTGCATGCCCTTTATGAGAAACTTATGGCGACGTTAGAGACCGCTGAGAATGACCTGATCCCTGTTCAGACCACGCAGACGGTGGTTGGAACAAATGAGCAGAACAAGGGTGAGTTTACACAAGTAGACGTTTAAATTAATGCACTGCAGTGAGTTTGTGGGAAGCATCATACATTGAAAATCCCTGCTAAGATGCAACTGTAGATGTTTAAGGAGTAATGCGCCCGTGAGAAGGATGGGAACGGGCGAAAGGACAACTGAAATATCAGAGTCCTGGGCAGGATTGGAACCTCTGATTTTTCAGTTGTCTTTTCGTCCGTCGCCAAGCAACTACAATCTTGGACAAATTAAATGGAACAATGAGACCACCCCTCCCCCAAAATCAGTGATGGGAAAATGGCGCGTTTTGGCCGTCACGCACCTTCATCCTTGATTTGGGGGAGAGGGGGCATTTCTGTTCCATTTTATTGTCCAAGATTGTAGCTTCCCATCCTTCAGCATGAACGAAAAGAAATCCTGAAGCATTCAAGCTTGAACGATATTTGGACATACATACATTTTATTTATTTGCCATATATTTAACAAATCGAAAGTGGTTCAGCGTTGTCTGTACTCTTATCGACAACGATATTCGTCATCACAGTGGTCAAAATGTTGTGGACTCCACAACATATGTTAAGCCATCGAATAAGAGGTTTATTATTCCACTATACAAAAAGGTGTTATTTTGCTTCAATTTTATTTGGTAAGAGTGTTTCTAAAAAAAAATGCATCATCTGTCCTTCAGGGCACTTGCGAACGATGTAAACGGCACAGAAAGCCAGCCAAATGTACTTTATTTGATTGTACAAACGAAATGACGAGAGACAAGCGATGACAAGCTAAATTCTCCGGCTTTGTATCTTGTTGAAAACAATTTCGTTCATATTTGCTCTGTTCTACAGTGTAATACCGTCTCATATTTTGCTCATTCTCTTGACCAAATGTGGTAAAATGACGTAATAGTGGAATAATAAATGTAATTACAATATGGACTCAATTGTAGTTAATTTTGACCGCGCACGCGCACATACACACGCATACATTCACAAACAGATATTAAATGATTTAGTCAAGTTAATTACAGCCTTGCTAACGTTAATACTTAGTGAGAAGAAATTCTTCCAGCTTTCTTTTAAAAGAAGCGGTGGAGGAAGAACTCGTTACATCAGAATTCAGCGAATTATAAAACTTTGGACCTTGAACGTAAATTGAAAACTTTCTGGAGTCGGTGTTCTGCACAGGGGCAAGCGAAAAGACTGAGCATTCCTAGTATTATAATTATGGATTTGACTATTCATTAAAAAAAGGTTATTGAATTTGGAGGAGAGTGTAGAGATCTTGAATGAGCCAGTTGAAGAGGGGGATAGATAGTGTAAGGGCAGGAGCCCATGTCTAGGAGCCTCCATGTGCACTATATCCTTGAGTCAACCTTTGCCCGTATCTTTCTATTTTTAGAACCAATCCTTCAGCAGGAGACTGACATTTACATTAATTTACATCAATTCGCACAATTTTCGTACATTGTTTTTGCTATTTTTGTCTCCGTTAGACAATGAATTTATTCTGATTGGCTATTTTAAACAGCGCGTGCATTGCCGAACAACTCGTGGCGTTCTAAAAATAGAAATATACGGGCAAAGGTTGACTCATAGGGCTTGTGTGGGGGAGGCAAGCTCCTACTGATGGGCTCCTGGTAAGGTTTGCTTAGTATGGCTAAAGTATTGAACTTCTTTTGTCATTCTCTCAGCCCGACCTGTAAGACAAGATACTGGTCAGTTAGCAGTCCCTGGGAACGCAGACCAAAAATCAGTGACAACTGGTGCCACAGCACGAAAAAAGAAGAGCATGGGCATAAGGGCTTTATCAGGCAAACAGAGAAAGGACGACCACATAAAGGCCCTCTTGAAAGAGCACCTTAACGAAATCCAGTCGATACTCCAACCACAAAAACCTGTTCCTGTGGAGGTAAGAGGTTACAAAGGATCGCTTTATCATTTATGGGTACCCTGTGACGTTATCATTCTTTTGCCTTTTAAGGTATGTCACAGGACAGTCAAACTAACGTTTGAACTAAGGGAAATGCTCATGCAAATGTACCGTCACAGCATTGTTGTGACCTGCGAGATGACCTCCACGCAGTCCACAGAATGTAAAGTCGTTTTAGAGGTTATTTTTGTTGCTGCAATGACATCATGTTTTATGAGTTAACGTTGAAAAATAAGGCATCCAACCGTCTTCATTGTCCTTTAAGTTTACAATTTGTTTCTATTTTTGTTTGCAGGATGTTTCGTTTGAAGTCAATCTCTCAAATGTGGCTTGTTTGAAAGCGATGTTTGATCCAACTCTAGGAACTATAGGAAAAACAACGGAAGCTTTTTATACCTGGCTTTTATCTCTGCTGGAAAATTAATTACATGCTTATACCTGATCACTAAAACTAACCCTTGTTTGCATCAGTCTGGTTTTTATTGATTTTTAAACGTGAATACAATTTGCGTTACAGAATACTTAGTTATTGATTTCTTTCTATTCTGAGTTGAGTACTTTTGTTTTGAGTTTCTTTAATCGACACCTTAAAATTTCCCTTACTTCAAAATAGACCCGTACTTCTCATTAATTCGGTCGTGTGCAAAATATGTTGGTTTTACTTAGGGCGCGTTCGATTGACCCTATTCCGGAATAAGAATACTTGGAGTGATGACTTAAAACGGTTTGTCTGGCGTTTTGAAGCAACAAGGATAATAAAGATATGTTTAAAATAGCATTTTATCAGAAGTTTGACAATTTTATTGTGAATCCCCGTAAGAACGAAGGATTTCTAACTTCTATTCCATTTATTCCTATTCCAGAATACGGTCAATCGAACGCAGCGTTAGTTTCATGGCGCATTTCAAGCGACATGTCGAACATGAAGAGCTATACCTGCCAAAAGAATTTGTGTGTATATATATATATAGTTTCGAGATTAGGTGTGCTTCAAGCAACCACCCATGCATCGCATTAAACCAAACAACCACCTATTTTTTACGGTAGCACTATTTTTGTTGTACTTTAACTAAACTAAGTCACAAACCCGCCACAGATGTCTTTACAAAAAATGTTTCACTCGATTACATTCATCAATAGTTAAGCATTAAAACGACTTGTTAGTCCCACTTGGATACAAAAGACGATAGATTCAAGGAAAATGTCCACACTTCTCGGAGAAACATCGTAATAGTGTCCTTGTCTGTTAAATCCTTGGGAATCACTGCTTTCAAGGACACCTCCCATCGAGTGCTCACACTCTCAAATTTATTAACCTGCTGAGATGGTCTGGAATATTCAGTAACCTTATCAAGGGAGACCGTCAAGTTGGGCATAAGACCGTTTGTGAACTTCGTAGACTCAACACTTCGAATAAGCCTCACGTTTTTCCACAAATCTTCCGGGACTGAAAATGGTGGGACTTGATTAGGGTTTAGAACACATCGGTAGCGTTCGTATTTGGTCTCCGGGGTGTCTTTCGGTTGCAAAGTACTCCGAGACTGCAGTAGAAAGCGTACATCCGTTTCCCAACCATCTAGTCTGATGACGTCATCATCTGCATGATCAGGGCGCTGTTGCCATCTCCTCTTGACGTCAGTCATGAACCAACGTAAATTGGGGAACTTGATTTCAATGAATTCAAGTTTCTCGTCGAATCGAACGTAAAATTCAGCGTCAGCGCCATCGTCGCATGAGCAAATGTCGACAATATGTTTCTTTGTCGGGTTTGCTTCACGATGAAAGCGACAGCGACGGAGAAATTCCTTCACTTTGTGTGGTGAGCGCACTTCGGTGAAAAAAGAACTTCTGGACGGATTTCCTCGTTTCTTCTTTTTTTTATTTTCACCGTCTTCGACAGTTCGTTTCGATTTCCGCCGTCGTCGGCGTTCTGCACGTGCTCTCTCTTCGTCAACATATTGTACCTGTCCGGGCACGCGCCTAGTCTTCAGCTTATCAATCTTCCGTTTGTTTGTCCGAAGCATTGCTATGGTAACGGATTCACCGTCTTCCAACAATACATGGGGTACACTGAACAAGTAAACTCGCCCAAAATGAACAGCAAATTCAAGACATCCATGAATTTGGGGATCGAAGTCTCTTTCAAGGATCTTAAAAAGAAAAAGCAGAACTTGTTTTGATTCGCTGGAATACTTCCAAGCAAGACGAGGTTGATGTAGGCTAAAAGTAAAAAGTCTACAGTTTCGTCAAAACTTTTGCAAGTTAAAAAAAACACTTTTCTCATAGGGTTTTGAACTCGATCTAACAGCGTGAAAATTACTGCTACGTGTTACGCCATGTATCTGGCATAATGCACTAAACACATCCGTATTACAAAGAAGACAAAGTGTCTCCACAAACCCAAATCAAACAGTTAACGGAAGAAAGGCAATAGAAAGAATACCTTGAGTTGCTGGAAAAATTTCTCCGTGAAGCATCTAAATGGATATTCGTTATCCTTAGGTTCTGTTACAAAGGCAACATGCCGCGCAAGCCCATCATGGGTCTGGTGACAAGGGCCATCGTATGGTGTGAGACTCACGTGGTCGTTTTCATTCCGACTTCCTTCAAACAGAAGCACACTTGCGCCTTCCACGAAGCATCCACTCATACGGTCACGTGACGCTTGTAATGACATTTTTTCCAGCTCTTTCTCCACTGCGCGAATTGCCGGCTCGCTTCCTTTCACCTCTAAAAAGGCGGAGTTGTAAGATCGAGGGAAGCTTCGTCTGATTATGACGCTCTTCACGCCAGTCTTTCTTACTATTTCTTGAGCAACGCCAGCCACGAATTTTGAAAGTAGTGGATTCAAGAAAATTACTCTGTAGCCTTCAGAACCGCTTATAGCAAGCATGATTTGTACGTCTCCATACAGCGCTAGCAACTGATATGCGCGGTGCATGTGTTCTTTGACCAGGTCCAAGTGCTCTTTGTCCAAAACTTCTGAAAATTTATCCTTCTGTAGGATGCCGCTCAAGGGATCTGGGACTTCCTTTTCAAAAGTGCGTTCAGTTACCTGAAAAAACTCCATCAGTATTTCTCCAAGCTCAGCGGGGCTTATTTCTTCTCGGGAGTGGTTGTCATTTCTGTTCTGTTGTGTGGCTTCTTCAAGAAAGCCGACCACTTTTTCCCACTCCATGCATAAGTGACCATCAGTCTTTTTTCCTTGCATGATATCCAACTTCTGCGTTGTAACGTAATCAGCGTTGAAGTTTTGAACATGCATCTTGCGCATACACTGAAACAGAAGCAAGCAGCTCAGCATGTTAAACGTTTTACCACCATCCGCCTTGTTCCGTGAAATTCCTGTAACACAACACCACCGCTTAATGAGGCGCATGATCAACAGAAAAATCGGATAGGTCTTCAAGTAGCTTGACAACAAAATTGCCACTGTTAGACTGTGCGGGTTAGAACTCAAGTGGCAAACGAGGTTGGAGGGGCAATTGCGCCCAGATGTTAATTTCTTGGTTGGCCTTTTGCAGACAAGAACCTAAAAATCAAATAAAGCAATACCTTCATTACATGGAAGGATTACGTTTTTGCAAACGTTGGCCGTGTAGCACTCATATACGAACAGACTTAACTGATTAGAGTGTAATGTGAAGTGCTAAGTTTCCACCCCATATGAACCATGTGAATTGAACCTTCGGGTTAGATCACCGCTGCTCTGCCGACTGAGCTACAAGGTCAGCCGGGAACAGGTCGTGGGAACTGAGGATCTTAAAGTCACGGCAATTGTGTGGGCCCATTTCCATCAGTAGGGCTAACGCTCACATGGTTCATATAGGATGGAAACTTAGCACTTCACATTACACTCAAATCAGTTAAATACCTTCATTACATGCCTAGTTCCCCTGGTGCCCATCAGTTTTCAAAAGATCCGACAGCACTTTTAAGTTACGATCCGCATATTTTACAGAGCTCCACATTGTCTTTGTTCACCAGAGCGAACAAATTGGTACCCGAAGGGAACCTCTTTGAGTAGGACCCTGCAATGTGAGCCGTTGTGACTTGTAAAAGGACTTTGTTTCATACTTTTTACCTGTTATTGGTACGTTTTCGAGATAAATAACTAATCCTTCCGAAAGCAAGTTTATACGATAAAAAAAGTTGCTCGTTTTCAGGATATGAAGAAAATTACTACGACATCCG
>NC_090889.1:28056393-28063893 GCF_036669925.1 Montipora capricornis
TGGGTCATGTTTTTGGCCGAGAACTATCAATGGATAAGGAGTTGCGATTCCTTATAGTATTATATCCCCTTTTTGAGTTTAAAATGAATCAGACCTCTGTGAGAAGCTGTTGTGATATTCTGCCCACTCCATCAGAAAACGTGTACTCCTGGTCAGTGGTCTTGACATCTTCCTCCATGTGGTCCATGACGCCTTGACTTATCTCAATGCCCACGGTGTCAATTGAAGTGGAAAAGCATTGTCCCATACGAGCCATGAACGAAGCCACGCACCTGGAAATAAAGTCGATGACTTTTTCGTTTATTGGAGAAAGAATACCGATCGCAAATATGAATTGTTTGGCATTAATAGGCAGCTTAAGCGCTTGCCGTTTATCGGCCGCGGACGGCAAACGGAAGGGAACTGTTTTCATTTTTAACTTGTATTGACACTTCCAATTTATGTTTCCAAGTATCTTTTCACTATTACGGACGATTAAGTTAAAAATCTAGGAGAAAGTACTGTCCTGGTATGCGAAAAGTTTACTTCCGCTTTGGGTCCGCAGCTCGAAAACGTCGGGTGCTTTAAGCTCCCAATTTAATGAATCAACAAATAAATTATAACATTTTGACGGCCGCCATATGCAATGCTTTTCTTTAATTGCTAGAGCAACTTGTTTGAATTGCTGAAGACCCTTTATTAAAGCGATTCTCTTTCAATGCCTATATGACGTAAGGGAGAAAATACATATTGTTTGGCCAAGGGACAATGGACCTCTTTACAGTTGTGTGCTTAGCTACCCGGCCTTTAAATGAAAGTGAGGCTAGTGTTGACCCTGTTATGATACAGACCTCCCTCCTTTTCATATGTTACTGATGTTGTTGTCATGTTAATTAGTATCCATTACCTGCTGATAGCTTTAGTAAATAAAGAATAAATGCTATACCGAGTAATTGCATTGTGACTAAACTTGATAGACAACAAATGCAAGGAAACGATGTTATGTTCTTGTGTTCGGACAAACAGAGTTCTGTTCGTTTTGCCGATGTACGAAGGCCCTGGTTGTAATTCTTCGTACATCAGCAAAACGAACAGAACTCTGTTTGTCCGAACACAAGAACATGCACCCACGGACAAAGAAAGTGCTATATATAAACATCTTCGCGATTGTGATAATATCAAACACATACTAGATTTATACAACTTACCGGATATTTTCACAAATGAGAACATTTCATCTACTACTGTAATCAACAAAGAATTCTTCGCCCAAACCGTGCGTGATAACACTAACATAATAGATCGCGATGACAACTGGAATCTATTACTATATAAAGAAGCTTACCATATTAAGCGTCTAACACCATTTCTGAACAATGGCTTAAACACGAAGGCGCGCTATATAAGGAAGTCTTCCCTGGGAAGATCGAGGCTCATTTGTCAGTCACCGTTGACGTGCGCGGGACTATAAAAGATGTGGTGCCTTAGGCACATGCAAATAATTTATCAATCAACCGTGGACGCAACCGAGAGCTCTGTGATAATTTCTTCAATAAAAAAAGCTCCTTATGGCAATGTGTCCGTAATATGCCATAAAATGTTATCTGTCGTTCTTTTTTCAAATTCCCAGTCCCTTTTTTTTCGCGCTAGAAATATCTTTTCGGGCTTCTGTCTCTGTGTTGCTGTTTGTTGATCACCATCTTGGATAATTAATCAGTCGTGCTTGAATGAATTCGAACAGAAGCAGTGCGTGAAGCGCCCCCTTTTATAATGCGTCTTCGTGTTTAAAACCCAGTGGAGAACTCCGCCTATTCTCCTGACAGTTTCGTTTCTTTGTTTTTCACTTTCACGTGATTATACTGTTGCACAATCTCGCAGTATTTAAATTCTGCTACTTGTATCCCGCCTTAGTCCGAAGATGATATAGATTTATATCGAAATGTTACAAGCACATAACATCGTTTCCTTTCATTTGTTGTCTATCAAGTTTAGTCACAATGCAATTACTCGGTATAGCATTTATTCTTTATGTTAATTAGTAAGAATTTACTTAAGAAAAGCAGTGAGGTTTCTATCAAAACAAGGTCAACTCCAGCCTCACTTTCATCCATAGGCCAGGTAACTAAGGTGGGAAAGAGTGTCTAAATATAGAGGGTCAGCAAATGATAGAGGGCTTAAGCAAGGACGACGACGACTGTTACGAGACAATAGGTTTAATCAGAAAAAAACGATAGCTCTGCACGCTCCGCATGTGAGTTTTACATTTTGATACATTTCTTTGCCGTTCTCGTCTTGACAACAAGGAATTTAAGATCTACGACGCGGTCGTCAACGACAACGCCACAAAACAAGTATAGTATTGGTTATAGGCGAAAAAATATGTTTGCTGTACTCTGCACAACGACGACGTGAAATAACCAAATTTGAGGCTTTAACGACAACGCGAGCGTACGAATGCAAAACTTTCACTGTATATTTTTACTCTGAAACCGCTTTTACCAATTTATTTCTTTGGGTACTTCGCCCACATCGTAGGACGTGAACGAAATGGTGTAATCGATGTCGACGTTGCAGTCGTAGATTAAACGACGAGAAATGATCAAACTTGAGGTGGTGTGGAGTACGCGAGCACCAGACGATGAATTTTCAATTTTCTTTCTAAATATCCACACCGTTTTCAACAATTTTATTCTTGGAATGTGGACTCAATTTCCATGTCGAGCGACTTGGAGTAATCACAAAATTATTACAGTAAGGAGAAATCGCCCTCGTTTTCGCCCTTGCTTAAGGTCCCTAATCTGCGAAAACAACAACCAAAAAAGATATAAGAATTGCACGAGCGTAATCATGGACTTGGGGAAATAAATAGCTGTGATGATAAGCGCATATCTGCTTTTTCATTTATCTTCAAGGGCGCATAAATGAAATGCAAATTTCATTTAGTCACGATAGCCATTGGTCTTTTCATCCAACACATCCTCTACCTCTGAAATGACGATTATCGGCAATTCGTAATTTTCCCTGGAATGACTGTTATCGTCAATTTAGATTACTCTGTCCCAGGACTTGTGGTAGCAGATGAAAAGAAAAAAGTAAAAGTTGCATCCCTAGACGGGATTTTAACCCGGAGCACCCAATGTGAAGGAACTGTTTTTATCCACTTAATAACTAAAGATCAACTGACGGACAATTGCACCGATTATTTATCAAATCTATTTAGTATATATAAAATCATTGCTGATTAGTGGTTAAGTCTAGTACTTGATTTTAAAATGGTTAGCTTTCTCTTGAGGTTTGGTAAGTGGTATTTTTTCCTTTTTAAACTTGATTCTTAGCTGGTGATAATACACGTTTACAGCGGCATTCGGAAGAAAAAATATACCAGTATTGATATTTTTAAAAGTGTTCTGTCAGTTAGCGATGCGGTAGTCTAGTGGTTAAGTGAAAGGGTCATTAATCGAACATTCCAAGGTTCAAATCTAGCGAGTTTAGACATTGGGGTTCGGATTTTAAAAATAGATATTCATTTCTCATAATCCCTATCAAGCGCTAAACGGCCTAAACTAATGAAAATAGTCAATTCAGAGAAACTTAGGAATTGCGATAATAGTCATTTAAGAGGTAGAGGATGGATTGTTTCATCTTACCTGATTTGTGAGAAGTCTCCCATCCACAGCCTTATGTCATCCGGTTGGAGCCTGGGTCCAACAAACCAGCAGCTATGATTGCGAAGCTGACTGTTTGAGGCTCCTAAGAAGAGAAACTGCTGACCAGCTATTGCTAAACCTTCATCCAAAATGCGGTTGATGTCATCAAGCAGTAGATCCAGGCTTCCTCCTCCAGCTGATAACTTCGACAGGTTTTCATCGCGGATGCTGACGCACAGGAAGTTTTCTGGGTCGTACTGTCTGAGTACGCGGTTTTTCACCATAACTTCCGGTGGATAGAGCAATAGCCTCGTTGGAGTGATAACCGCGCGTTTGATCAAAGCACAATGGCTTGGGACGTGCCTTCCCTGAATCCAGGATGTTGATGGATTTCCTTGGTTCAGTGACGACTTGATAGCCTTCTCAGGGTCACAAAACTTGTCTTGTTCCAACGACTTTCTCAACTGGTCTAATACTGCGGTCATCTCATCAGGGGGTTTGCTTTGAAGGAGGGTTCCAAAATTCTCAGACAGTCTACTGCGTACGACCGGATGCAATGAGATGACACTTTGGGAAGCGTACATGACATCAAAAGGAATGTCGATTGGCAGATCCACATTTGAAATCCTGCCGCAGCTTTCCTTAACTCGGCAATGGAAGGCTTTCTTTTGAAATCTGTTCTGGATAACAGCCAGAAACTGCGTCAAATTAGTAGATTTGTTTGAGGGCATTGCAAAACAAAAAGTCAAACATTGACCCCATGCCCTCTCACCAGTAGGGATGTCAGAAATTCTTTCCCAAATGATTTCACTATCGATAGGACTCGATTCCGCGCGATGACGAAAATCCGTGATCTTGTCCGGGTATTCTTCATCAGTCGAATAGCCTTCGGTACTTCCTGAATCTTCATCAGTCGAATAGCCTTCGGTACTTTCTGAATCTGATGAGTCGTTTACAACACCGTCGTCGTCATTTTGCGGCATATTGTCATTGACTTCTGTCTCAACTTCTTGGAAAAGGCGCGGCGGGTGTTTTGCAGTGAGAAAAATTCTTTTAACACCTGCGCCAACGTCATTATACACAAGTATGAATTCTTCAAGTTCGTCGTAACGCAGTTCGAACTTGTAGAGCCGTGTCTGCAAACGGAATGTCACCGTTAACAACTTGAGGCTGTGGTCGAAATAGGTGTTAACATTTCTCAGGCTCGGTGCTGTAGGCCATTCGTACTGAAAATGGCAACGAGTTACAAGAGTCCCGAGAAATAAAGAACTTGCTGATAACTGGTGAAGAGACTCGCTTGCCTTGTGACGTTTCTTCGGCAGAGAGGTTTGGAGCCACACGGGAATTGGTTCCTCGTCTGGGTTTGTCAATTGTGAGCACCAAACATTCGCCACGTGACAAATGAACTCTTCTTTGGATTTGAACTCTTTGTTGTCCTTCTCTTCGCTTGGTTGTAGGTCAAAGATCATACACTTCTGTTCTTTACCGGCTGATGAAGTTGACTGAGCTATGTCCGAGGACTTAACTTCGAAGTTGCTCTCCAGGAAGCTTATCACACGATAATCAAGCCCTTCCAGGTTTTGCACAGAGACAGAGATTAAAGGATAGTAACGCTTAACGCGAACTTTTTCATCGGCTTCCTCTGGTAAAGGAAGGAAAAAGCTTGGCTTCCTCGATTCGCAGCAGAATTTTACCGCTTGAGACTTAATTGCTTTTTTCTCCATTAATCTCCTTATAGCTTCTTTCATGTTTTCCTCCTTACGGATAACATCTTGAGCTTCCTTTTTCTCGCTTTCATCACAGATGACGACAAACTTACTGTCGGGTCGTCGGCAAGCACGCCCACGGGTCTGAACAAGAGCCCGCAAGGTAGCCGCGCCCTCAAACCGCACGACCAGGTTACAAATTGGGACATCAAGCCCTTCTTCGAGGACACTGGTACTGATCAGGAGTTTTGTCCGGCCAGATTTGAAATTCTTTAACACTAGCTCTTGCTCATCTCTCCACGTCATTCCATCATAGCTCCCCTGGCCATGACCAACGAAGGCTTCAGGGTTCAACTTTTCAGTCACGTCTGGGATTGCCCTAATCTGCTCACATAGCTTATAAGCCGTCTTACGCATGTTCACAAAGACAATCCCTCTAGATGTTTCATCTACCAGAGAGCAGTCGACAAACTCTTTGACGTGTCTCTCAAGGATGCTGTATCTTTCTGACACGATGCTCCCGTGAATCTCAGTGTTGACTAAACTTCTAACATGTTCAAAAATGGGATTATCAGTTAAAATCCTTTTCAAGACGCCATCTTTAGGTGTAACTGCACACTGTATACGTTGGACGCATTCCTTGAGGCATTCTACGGCATGCTTGCAACCAAGAACTTCACTCAGATCAACAACCCCAAGCATTTGCATTATATGCTCCCCAACTATAAGGGGCTTAATTTTATGTTTGTCACTAGGGCAACTGTCAATTAATTTTCGTAGTGCACCTCTAAAGTTAGCCGAAAATAAAGGCAACCTATCCAGCTCGAGACGATAGGACCCCTGTGTGTTGTCGATATAGGTTTTCCTTAGGTGTTGAATGTGACGCTGTATGACACATTTGAGGTAATTGTTCATAGCATTTGCCACCTCATAAGAAGTCTCAGGACAATTGACATGTGCAACGAGATCTCCAGATATCACGGGTGTCGAAATATCACATTCCAGGTTCTTTAGCAATTCTTGAAGTTTCAACAAAGTTTGTTGAGTTGACAGCTCTCCAGCTGGAGATGCAGACAAACCGAGTACGAGAGGTTTAAACCTGTCTGGAACGTTGTGATAGAATTGCCCCATGATCTTGTTGTATGGATGGTTTCCTTGGCAATGATGAGCCTCGTCAAAAACCAAGACGGAAACATCGGAGAGTCGGATGATTGGGTCAGTTTGAGTGCACGTGGCTAAAAAATTCAGAAAAATCTGATGGGTCAAAACCAAGATATCTATTTTTCCACTTGCAAGTCTTTCATGCACATCCTTCTTTTGTTCAGGCTCCATTTCACCAACCAAAGACCCCACTCTTAAATCTGGCAACTGTTTCTTAATGTAATCCCTTTGTTGGTAAACCAGCGGGATTCGATCCACGAGGAACACCATCAGTTTGTCTGGATTAAGTTTCTTCATACAACTTAGTACCATCGCTGCAATCAAGGTCTTACCTGAGCCCGTAGGAAGATACACCAGCGTGTTTCCACACATTATAGAAAGGAAAAGCTCTTTTTGATAATCTCGAGGGCTCTGACGCGTTAAGACATTTACTTCCCATGACGTGTGAGTAAGCTCAGTTGCATCGCAGTAAACCATAGGTAAGCTTGGTTGGGGAGAGGACGAAGAGGACTTTGCACTAGTCACATTGTTTGATATATTCACAACTTCAATGCCACATTCCTTAATAAGTCTTTCACGGACCTTAGACACTTTTTTCGCTTCTATCTTCTCACCGAAGTTCTTCTCGATATACACGTTTTCAAATTTGAAACATATAAACTCTCTTGATACCAGTTTTGTTACTTTGCCAACAACCACATCGCAATTATGATTTCGACAATGCAGTGTGTAAGGGCAGCGGTTTTGAGAGCTTTTTCCATCACCTGAATTTTTAACTTTGGAAATTGTTTCATAAGCTCTATCCTCTTTGCCTTCTTTTACCACAAGATGCGAAGGTGGCTCAGTCGGTAGTGTCGTTGCTAGTATTAAGATTTCCCTATCAGCCAGCTTTAAGTGACAGTTCCCACAACGAAGCGTCACCCCACGGGTAGTCATCCAGGATTGGTAGTGTGGAAACATTGTTTTCATTTAACTGCCAATGACCCAAAGGAAAGATACCTGAAGAC
>NC_090889.1:28068893-28093893 GCF_036669925.1 Montipora capricornis
ACATAAAGTTAAAGGTGTCACTGGTAAAGCATTAGAATTGGGCATGAAACCAATGCTTGAGAATTGCCATCAAGCCTTAGGAGAATTGCCTCAGTAAGACTTCCACCTATGTATCATCTGTGGTTGCTCAAGGTGACTGATGCAGGCCCTGGGGTGGGCATAACAATAGTTATTGCAGAATGCAGTTTGAGTATAATTATGGAAATGATAAGGTACAGTGTACCTAGAATTTCCTAGGGCACAAGGGGACTCAAAACAAAATGAAGCAGAACGGTTCTATGCATGCTTTGTTGAAGCTGCAGTGGAGGAATTTTAAAGTGTTATATATTATATATGAGCCTCTTCATAGGTTATGGGTAGAGGAAGTTAGCTATCTTTCAGCATGGGCTGTTGCAGAGGAAGTGTGTCTTACATGATTCACAAGCACGATGAGGTTTTGTTTCAGCTTACTTAGTGGAACAAAATTAATTGAAACCTCATTTTCCACAATTGTGATTATCTCAGGCAGTACCAGACAACCCCAAGGATTCACAAGAGTTCAGTGCCTGGTTGTGGTTATTTTGCAAAGCTTGAGGCACTTGAACAGATCATAACAAAAAGGGAGAACTTTATAACAAATTCAGAAAAAAGGAGGATTATTTGGTTTTTTAAAAGAAAATGGGTTCACCACCATTGGCAACTCCATTACCTTTCCATGACTTTGACTAACTTCCTCATTTCCATTATCTACCACTGTGAACAACACCTATGGATGGTTGCAAATTTGATGATTTTAAGCTCCAACCTCAAATGAAAAGAATGTTCCACGAAAACAGATTGAATGCTTTTAAACATGGTCCATTCTTTATTTAGATTTCTCTACAAGTAACAATAAACAAGACTCAATTATTAATTTGAAGAGGGAGAACATCCTAAAGTGTCACCATAACATGCTAGGTAGGTTCCCGAGAAACTTATATACACTCCAAAACAAATTTTAAAAATCGAAGTTGAAAATTAGTTATTAATAATTATTATTTGTAAGGAAAGGGAAAATCATATTCTGTAAAGAAGAAACACTCTAAGATTCAATGATCTCATTAGGCGAGGTATTCCACTCATTAACAATTCTGTCAATTATGAAAATAATTCTCATTTATCTTTTTAAAAATACAACGGCACTTTTGAATTTAAGGAAATATAAAAAAGCTTTTTGCCTGATCTTATTCATTTCAATGGCCAACATTTTTGTTTAATTTTCACTCAAGGTGGAGGACTATAGATGCAAACCTAGATGCCTAGAATGGTCACAGAATATGGAGGAATAGGGACACAGAGGTAGGAAATAAACTAGCATGATATCACCATAAATTATTCACCTTCGGTGAAGAAAGCTATGACTTTTAAGAAGGAAAGTGGCAGATTTGATAATGTCACAAATTAATAATGAGTTTAGTGGATGGAAAACACATCATTTTCAGTTTATACTTTTTATTGTTTTAACATGAAGGAAAATCATTCCTATAATCTTTAAAAGAATAGGACCAGAGAAACAGCCAGATAATCAAGATGTAATGTCAATAATAATAATTATTATTGATCATGACAGGGTATTTCACACTTTTTGCTCTTGCACTTATCTTCACAATAAGTACTTAAAGTCAACTCAGGTGGCGGCTATTGAGTTGCCGTATCTATGAAGAAAGTACATGCACCCATGATCTTAAAGTACTTGTAGGATTTCAATGAAGGCATCTGGGTCCAGTTACTCAAAGCCTGGTTAACAATAACCATTGGTTAAGAGGTATAAAAGCCTGTAGGTTTCCATGGTGTTTAACAATGGTTAGCGCTAACCATGCTTTAATTAAGCAACCCAGGCGTGGACTTCCGTGTGTGTAAATTACACACACATGTAGTTATTTAATTTATCACATTTGGGGGAAAATTGCTGAATGCTGATTGGCTGAGACAGAGGGCATTTTCCTTAATCACAAGGGCACTTTTGGTAATCAAGAGGGCATGATTACTTGACCCTGATTGGTTAACAGTTACTTATCCAGAGTGAGCGAATTTACAAGAGAATC
Source organism: Montipora capricornis (assembly GCF_036669925.1). Taxonomy (NCBI): domain Eukaryota; kingdom Metazoa; phylum Cnidaria; class Anthozoa; order Scleractinia; family Acroporidae; genus Montipora; species Montipora capricornis. The sequence continues at coordinate 28,070,957 of NC_090889.1, forward strand.
TTTTTCCCATGCATAAAATAAATTTTAAGCTCAGTTTCTGTTGACAGCAGCGATTAATTGAATTGAACTTTAACTGAATGGGAGCGTGTTGATTGTCATTTGTCATGTAACCGCAATATGCCCTCTTCAGTTAAGGATAAATATTTCACTTGTATTTTCAAAGTTTTCCAAACTTCTGTCGTCGCTTCACCCGTCCAGGGAGGGGGAGTAACAATAGTCTCAGTCGCTTCCGCAATTTACCCTTTCGTAAGCAAGCGATGCCATTTGGACAAGACTTAAAACAATTTTCATTGTTAAGTTTATCGTTTGGAAATGAGGGAAAAAATACATAATCTACGACCAGATTAGCAGCGTATGTCACTTAGAATAAAAAAAAAACCTAAGAAAAAACCTAAGAAAAAAATTAGGAAAAAAAAGTAGAAAACGCTGATCGAACGATGTCAATCTCGATTCAATGGCTTACGAGAAATTGCATTTAACCTCTACACTACCGAAGCAACAGCTTCCATGGGGAATTTCAAAGTATTTAAATGAAGCCAATCCTAACAATTTATTGAAAGCTAACCAAATAAAAATGCTTGGTTACTAAGAATGGCATCGACCGTCAAAAATGGCATCGCTTGTTTACGAAAGGGAAATTAGCGTCGTTTCCTGCTACAGAAACCGGGTTGAGCTCCGGCCGTCCAAGCCCCAATGGCCTGTGTGCATGATTGCTTTTTTTGGGGGGGAAAAATTGTATTCTCTATTTTCGAATTCCCCATAATACACTTTGTTTGCCCCCCAAATTTCGCATAAACCATTGTTTTTAAATGCTCTTGGGAATATGCAGTGTCCCCAAGAGCATTTGAAAACAATAGTTTATACAAAATTTGGGGGGCAAACAAAGTGTATTATGGGGATTTCAAAAAAAAAAGAGAATAGACCTTATTCACGATGGCCACTATGTTGGATTTGCTATTATCGTGCAAATTAGCTACACACTTCTGACAGGGGCAAACAACACAAGTTCGAGAGGTTTTAACAAACATATTAGCCACACAGATGATTTGTTTCACGTTCATTGAATGTTTATCACCTAAGTAGTAAAATAGAATGATTACACAAGTTACTTCGATGTTTTTTTTAGTGAAAAATGAGCAGATAACAAAGTAGAAAGTCAAAATGTCAAAGGTAATCAAAAGGTATAAAATTATCATAAAAAGGTACTATTTGCCTTTTTTCCAATAATTGCCCCACTTCCCCCAGCATAACACATGGCTAATTTGCATGACAATTTGAAAACCAACATGGCGGCTATCGTGCATCTTTTCAAGAAAGGTCACACACTTATGTTGTATTTGTACAATGTACTTCTTCTCTTTGAAGATGTTGTGAACAAGTCAGTCACTTCAGGTGACTATGAAATTTGTATACAGTGGTTCCAACCGGAGCATGCACAGGATAGTCTGAAGCCAGTAGATCCAGAAAGTGCTTCGAGTCTGCAAAACGTACTGTTTCTTTTGTACGCATTGAACAACAAGGCTCTAAACTTGGCTGCAAATCCAGTTTCCAGCCAAGTCAAGGCTGGGTTATGTCGCGTGGAAGGCGCTCGTGTGCATGCCCTTTATGAGAAACTTATGGCGACGTTAGAGACCGCTGAGAATGACCTGATCCCTGTTCAGACCACGCAGACGGTGGTTGGAACAAATGAGCAGAACAAGGGTGAGTTTACACTAGTAGACGTTTAAATTAATGCAATGCAGTGAGTTTGTGGGAAGCATCATACATTGAAAATCCCTGCTAAGATGCAACTGTAGATGTTTAAGGGGTAATGCGCCCGTGAGAAGGATGGGAAATTAGTTGCTTGGCGACGGACGAAAAGACAACTGAAAAATCAGACTCTGATATTTCAGTTGTCCTTTCGTCCGTTGCCTAGCAACTAGCTTCCCATCCTTCAGCATGAACGAAAAGAAATCCTGAAGCATTCAAGCTTGAACGATATTTGGACATACATACATTTTATTTATTTGCCATATATTTAACAAATCGAAAGTGGTTCAGCGTTGTCTGTACTCTTATCGACAACGATATTCGTCATCACAGTGGTCAAAATGTTGTGTACTCACGAGGCGCAGCCGAGTGCGTCCACAACATATGTTAAACCATCGAATAAGAGATTTATTATTCCACTATACAAAAAGGTGTTATTTTGCTTCAATTTTATTTGGTAAGAGTGTTTCTAAAAAAAGTGCATCATCTGTCCTTCAGGGCGCTTGCGAACGATGTAAACGGCACAGAAAGCCAGCCAAATGTCCTTTATTAGATTGTATAAACGAAATGACGAGAGACAAGCGATGACAAGCTAAATTCTCGGGCTTTGTATCGTGTTGAAAACAATTTCGTTCATATTTGCTCTGTTCTACAGTGTAATACCGTCTCATATTTTGCTCATTCTCTTGACCAAATGTGGTAAAATGACGTAATAGTGGAATAATAAATGTAATTACAATATGGACTCAATTGTAGTTAATTTTGACCGCGCACGCGCACATACACACGCATACATTCACAAACAGATATTAAATGATTTAGTCAAGTTAATTACAGCCTTGCTAACGTTAATACTTAGTGAGAAGAAATTCTTCCAGCTTTCTTTTAAAAGAAGCGGTGGAGGAAGAACTCGTTACATCAGAATTCTGCGAATTATAAAACTTTGGACCTTGAACGTAAATTGAAAACTTTCTGGAGTTGGTGTTCTGCACAGGGGCAAGCGAAAAGACTGAGCATTCCTAGTATTATAATTATGGATTTGACTATTCATTAAAAAATGGTTATTGAATTTGAAAAGGAGTGTAGAGTTCTTGAATGGGCCAGTTGAAGAGGGGGATAGATAGTGTAAGGGCAGGAGCCCATGAGTAGGAGTCTCCATGTGCACTATATCCTTGAGTCAACCTTTGCCCGTATCTTTCTATTTTTAGAACCAATCCTTCAGCAGGAGACTGACATTTACATTAATTTACATCAATTCGCACAATTTTCGTACATTGTTTTTGCTATTTTTGTCTCCGTTAGACAATGAATTTATTCTGATTGGCTATTTTAAACAGCGCGTGCATTGCCGAACAACTCGTGGCGTTCTAAAAATAGAAATATACGGGCAAAGGTTGACTCATAGGGCTTGTGTGGGGGAGGCAAGCTCCTACTGATGGGCTCCTGGTAAGGTTTGCTTAGTATGGCTAAAGTATTGAACTTCTTTTGTCATTCTCTCAGCCCGACCTGTAAGACAAGATACTGGTCAGTTAGCAGTCCCTGGGAACGCAGACCAAAAATCAGTGACAACTGGTGCCACAGCACGAAAAAAGAAGAGCATGGGCATAAGGGCTTTATCGGGCAAACAGAGAAAGGACGACCACATAAAGGCCCTCTTGAAAGAGCACCTTAACGAAATCCAGTCGATACTCCAGCCACAAAAACCTGTTCCTGTAGAGGTAAGAGGTTACAAAGGATCGCTTTATCATTTATGGGTACCCTGTGACGTTATCATTCTTTTGCCTTTTAAGGTATGTCACAGGACAGTCAAACTAACGTTTGAACTAAGGGAAATGCTCATGCAAATGTACCGTCACAGCATTGTTGTGACCTGCGAGATGACCTCCACGCAGTCCACAGAATGTAAAGTCGTTTTAGAGGTTATTTTTGTTGCTGCAATGACATCATGTTTTATGAGTTAACGTTGAAAAATAAGGCATCCAACCGTCTTCATTGTCCTTTAAGTTTACAATTTGTTTCTATTTTTGTTTGCAGGATGTTTCGTTTGAAGTCAATCTCTCAAATGTGGCTTGTTTGAAAGCGATGTTTGATCCAACTCTAGGAACTATAGGAAAAACAACGGAAGCTTTTTATACCTGGCTTTTATCTCTGCTGGAAAATTAATTACATGCGTATACCTTATCACTTAAACTAACCCTTGTTTGCATTAGTCTGGTTTATTGATTTTTAAACGTGAATACAATTTGCGTTACAGAATACTTAGTTACTGATTTCTTTCTATTCTGAGTTGAGTACCATTGCTTTGAGTATCTTGAATCGACACCTGAAAATTTCCCTAACTTCAAAATAGACCCATACTTCTCCTTAATTCGGTCGTGTGCAAAATATGTTGGTTTTACTTAGGGCGCGTTCGATTGACCCTATTCCGGAATAAGAATACTTGGAGTGATGACTTAAAACGGTTTGCCTGGCGTTTTGAAGCAACAAGGATAATAAAGATATGTTTAAAATAGCATTTTAGCAGAAGTTTGACAATTTCATTGTGAATCCCCGTAAGAAAGAAGGATTTCTAACTTCTATTGCATATATTCCTATACCATAATTCGTTCTATCTAACTCAGCCTTAGTTTCCTGGCGCATTTCAAGTGACATGTAGAACTTGAAGAGCTATACCTGCCAACAGAATTTGTGTGTGTATATATATATAGTTTCGAGATTAGGTGTACTTCAAGCAACCACCCATGCATCGCATTAAACCAAACAACCTCCTATTTTTTTTGCGGTAGCACTATTTTTGTTGTACTTTAACTAAACTAAGTCACAAACCCGCCACAGATGTCTTTACAAAAAAATGTTTCACTCGAAGCATTCATTAGTGAAGCATTAAAACGACTTGTTAGTCCCACTTGGATACAAAAGACGATAGATTCAAGGAAAATGTCCACACTTCTCGGAGAAACATCGTAATAGTGTCCTTGTCTGTTAAATCCTTGGGAATCACTGCTTTCAAGGACACCTCCCATCGAGTGCTCACACTCTCAAATTTTTGCTGAGATGGTCTGGAATATTCAGTAACCTTATCAAGGGAGACCGTCAAGTTGGGCATAAGACCGTTTGTGAACTTCGTAGACTCAACACTTCGAATAAGCCTCACGTTTTTCCACAAATCTTCCGGGACTGAAAATGGTGGGACTTGATTAGGGTTTAGAACACATCGGTAGCGTTCGTATTTGGTCTCCGAGATGTCTTTCGGTTGCAAAGTACTCCGAGACTGCAGTAGAAAGCGTACATCCGTTTCCCAACCATCCAGTTTGATGACGTCATCATCTGCATGATCAGGGCGCTGTTGCCATCTCCTCTTGACGTCAGTCATGAACCAACGTAAATTGGGGAACTTGATTTCAATGAATTCAAGTTTCTCGTCGAATCGAACGTAAAATTCAACGCCATCGTCGTATGAGCAAATGTCGACAATATGTTTCTTTGTCGGGTTTGCTTCACGGTGAAAGCGACTGCGACGGAGAAATTCCTCCACTTTGTGTGGTGAGCGCACTTCGGTGAAAAAAGAACTTCTGGACGGATTTCCTCGTTTCTTCTTCTTTTTATTTTCACCGTCTTTGACAGTTCGTTTCGATTTCCGCCGTCGTCGGCGTTCTGCACGTGCTTCCTCTTCGTCAACATATTGTACCTGTCCGGGCAGGCGCCTAGTCTTCAGCTTATCAATCTTCCGTTTGTTTGTCCGAAGCATTGCTATGGTAACGGATTCACCGTCTTCCAACAATACATGGGGTACACTGAACAAGTAAACTCTCCCAAAATGAACAGCAAATTCAAGACATCCATGAATTTGGGGATCGAAGTCTCTTTCAAGGATCTTAAAAAGAAAAAGCAGAACTTGTTTTGTTCGCTGGAATACTTCCAAGCAAGACGAGGTTGATGTAGGCTAAAAGTAAAAAGTCTACAGTTTCGTCAAAACTTTTGCAAGTTAAAAAAAACACTTTTCTCATAGGGTTTTGAACTCGATCTAACAGCGTGAAAATTACTGCTACGTCACGTGTTAAGCCATGTATCTGGCATAAATGCACTAAACACATCCTTATTACAAAGAAGACAAAGTGTCTCCACAAACCCAAATCAAACAGTTAACGGAAGAAAGGCAATAGAAAAAATACCTTGAGTTGCTGGAAAAATTTCTCCGTGAAGCATCTAAATGGATATTCGTTATCCTTAGGTTCTGTTACAAAGGCAACATGCCGCGCAAGCCTATCATGGGTCTGGTGACAAGGGCCATCGTATGGTGTGAGACTCACGTGGTCGTTTTCATTCCGACTTCCTTCAAACAGAAGAACACTTGCGCCTTCCACGAAGCATCCACTCATTAGAGACACACGGTCACGTGACGCTTGTAATGACATTTTTTCCAGCTCTTTCTCCACCGCGCGAATTGCCGGCTCGCTTCCTTTCACCTCCAAAAAGGCGGAATAGTAAGATCGCGGGAAGCTCCGTCTGATTATGACGCTCTTCACGCCAGTCTTTCTTACTATTTCTTGAGCTTTACTCTTCTCGACGCCAGCCACGAATTTTGAAAGTATTGGATTCAAGAAAATTACTCTATAGTCTTCAGAACCGCTTATAGCAAGCATGATTTGTGCGTCTCCATACAGCGCTAGCAACTGATACGCACGGTGCATGTGTTCTTTGACCTGGTCCAAGTGCTCTTTGTCCAAAACTTCTGAAAATTTATGCTTCTGTAGGATGCCACTCAAGGCATCAGGTACTTCCTTTTCAAAAGTGCGTTCAGTTGTCTTAAAAAACTCCATCAGTATTTCTCCAAGCTCAGCGGGGCTTATTTCTTCTCGGGAGTGGTTGTCATTTCTGTTCTCTTGTGTGGCTTCTTCAAGAAAGCCGACCACTTTTTCCCACTCCATGCATAAGTGACCATCAGTCTTTTTTCCTTGCATGATATCCGACTTCTGCGTTGTAACGTAATCTGCGTTGAAGTTTTGAACATGCATCTTGCGCATACACTGAAACAGAAGCAAGCAGCTCAGCATGTTAAAGGTTTTACCACCATCCGCCTTGTTGCGTGACATTCCTGTAACACAACACCACCGCTTAATGAGGCGCATGATCAACAGAAAAATCGGATAGGTCTTCAAGTAGCTTGACAACAAAATTCCCACTGTTAGACTGTGCGGGTTATAACTCAAGTGGCAAACGAGGTTGGAGGGGCAGTTGCTCCCAAATATTAATTTCGTGGTTGGCCTTTTGCAGACAAGAACCTAAAAATCAAATAAAGCAATGCCTTCATTACATGGAAGGATTACGTTTTTGCAAACGTTGGCCGTGTAGCACTCATATACGAACAGACTTAACTGATTAGAGTGTAATGTGAAGTGCTAAGTTTCCACCCCATATGAACCATGTGAATTGAACCTTCGGGTTAGATCACCGCTGCTCTGCCGACTGAGCTACAAGGTCAGCCGGGAGCAGGCCGTGGGAACTGAAGGTCTTAAAGTCACGGCAATTGTGTGGGCCCATTTCCATCAGTAGGGCTAACGCTCACATGGTTCATATAGGATGGAAACTTAGCACTTCACATTACACTCTAATCAGTTAAATACCTTCATTACATGCCTAGTTCCCCTGGTGCCCATCAGTTTTCAAAAGATCGGACAGCACTTTATGTTAAAGTTACGATCCGCGTATTTTACAGAGCTCCACATTGTCTTTGTTCACCAGAGCGAACAAATTGGTACCCGAAGGGAACCTCTTTGAGTAGGACCCTGTAATGTGAGCCGTTGTGACTTGTAAAAGAACTTTGTATCATACTTTTTACCTGTTATTGGTACGTTTTCGAGATAAATAACTAATCCTTCCGAAAGCAAGTTTATACGATAAAAAAAGTTGCTCGTTTTAAGGATATGAAGAAAATTACTACGACATCCGAAATATAAAGACCAAAAACGTTTTGGGGCATTTCCAGACTTCCGGAACCTCGAGGGAGAATCCTTGGTTTTCATCCACGTGATGAGACGGCCATGTTAGTGTACAAAACAATAGAAAATGGCCCCACATGTTTTTGCATAATAATAGAGTCAAATTCCCAAAAGACATTTTACTGTATTGTTCTGTAAACCAACATGGCCGCCGTGACGTCACATGAAACCCCCAATAGCACTGGAAACCAGAAAGGTGATATTTTCGACAGTGTAGCAGCTCTCGCGAGCTACCCATATATTTAGATTGTAGCAGCTTCTATTGTTTTTTAAGTCTAAGTCATTGTTTCAGTTGTTTAGTCTTTCCATTTCGGTTTGAGTAGCATGCAGATCAAATTTTACCTGAACTGCAGCGCCCTGAAAATGCAGTGGACGATCATCTACACATTCATGATCGTTTTGACAATATTTAGTTTTGCCTAACAGCAGGGAGAAGATTGATCTTGTAACTTAAGGCAGAAAAATGACAGACGTACCGGGAAATTCGTTTTATTAACCAAGCGAACTTCGTAGAAGAGATTTCTCGGCTCTTCTTCCTGTTCTTCTTCTTCCTTCAGGCGAGGTACAAGAGCTTCAAGTGCCTTTCTTTCATCTTCAAGAGAAATCTTTCCTTTTTCTAAATGCTCCCGGGGATGGCAAGACGATTTCCTAATTTGCGTGTCCTGTGACATAAGACACAGATCCAAATCTGACTCGTGATGAAAGAGAAGCGTAGCTGAGGAACCAGTCATAGTAACGGATAGGTTGGGCTGGATGCGCTTCAGATGACGAAAGACTGCGTCTTTCGTCCTTATTCTCGTTTTGAACTCGTCTAGTAACCAGGTTTTCTCTTCGATGAAGAGCCTGATGAGACTCTCACCCACTTGGGTTCTCACATCAGGGGTTTGGGACGGGCTGGGTCTTCTCCGGTGCTTTTTGATTGCCAGCATGACGTCGTTGACGAACCAAGGCAAGCCAAGCAATCGCTTCTGATGGACTGGCTCTAAATCATCTGTGTGATCCGAATGAGTGTAAGCCACGATATACCAGGCCGAACCTTTAAGAAGCATTTCATCTGTGATGGACACGTCATCCAATTGCTCTAGTCCGTCGACATTGAACTCCCTGAAAAACTGTCCTCGGAAGTAAGACCGCATCGAAAATACTAACTTGCCCACTATTTCTGCAATTTCGGTTTTTTCCTTCCGCAAGCGATTCCGAAGCTTCAGGAAGCAACCCGTGAAGACTTCTGCCTCCGTTTCAATGCCGTACAAGCGCATTAATCCTTGCATCTTATCTTGATATTCTTGAAACATTTTTCTGGCTTCGTCAAGAAATCTGGCGTGGCCCTGTAACAGAAACGACTTGTCCACGCGTAGTTTGAGACTGTGCTTCTCCGATGCCGTATCCTGAAATTTCCTGCAGCGTCTGTAGAGCTTGCCTAAAATCTTCTCTGATGGATAGCTTGGTTTATCGGCCTTCATCATGAAATCAGGATAGCTTTTAATATTCCGTTTTCCCGGATTTGGCCACTTTCCTGTTTTGGGTGCGTCAACAGCTAAGGAATGCAGTTCTGCGAGATGAAGACAGATCTCAGATTCAATTCCATCTTCTTCCTGATCTGCCAGAGCCTTGTGTGCATTGTCAATCACGCCTAGCTGGTCAGAGCGGATATAATCAACCACAAACTTCGTCATGTCGGCTGGTGTGATTGGTCCATCCTTTTCCAACTTCGGAATAGTTGGGTAATCCATTGGCGGGAAATTCGGTTTCCTTGGTAACAGGCGTTTGTCCCAGCAGACAAAGTATAGATCCCCATCCAAATCACCACCTGCAGTGGGAAAGAACGCTTATCTTAGTATCTCTGCCGTCTAAAGCTTTACCGATCATATTACTACTGTCTGCACGAAGGCTGTTTAAAGAATAGGAGTAATCATGAGACTAAAAAAATCTCATTCCAGCAACGGCCAAACTACAGCTCTATAAAGCGGCCATTTTACCACACTTGACGTATTGTCATTTGGTCTGGCATTTCTGTCGAGGAAGCGATACACGCAGCTTAGAAAGAATGCAAGAGGGCTAAGAGCAGCATTTAAGGACAAGCAGTCAAACTACAGAGCATTATTAAACAGGGCAAAAGTACCCACTTTAAAGTGGTACTATGACGAAAATCGCATCTTTCCTATCTAAGACATTTTGAAACATAGAAAAGTAAACTGCGTGAGAAGAAAAATGCTGTGTCCTTTTTTCAAATATCTCTTTTCGTTCCAGAGATATTCGAGTTTTTAAAATATGCAAATTAGCCAAGTGATGACGTCATACACTCAACCAAATTTTGTTCAAATATGATGAAAAGAGATATCTCAGCCAATTTGAATCAGAAATTTTTGATTTTTTGCAATAAGATTCTACTAAATGTTCTCCACAATATTAGCTTAACAGTTCTGTTACCATGGCATCATACTGGGTTCCAGACCTCCCCCATATTATGGGCTTTTCTGGCCACCTTTGGCGTTCCATTTTGATATTTGCTAACAGCACTTCATATGCATGATCCAGCAAGCATATAGATATGTTAGCACGACTTTGTGGCCCTGTTTAACATTTTTCAAGCTGAAAATCACTAACATATTGAAATCAAGTGGGTGGGGACTGGAAAAGAGTGATTTGCCATGGGAACATAATTTTTATAGCTATAGGTGTGTTTCCTGTAGAACTATTAGACTACCAAGTTTCAATGGTCTGCGCTGTAAATTGGCCAAGGTAGCTCTATTTATATTGCTGGTTTTCACTCACGTGATCGACAGCCATGTTTTTCAACGAAAACAAAAGGAAGCGTTTGCATAATAATAGAGTTAAATTCCCGGAGGCCGCCTTTTCTTTGTTTAGGGGCACCATCATGGCGGTCGTGACGTCATGTGAAAACCAAGAATACTCAATATAATATTGGGTTGAGTGTATGACGTCATTAGTCATCTCGTTTGCATATTTTACCCACTTTTCAAACTTAAATATCTCCGGAACTAATGCAGATATTTGCAAACGGTAAATGGAGTTTTTGTTCTTTCATGGAATTCTATGTAATACACTCAAAAAATCAAGGGGTAAAAATCATATTACCACTTTAAAAAACAGGCGACTACAAGATACAGTTAAGAGGTCCTCTCACCCTCTATTAATGGTCACCTATCAATTTCCCGAAATTTGCTTCCCATATTTACTGTAAATTTGACCTCGATTAAACGGTCACCTCTATTAAGCGGACGCGGTCACCACTTGGATTTCCCAAATGACTAATTTTATTGTAAATCACCTCTATTTAATGGTCACCTAATCAATAGGTATATTTTTGGACAGGAAGATAAGCGAAGCGTGTCCAGTTTCTTTCGCAGCTCATCAAATGCAACCTAAGCATTGTATGAGTAAAAATACACGTCGAAGTCCTCTTTTATTAGTTTCTGTTGCAGCCAACCACAAGAAAAACTGTCACCTTCAAAGTGATACTCGCCGAAGGCACCTCAAGGCCAAAGCCACCACCTCTGTTTACTCGTTTCCCTTTGACTATGACCTCTCCTCTGTTCGTAGGCCTCTTTAAAACGTTGGTCAACCAATAACTTCGAATTTGTCAGTTAAGTTATTTGGATGGATGGCGCTGAGCACACGACTATAAATGAATTTTTCCCTTCTTGTTGAATAAGACGTCTAATTCTTCATAGCGCAAAACGACTTCATTTGGAGTGACAGAACTAGGATGTGTCCTGGAGCAAAGGGCAATCAAAAAAGCTTGTATCGGGAGCGCTTTAAAATCAACTTCAAGATGACAATGACGAGGTTGCCCTACATGCGACGTGCCTATGTAGCGCATAGCAAAACGCATAAGTTACCTGCCATTTCGTTGGGGTGGGGTCGGGCCCCGTATCTTGGGAACACAATGCAGTCCACCAGATGACTGAGCTCTGACGCATTTACAGCCTCGAGTTGACGAACATCTCCCGGATGTAAACAAGGATTTCTTGTCACCACCACCGGTCCCCTGAGAACAATTCTCTTGTTCAGGTTGAACTGTTCCTCTCGATCGGAACGTGTTGAAACAGCAGAATACTGAACAAAAACCTGAGGTTGAGAGACAAGATTAATTTCTCTTTCATCCTATGTACTAAGCATTGTAAAGTCAACTTACAGAAATCTACGATTTACTAAGCATTCCCGCCAGTACAGCGCCAGTACTAACTGTGAACCAAACAAACCTTGAATTACTTTTAGTTTAAAACGTTGGCAAGCAAAGCAGGATTGCCACCGGCTGTCGGAGTGAAACAGATTGATAGTGCCATTCATTTTCTTTAATTAGAATTTCAAACGGTCGTTACTGGCTTTGTGTAAACCTTCCTATGGTATGGTATCCGAGGTATTGTATGGTATTTGCCTTGGTTATCATCAGTATAACTTTCTGTTTGTGACTACGTCAATAATCATCCAACCTGTCCAGGTTTCAGTACACCAATCTCGTCCATAACGCCCATCATCAAACGCGCCTCTCCCAGTGGTAGACGAATGCGGGCTCGACTAAGAAGCTCGTTCATGTCGTTCCTATACATGGCGACCAATAAGGATTTAAAAAACGGTTCAGTTGTCAGCGGTATCCCTGCATTGGATATGCTGTGGTAGGTCACCCCTATTTTGGCGCCAGTCCCCAGCAAGTCGATAGCATCACTTTCACTAACCAGCATACCTAGAAAAGAAATAAGCAAATGATAATAGACCTTTTTGCAGATACGGCGGCCATTTTGATTTCTATTATTTTGAAAGCCATTATGGGATGCTCAGGGGGCAAATACATCGCATCCCATAATAGCTATTTGAAACAAAATAATCAAAATGGTCCCCGCATCTGCAAAAAGGTCCATCCCACTTATACCCCGCTGTATATCCCCAATGCAAATTAATTTTCGCGGAAAGTTTCTTAAGAAAAGGTAGCGTTAACTCACAAAAATTTGGTGTAAGATAAAGGGACAAAAAGCGCTAAAGCGTTTGGATCTCATCCTTGTGGTAATTTACCCTCTCCACCTCGTTGATAACAAATTTTAGTCCAAAGGATTCCTCGTGATGGGTCAAAGTAAGAATGCAGATTTTGAGACCGAGTGCGGGACGTTGAACGTTCAGGGGGAAAGATCTTAACACGACCTCTGGAGGATTGCGTACTATATGCGGCAACAATCAAGTTTAATTTTATTGGATGATTGAGGATTTGTGACTGCCAAACAACTTTAAGGGTTCTTCTCCAACCTGCCAGCTTGTCCAACATATCCTTTTGTAAACTGATGAACACCTCATCCGGGACACCTCGATTGGAAAGCAACATGATGACCTGGTGATTGAGATATACGGCCTGGGGACGAGACGTCAGCAGTACTTCAAGCCTGCGATGCAAGCTTTCAAATTTTCGCATGCTTGGACGAAGGAATACTCGTTTACCATCGATCCTGGGGTCAAGCGTGAGAACGCCTTTGAAACCAGCGAATCGGATTTGAAGTGCAGATGGCGTGAAGGACTTTGCGATTTTCTTCACGACCTGTAATGAGAAAAATTTTGAATGATGACTTCGTAAATGATGTACAAAAAAATCAGCTATCTGTCCCGGATTTGCTTCAGTTTTAGACCAAACACTTAACTCTGTGTTTGAGGTTGAGTAGTGTTTTTGGGCGAGTACGATCAGTGGATTAGGAGTTGCGATTCCTTATTGTATCATAGCAACTTTTTGGGTTAAAAATGAATCAGACCTCTGTGACAAGCTGTTGTGATATTCTGCCCACTCCATCAGAAAACGTGTACTCCTGGTCAGTGGTCTTGACATCTTCCTCCACGTCGTGCAAGACGCCTTGACTTATCTCAACGCCCACGGTGTCAATTGAAGTGGAGAAGCATTGTCCCATACGAGCCATGAACGAAGCCACGCACCTGAAAATAAAGTCGATGACCTTTTCATTTATTTGAGAAAGAATGCCGATCGCAAATCTGAACTGTTTTGCATTAATAGGGAGCCTAAGCGCGCGCCATTTATCAGCCGAGGACGGCAAAATAAAGTGAGCTGTTTTCGTTTTTAACTTGTATTGACACTACCAAATTTATATTTCCAAGTATCTTTTCACTATAAGGGACAATTAGTTTAAGAATCTAGGAGAAAGTACTGTCCTGATATGGCTAAATATAGAGGATCAGGGTCAGTCAATGACGATCTGCAAAAACGGCAACCCAAAAAGATACGAGGATTGCACGTGCGTAATCATGGACTTGAGGAAATAAATAGCTGTGATGATAAGCGCATTCTTTTTTTTTTCATTTACCTTCAAGGACGCACAAATTAAATGCAAATTTCACTAAGTCACGATAGCCATTGGTCTTTTCATCTTACCTGATTTTTGTGAAGTCTCCCATCCACCTCCTTATGTTATCCGGTCGAAGCCTGGGTTCAACAAACCAGCAACTATGGTTGCGAAGCTGACTGTTTGAGGATCCTAAGAAGCGAAACTGCTGACCAGCTATTGCTAAACCTTCATCCAAAATGCGGTTGATGTCATCAAGCAGTAGATCCAGGCTTCCTCCTCCAGCTGATAACTTCGACAGGTTTTCATCGCGGATGCTGACGCACAGGAAGTTGTCTGGGTCGTAATGTCTGAGTACGCGGTTTTTCACCATAACTTCCGGTGGATAAAGCAATAGCCTCGTTGGAGTGATAACCGCGCGTTTGATCAAAGCACAATGGCTTGGGACGTGCCTTCCCTGAATCCAGGATGTTGATGGATTTCCTTGGTTCAGTGACGACTTGATAGCCTTCTCAGGGTCACAAAACTTGTCTTGTTCCAACGACTTTCTCAACTGGTCTAATACTGCGGTCATCTCATCAGAGGGTTTGCTTTGAAGGAGGGTTCCAAAATTCTCAGACAGTCTGCTGCGTACGACCGGATGCAATGAGATGACACTTTGGGAAGCGTACCTGACATCAAAAGGAATGTTGATTGGCAGATCCACATTTGGAAGCCTGCCACAGCTTTCCTTAACTCGGCAATAAAAGGCTTTCTTTTGAAATCTGTTCTGGATAACAGCCAGAAATTGCATCAAATTAGTAGATTCGTTTGAGGGCATTGCAAAACAAAAAGTCAAACATTGACCCCATGCCCTCTCACCAGTAGGGATGTCAGAAATTCTTTCCCAAGACATTTCACTATCGAGAGGACTCGATCCCGAGCGATGACGAAAATTCCTGATCTCGTCCGGGTATTCTTCATCAGTCGAATAGCCTTCGGTACTTTCTGAATCTGATGAGTCGCTTACAATACCGTCGTCGTCATTTTGCGGCATATTGCCATTGGCTTCTGGCTCATCGCCTTGGAAAAGGCGCGGCGGGTGTTTTGCAGTGAGAAAAATTCTTTTAACACCTGCGCCAACGTCATTATACACAAGTATGAATTCTTCAAGTTCGTCGTAACGCAGTTCGAACTTGTAGAGCTGTGTCTGCAAACGGAATCTCACTGTTAACAACTTGAGGCTGTGGTCGAAATAGGTGTTAACATTTCTCAGGCTCGGTGCTGTAGGCCATTCGCACTGAAAATGGCAACGAGTTACAAGAGTCCCGAGAAATAAAGAACATGCTGATAACTGGTGAAGAGACTCGCTTGCCTTGTGACGTTTCTTCGGCAGAGAGGTTTGGAGCCACACGGGAATTGGTTCCTCGTCTGGGTTCGTCAATTGTGAGCACCAAACGTTAGCCACGTGACAAATGAACTCTTCTTTGGATTTGAACTCTTTGTTGTCCATGTCCTCGCTTGGTTGTAGGTCAAAGGTCATACACTCACCGGCTGATGAAGTTGACTGAGCAGTGTTCAAGGACTTAACTTCGAAGTGGCTCTCCAGGAAGTCTATTACACGATAATTAAACCCTTTAAGGTTTTGCACAGAGACAGAGATTAAAGGATGGTAACGCTTAACGCGAACTTCTTCATCGGCTTCCTCTGGTAAAGGAAACAATAAACTTGGCTTCCTCGATTCGCAGCAGAATTTCTCCGCTTGAGACTTAATTGCTTTTTTCTCCATTAATCTCCTTACAGCTTCTTTCATGTTTTCCTCCTTATGGATCACATCTTGGGCTTCCTTTTTCTCGCTTTCATCACAGATGACGACAAACTTACTGTCGGGTCGCCGGCTAGCCCGCCCACGGGTCTGGACAAAACCCCGCAAGGTAGCCGCGCCCTCAAACCGCACGACCAGGTTACACTCTGGGACATCAAGCCCTTCTTCAAGGACACTGGTACTGATCAGGAGTTTTGTCAGGCCAGAGTTGAAATTCTTTAACACTAGCTCTTGCTCGTCTCTCCACGTCATTCCATCATAGCTCCCCTGGCCATGACCAACGAAGGCTTTAGGGTTCAACGTTTCTGTCACTTGTGGGATAGCTTTAATCTGCTCACATACCTTATAAGCCGTCTTACGCATGCTCACGAAGATAATGCCTCTAGAAGTTTCATCGTCCAGAGAGCGGTAGACAAACTGTCTAACGTGTCTCTCAAGGATGCTGTATCTTTCTGACATGCTGCTTCCGTAGATCACAGGGTTGACTAAATTTCTAACATGTAGAAAAGTGGCATCATAAGTTAAAATACTTTTCAAGACGCCATCTTTAGGTGTTGGTGCACACTGTATACGTTGGACGCATTCCTTGAGGCATTCTACGGCATGCTTGCAACCAAGAACTTCACTCAGATCAACAACTCCAAGCATTTGCATTATATGCTCCCCAACTATGAGGGGTTTAATTCTTCGTTTGTCACCATGGCAATTGTCAATCAATCTACGCATAGCACCTCTAAAGTTAACCGAAAATACATCCACCCCATGCAGCTCAAGACCGTGGGATCCCTGTGCGTTGTCGATATGTGTGTTTCTTAGGTGATGAATGTGATCCTGTATGACACTCTTGAGGTCATCGTTCATAGCATTTGCCACCTCGTACGAAGTCTCAGGACTATTTACATGGGGAACAAGATCTCCAGACATCATCGGTGTCGATATATCACATTCCAGGTTCTTCAACAATTCTTGAAGTTTCAACAACGTTCGTTCAGTTAACAGCTCTCCAGCTGGAGATGCAGACAAACCGAGTACGAGAGGTTTAAACCTGTCTGGAATGTTGTGATAGAATTGCCCCATGATCTTGTTGTATGGATGGTTTCCTTGGCAATGATGAGCCTCGTCAAAAACCAAGACGGAAACATCGGAGAGTCGGATGATTGGGTCAGTTTGAGTGCACGTGGCTAAAAAATTCAGAAAAATCTGATGGGTCAAAACCAAGATATCTATTTTTCCACTTGCAAGATTTTTATGCACATCCTTCTGTTGTTCAGACTGTTCAGGCTCCATTCCACCAACCAAAGATCCCACTCTTAAATCTGGCAACTGCTTCTTAATGTAAGCACTTTGTTGGTAAACCAGCGGGATTCGATCCACGAGGAACACCATCAGTTTGTCTGGATTAAGTTTCTTCATACAACTAAGTACCATCGCTGCAATCAAGGTCTTACCTGAGCCGGTGGGAAGATACACCAGCGTGTTTCCAAGCATTATGGAAAGGAAAAGCTCTTTTTGATAATCTCGTGGCTTCTGACGCGTCAAGGCATTTATTTCCCGTGAGGTGTGAGTAAGCTCACTTGCATCGCAGTAAACCATGGGTAAGCTTGGTTGGAAAGAGGACTGTGCACTGGTCACATTGTTTGATATAGTCACAACTTCAATGCCACATTCCTTAATAAGTCTTTCACGGACCTTAGACACTTTTTTCGCTTTTATCTTCTCACCGCAGTTGTTCTCGATATACACGTTTTCAAATTTGAAACATATAAACTCTCTTGATACCAGTTTTGTCACTTTGCCAACAACCACAAGGCAATTATGATTTCGACAATGCAGTGTGTAAGGGCAGCGGTTTTGAGAGCTTTTTCCATCACCTGAATTTTCTACTTTGATAATTGTTTCATAAGCTTCATTCTCTTTGCCTTCTTTTACCGCAAGGTGCGAAGGTGGCTCAGTTGGTAGTGTCGTTGCTAGTATTAGGATTTCCCTATCAGCCAGCTTTGAGTGACAGTTCCCACAACGAAGCGTCACCCCACGGGTAGTCATCCAGGATCGGTAGTGTGGAAACATTGCTTTCATTTAACTGCCAATGACCCAAAGAAAAGATACCTGAAGACCAGCACACAAGTGGTTAACTGGAAACTGGTGTCACACTGAACAATGAAAAAAGAACAAGATAAAAGAGAATAAATAGCAAAGACAAGAGTGAACATAGAGGTCAAACAAGATACTCTTTGGCCGAATGAGCTAATTCATTAAGGTCTATCTTAGAAGACGGAACCCCTAAAAAAATGACGGGGATCCTCCTAGGAAAATTTCAACAAAAACCCTAGAGGAGGAAATTGGACATGAAAAAACGCATAATTGGCGTTAGCATATGCATCACTGCCATTGTTTTCTTAAGCCAGAGGAACGTACGCACAATAAATTAGCGCCCTGTATGGAAATCTCGCCCTTATATTGATGTCAATATTACCACATTTACGATGTTTAATCCTTTGCCTCCTGAAAGTTAGCCAAACTGGCGGTTTTACTTGTCAATCGGGGGCCACTTCAGAGGTGAAATGGTCTAAAATTCAAGGGCATCCAACGAGCAAATTTATAAGCCAAAAGCCTTTGAGAGACATTTCTAGGCTCCTTGTAATGTATAAAGACTGTCCATAGAGATGTTTTTATCACCAAGAAGAATTTGACCTGTTCGAATATCTTAGCTGAAAATTCAAGTGTCCGAAATTTTTAGGTAATGATATCTCATGATTTCAGAAATTGCTAGCTGAGAACTGCCAACCGAGCCATTTGCTCATCCGAAACTGCTAGGTGACCTTTTTAAGTGCCAAAAGTTGCAAAAATACCCTTTCCGAAAACGTAAGGGACCACTTTTCCCTGGTTGCGAATTTTTACATGTTTTTTAGTACAGAAATCTGGAGCTGTCTGGCAACCTACAGCTAAACCTAGAACCGAAATTCTTAGAACATTTTGACTCTCGCGAACAAATTGTACACCGACGATTATCGTTGGGTGCCCCTAAAAATTGTGGATTTTTTCGATATTTCATTGTCTTCAGTTGAGGCGTAATATATAACCGGAAGGTTGCACTACCCTGGTGTTAAAGTAATGAAAACCATAGCGCCGAGAAACTAAGTGTACTTGTATTATTAGCCCGTTGCACAAACACCCTCTTGCTTGGATATCAAATGTGGCTTCTTAACAATCTCACAAAAAACCACCTGCCTTTAGTGTACAAAACTTCGCAGTCTTCTCATCAATAAAGCAACTTAGATTCGCTAACCATGGGCAGTGACAACTTGTCTAAAAGCCAAGGAAGTTCTCCTTTTACATGCTTATTTCTTTCGGGAGCTTGCTTCGTACTTAAAGGTAGAAGACATTTTAAAACGCATTACGTCTGTTGCAATTATCTCGGACCAAGCGAGACGTATTGGTCGAATTAAATGAGCTTACTTCAGTATGTTTTCTCTTAATAGTTATCCATCTGCTCTTACCTTAGTTTGTATTTCATTTAAAAGTAAAAAAGAATGATTCCTCCTTCAAGAAATCCATCAATTAATACTTTTCAGTATTTGATCGAAACCTCTTTCAGCTGATTTTCAACAACTGAGGGGAGTATCTTGTATTTTTTCCCGGAAATTAATGTCACGCAAACGAAGTCACGTGGGATTTCCCGAAAGGCTTGTCGCACGCGACATTCGTGTGTTTTTGTTGGCGGACTTAAAAACCTTGTCTTCATGCTATTTGTGATTTAATATAATAACGAATTGATGCGTCCTTTTATCGCCTTTTGACGTCTTCCGAGCTAATGGAATATATTAGGAGAAAAAAGGGGGGAACAAACGTTCTCCCATCGTTAAAGAAGATGCTTTTCTATGGGAGAGAAACTGGACAATTTTGAAGAGTCGAAGTCTGGCATTCCCTCATATTTTCGTCAGGTAACTTCAATTCTTAATCGTTATCCTTTAATATACAGGTTTTGTGGCCACACATTTGGCAAGATTTCAGCACGGTCCCTACTTAATTATGCACACGCTCCTTTGTATGAAAACAATTGCGGTAACAATTTTCGCGCATCTTTTAGGTCTGCGTTAGGGCCGATTTACACGGTACGACTTTGTCGCATGCGACAACGGCTTACGACAGGCCCACGACATGATTTACAATTGTTGTGTACGTCAGAAAAAATGTCGTAACATGTTTTAAAACGCTGCGACAATCGTAAGTCGTGTCGTAGGCCTGTCGTGAGCTTCGTCGTGACAAAATCGTATCATGTAAATCGGCCCTTATGCACCTATCAATGTAAACCCCGTGGGGGGGGGGGGAGTGCGGGCAAGGGGCGGGCATTTGACCAAGGAGCAAAAATTCTGGTCAATTTCCCAAAGGTGGGGCAGCATACCTTCATCAAAATGTAGTTAGAAATCCCCACCCAGGAGCAAAATACCAATTGAAAGACAAGCTATGCACATACCTTTAATAACTTTAATGACTTAAACTTGGTATGAATCTAACAACGGCATCATCGGCACAAAAAAGATTTGGCGTTCTGCAAAAAACATATCAAAGAAAAATTCCTCTTAAACTCTTCTACTGATATACCTTTTTAAAAGCATAAATTAAAATCAGAATAAAATATATGCCACTATTATAAAACACTTCAATGCACGGAGGAGACTTTGCGCTTCTATTGAAATATATCATTGTTGTTCAGTATCAAAAGCCACTTCTACCACAGCTACACACTTCAAAGTAGGAACGTTCGAAAAACATTTTTTAATAGACTAGATGGCCTATGAAGTAGCAGATAAACATCGATAAAAAACTCACCTTCTCCGAAACCCACGCCATTCCAAAGCCAAGAAAGACGATGCCAGGTAACCACGCTTTTATCTTGGTTCCAGTCTCTCTGCCAAAAAAAATTAAATGTCCAGACCCCCGAGCAAAGGTACTCGTTCAAACCTCCCGCGGAGGAGATGGATTTTGCCGTCAAATCCCCACCCCTTGCCCGCACTCCCCCCCCACGGGGCTTACATTGATAGGTGCATTATTGCGTTAAACTGTGAGGATTTTCCACACATGACATAATGCTTTGCAATTTTCGTGGCCCTTCCCTTTTCTTTAAGTGTCAAACACATGACCCTCCCTTCTCAGACAAAACAAAAAGTCGTCCTTTACATTTCCATTTCCATTTCCATTTCCATCCCAATTCTTACATTTTTGTTGACTTTCGTTTGTTTCCTGTCAAGTTATTCACAAGGATTCACATGGAAATGACTGCAGAAAATGCACTTATGGCGAAGGTTAGGGGTTGGAGAGAGACACTGGAGTGTCTTAAAGTTGTAGCTGTTGTGGCTGATAGTCCTCCTTAAGAGTAAAATCTATAAGTGTCACTCTTGGGAGTGAAAGGGTTAATTTGAAGAGGGAGAACATCCTAAAGTGTCAACATACCATGCTAGGTAGGTTCCCGAGAAACTTATATACAGTGCTGGAAATAACAGTCGGTGATTGGACATTGTCCGACCAAATTTTGAAAATGTTCGGCCAATTTCACATTATGATCGGACACGATGACCGACCATGTCACCAGCACATCTTGAGTCTTCTTCAAGGTGTTGTCAGTCAATAAATTATGTCCGGTCCAATTTGTCAAATGTCCGACCAAAAGGAAGATTTGAAAGGACACATGTCCTCTGAATAAAGAAAAATTATTACCAGCACTGATATACACTCCAAAACAAAGTTTAAAAATCAAAGTTGAAAACTTTGTCATTAATAATTATTATTTGTAAGGAAAGGGAAAATCATATTCTGTAAAGAAGAAACACTCTTAAATTCAATGATCTCATTAGGCAAGGTATTCCACTCATTAACAATGCTTTCAATTATGAAAATAACTCTAATTTATCTTTTTAAAAATACAACGGCACTTTTGAATTTAAGGAAAACTTTTTGCCTGATCTTATTCATTTCAATGGCAAACCTTTTTGTTTAATTTTCACTCAAGGTGGAGGACTATAGATGCAAACCTAGATGCCTAGAATGGTCACAGAAAATGCAGGAATAGGGACACAGAGGTAGGAAATAAACTAGCATGATATCACCATATTCACCTTTGGTGAAGAAAGCTCTGACTTTTAAGAAGGAAAGTGGCAGATTTGATAATGTCACAAATTAATAATGAGTTTAGTGGATGGAAAACACATCATTTTCAGTTTATACTTTTTATTGTTTTAACATGAAGGAAAATCATTCCTATAATCTTTAAAAGAATAGGACCAGAGAAACAGCCAGATAATCAAAATGTAATGTCAATAATAATAATTATTATTGATCATGACAGGGTATTTCACACTTTTTGCTCTTGCTTTTATCTTCACAAGAAGTACTTAAAGTCAACTCAGATGGCGGCTATTGTGTTGCCGTATCTACATGTATGAAGAACGTACATGCACCCATGATCTAAAAGTACATGTAGGATTTCAATGTTTAACAGTAACCGTTGCTTAAGAGGTATAAAAACCTATAGGTTTCCAAGGTATTTAACAATGGTTAGCACTAACCATGCTTTAAGCAACCCAGGCGTGGACTATACATTACACACACATGTAGTTATTTAATTTATCACATACGGGGCAAAATTGCCAAATGCTGATTGGCTGAGACAGAGGGCATGTTCCTTAATCACAAGGGCACTTTTGGTAATCAAGAGGGCATGATTACGTGATCCTGATTGGTTAACAGTTACTTATATCCAGAGCGAGCGAATTTACAAGAGAATCTTCCACATTAAACTACTCTTTTTCCCATGCATAAAATACATTTTAAGCTCAGTTTCTGTTGACAGCAGCAATTGATTGAATCGAACTTTAACCGAATGGGAGGGTGTTGATTGTCATTTGTCATGTAATCGCAATGTGCCCTCGTCAGTTAAGGATTAATTTCACTTGTATTTTCAAAGTTTTCCAAACTTCCGTCGTCGCTTTGCAACTCAGGCAATTTTGTGAGGACTTTGGAAATACATGTGAAATTATTACTTAATTGTCCTTGGGCCCATGCAACTAACAACATCTAGGTCCACAACCT
>NC_090889.1:28098893-28118893 GCF_036669925.1 Montipora capricornis
TGATTTTAGTGATTTTTTAATGTATTGAATAATTTTATTAAGGTGATCGGGGGGAGGTGATCTTTTTCAAAACAAAGATAAAAACTATGTGAGGAGTTCAATTCGAATAGGATTATTTAAGGACACCAATATGGCGGTTGACGACTACTCTCTCACCCGGAGAACTTTACTTCCAAGTTTTTTTTCTTGTTTAGAAACACCAACTGGCGTCTGTGACGTCATGCTACAATGTTCTTTATGCTAACTAGTTCACGTACAGAGCATTAAACAGTGACTCCAGTTTTCTTTTACTTTTATTTCTAAACAATAAAGTAAACGAAATTAAGTACAAAGAAATAGAACAGCAATTTCAACTGTCACAGAAAAGGAGAGCAATATAATGGATAATTTCAAGCTGCTTAGAATGTAATCTGGGTAAGCTAGGAGTGCTACAGCGGGTTCGAAAAAAAGGGGGCTTGCCGGATTAATAATAATAATAATAATAATAATAATAATAATAATAATAATAATAATAATAATAACAATAGCAATGACCTTTATTTAAGTGCCTATTATTACTATGTTTATTGAAGGGTTCGTTCGATTGGCAGTATTCCGGAATAGGAATACATGGAATAGAAGTTAGAAATCCTTCCTTTTTACGGAGATTCACATTAATATTTTCAAACACCTGCTAAAATGCTATCTTAAGCATATCTGGATAGTCCTTGTTGCTTCAAAACGCCAGACAAACCGTTTTAAATGTTCACTCCACGTATTCTTATTCCGGAATATGGTGAATCGAACGCACCCTAAGTGTCTTTTAGCTCTAGGTTACTTATAGGGGTTACTGAACATTGACATTAAATCAAATGCGATAATTTTTTTCGAGGAGAGGGGAAAACCGGAGTACCCGGAGAAAAACCTCTCGAAGCAAAATAGAGAACCAACTAGTCAGTCAATTTAGTAAATGAATTATTCAGTTGTTTCAGAATTGTACGATACCGGTAGAAAGTGAGATTTAAAGTAGATCGACTGTTGTTATTAATTGATAATTAGGAGAACCAGTAATAAAGTTATGATCTTCTGTAAATGATCTCCGTTTCTCTGATTTTTGAGTTGTCTCTCCCTGGAAGTGCGGGAACCTGTCTTCCTTTCCTTTGGCTGACTGCCTGTTAGACAGATTCATGGACTAACAACAAGAAGCTAATGGACTAACAGATTGAGTGACCGATGGACGGACTGATTAATTTACTGACTATCGAACCAACTGACTGATTCACTGAGTGACTGGATGAATGACTGACTAATTAGAGTACCAACTGGCAGACTCACTCACTCACTCACCGTTTGACTGATTGACTTACTGACCGCTCAATCGATTGATTGACTGACTTTGATTTCTTATCCAAACTCCACCGTACCCTCGTTGCGTGCCTGTGATCATCAATCCGAGTAGTTTTCATGTAAACTACGTCATCGCATTAGACCTGCCGGAAAAGCCAAGTTGGAATTTTGATACCCAAAAAAGTTCAACCGAAAAGACTAAACATGGACTGGAGGTTCGAGGGAACTAGAATGGATTTGTAATCATCTTCGTTAAGAATACGGACGCGACAAGAAGTGGTTTTCAGCATGGTTCTCCCCTAAGGAGGCTCAAAACAGTTTCAACAATTTCAGTAAACTGTACTATTTGCAAGGACTGAATCTACACAACTGTTTCACGTTAAAGCAGTGTTATGGTACCGTATGAAACACAATAAGTGTCATTGATGGGGCCTAATAAGTCACCATGGCAACAAAACAGCCATGTAAAAACACCCTGTATTTCGTCTTTAAACACATCTCAAAAACGAATTCGGTGACACCCGATTTTTACATGAAGCAGTGTTTTAATCCTTTGAATAGAACATTCCCTCCAAATTGACGAAACCCGTTTGAGCCACATCAAGAATGGGCCCGAATAAGAGATTTTTCCCTCAAGAATGGGTCTTAATACATCCAAAATGGGCCAGTGATGATTATTTCAGCATCCGAACATCGTATACATTGCAAGTTTTCTGCCTTTTTCATGTCCGCTAGTCGAAACCCACCCACTCCTCCCCTAACCTCAGCAACCGTGACACAACCATGTCCAGCAAGGCAATCAATCAACCCACCCCCATCCGTCCAAGAAATGACCAAGGTAAACATGCTCTTTACTTTAATGAAAATACCCAAAAATCTGATTTAATACAGTCCATCTTTAGTTTAAAATTCACCGAAAATATCTTTAGAACGCTGCTTTTTTGTTTTGGCAACCTGCGCTCGCCCCCTTGCAGCATAACACGACTTGTTACAATTTGATTGAATTGCAAATATTATGCTAATTCACTTCGCCTTGCCCAAAGTAATGGAAGAAGATTCAATATGGCGCCTTGACAGGCGCCTTTCATGTCTTCTCCCTGGAATCTGTGTCACATTAACTCTCTGTTGACTTTCTTCTCGCTGTTGTTTGCGACTGAGGAGAAGCTAATGGTGTAGAGGTTATCCGGCGCGGACAGAGAACGTCGTCGCGGCTGCTTATGTACACGTGTCGACAAACTTACCAACACTGAAACTTGGACAGCTATGTGAATGAACAAGTGAATTGCTAACGAAATCTCATGTTACTAAAGGTAACTTCAATTTTTAAGTGTCTTTTAGCTATTGGTTTTTGAAGCTGTTTTGAATTTGATAGTAGTATGTTGAGTAATCATAGGCTCATAGTAAGATTAGTTCAGATTTGGGCAAATTAGCGACGATTTAGTTAATCGTATAAGGAGGCTAACCCTGATTATTCTATGGTTTAATTTTTAGGTATTCACACTGGCTGCAAAAGAGAAGATCTACTCAAAGACCCAAAGATTGGAGAACATTTTTCAGAAGGTAAGTTGTTCTTACATGTTTGAAATGTTCAAAAACGGCGATGAGTAAAACAATAGGTGTCAGGTTGTGTCGCCCCATCGCCTTGTCGCTCCGAGTTACGTCGCCCCAACTTAAGTCTAGTGTTAGGGTTAGGGTTAGCTAGGATCCGTAACCGGTTAGGGTTAGGGTTAGGTTGGGGCGACGTAACTTGGGGCGACAAGGCGATGGGGCGACACAACCCAATAACTTTCTTTCTCTTACTAAAAAAATGTGATGCAATTTACTTTCCTTCCCTCCCGGTCTGGAACATATTTCGTGTTCATAATCAACTCAAAGTATATCTAAGATGGTAACTGTACCCGAATTGATGCACTTAAAATAATGATCCTGTTCTTACATGTTTAGATACTGTTCTATTCGTGAGATGACAAGGAGCAAGAGGCACGTCAAGAACAAAGATCAATACAATATTATCAAAAAGAGGTAAGAATTCTGTGTTCATTAAATCAAAAATATAAACATTCGAGGAGCAGAGAGAAAAAGGACAATTTCACGGGTTGATATGCACCACAGATATTTCTTCCGCGTTTACATCCTGCAAGCAGCTGAGTGTATTTGGTATCTGTCCTAGAAAATAGGAAATCTCCTTTTTCTTTCCGGTTTAACAAGGAACCTATATAGCAGTAACGTGCCCTGTTCGTAGATTACTCTGTCTAGGACTAGAGACGTCGTTAAAATAGCAATTTTCCCTTAACCAAAATTACTCTATTTCAGTTTTTCCCCACGATAAATTGAAAAAAAAATCAAAACAAAAATTTTCTTAGTTCATATTTTCCAAGAAGTGGATAACAAAACCTCGATCTTAATTATCACAATTTTTAGGGCAGGAAAACAATGTTGTAGCCTTTCTTAACAAACCATTTTATTTTGCTGCAGGGAAGAAACGTGAGGCGGAGGTCCACGAGACAAGCAAGAGAGGAACAGGATCATATCAGTGAAATAGAAGAAGAGGGATGCAGAGGTAGCATAATTAGATCAGTTAAATATTACCGTATTCACCTGTGGTAAGGCCTCACTGCTTTAATATCTGCGTCGTTAACGTAAGAGTTAGGAGCGCAATAAGAACGCAGGCATAAGCTTAGACCAATCCCCCCCCCCCTCCCCTACCATCCCAACAAGAAGCACCCATGTCAAACCTAGGGGACCTTAGAGAATGTAGTATCAGTGTCAAACTCAATATTTTCAACCATTTCAATATCGCATAGGTTGCAAGGAAGATGGACATCGAGCATACAAAATATACTCACTCAAGGTTTTCAGAACTTATTCAATTTCTGGATGTCGCTTGGAGTTAAGGAAAAATAAATTCTAGTGATCACAGATTACAAGCCATGACGAAATGAGAAGTTTATTCAACGCGGCCATTCAACAAACAGAAAAAATGAGAGTGCATGGTAGATCAGTTTTTTCCTTGTCTATCCAAAATGGTATCATTTCAGAATTAAATCAAATTGAAGTCACATCTTGGATCTTTTTACCCATTACGGCTCAAAAAGGGAATTTGTAGATACCTCAGGGTTCTCTTTTCAACCTCTAATTTCATTGGGGATTCGATCCTAGCCGCGCGCGTTAGCTAGCTGCACGCAAGTCACGCCCGTTAGCTGCAAGGTCGCGTTTTTATGCGAGTGAGGCATAAATATTACGGGTTAATACGGTAATCTATCACCGAATACCACCGAATTCTACGACAGTAAGATTTAAGTTTTGATACAGTGCAACCTAAGATATATCTAACTTTTAGGTATAATTAACAGGTCTACCAACAAATGCTTTTCGAATTTATACTACGCTTGCTTATGCTCTCCAGCCTTCGATTTTTTTTTTGTTACGCAAGCGATTTTTGGAACTCACAATAGAGTTTTCTTAAAAGGCGTTCGTTTTCCCAGGCCGAGTAACGACCACTTTAACCTCAAATTTGACTCTCTTCCTATCGAGACAGGACTCCTTGACAAATACAAATACGAAACCCGACATTAGCACTTCAACGAAAACTGAAAATCAAAAAACCGATGAAAATGGACACTAACGACATTCATTCCTACAACAGACTCGCAACTGACATTGGGTGTATCACAGCCACAAAAAAACTCTTTCATGTACTACCAACTCGAATGGTGTAAAGTGTAGGTTAGGGTTGCCGGTCAATGTTTCACCATAGCTGAAACAACCCGGACCTTTACAAAAAGGCTACCCTTGGGCTTAAACATTATCTAAAGCATAGTGTTTAGGCCTAATGATAGCATTGATAAAGGTTTGTGTTGTTTCAGCTGGTGAAACAATGACCTGCAACCAGCAACGTGCAGTTTACGCCTTCCACTACCAACTTCAACTACGTACACTATCCCGATGATCCTCTTGTGTTTTGTTTGGGTTTCTGACTTTAGGATCCGTCAATTTCAAGTCCACTTATCCCCTCGGACATTGGTCTTTTTCAGTAATGTTGCAAATACCCCACAGTAGGTCCAGCTAATTCGTTCAAATTACGACGTTGGGGCTTTTGGAAGAGTGTAAGACAAAAAACAACCAACAACAAATAATAAATAATATTATTCAACGAAATGAAAGCTACGACAAATTTATTTCAAAATTCTCAAGCAGCTGTAGAAGTTTCTCTGAGCGGAGGCAACAATTCTTGCACACAAGTTGTCGAATTTTCCAATGTTCTGTGAAAACGACGAACTACTCACTACAGGTTCAGGGACTCGGTTCATTGGTTAACAACTGAGAAAATGACCTTTATAGCTTCGACTTTTTTCAACCAAGATTTCTCGAATTTAAAACATTCCCCACAAACCCAACCAAGCTTCGCTTCGTTCCGCCATGTTCGCACGTGGAAACAACAGTTCGCCCAACATTGGAATATTTTTGTACATGTTGGTGTTGGGGTGATGGGTGGTTAGGATCCGTTCTACCTGAAACAATTCTTTTTCAAGTTTTTAATTTCTATATTTGGACCAATCACTAAGTTTGAAATAAGCAACGCTGCTTTTGACGTTGCCTCACGCCTGGGTTAATCCATTTGCAAATGCCCCACCCTAGAGAAGAAAAAATTACTGAAAAATGCCCAACATATGCCCGGGAATTAGATGACCGTTCTTGGAATTGACGCAGCCATCTGAGACTGACAAACACTTTATCATCATCTTGACATCACTTATAGACTGATCTTGATTCGAACTACAATTTACGAAGAACTGCATCAACGCTACGAATACTGACTGAATGCCTGATTGGTTGATTGATTGACAGACTGATTGACTGATTGATTGACTGATTGCTGATTGATTGACTGACTGACACTCATTGACTGATTAACTGATTGACTGATTCATTGACTGACTGACTGACTGATAGATTGATTGATTGATTGATTGATTGCTTTATTGCTTGACTGGTTAACTCATTGACTGACGGATTGATTGACTGATTGACTGCCCTGACTGATTGCTTGGCTGCTTGATTGCTTCATTGCTTGACTGGTTAACTGATTAACTGATTGTTACTGATTGACAGAGTGATTGATTGATTGATTGATTGACTGGCTGACTGACATAGTGACTGATTGCTTGACATATTGACTGATTGACTGATTGTCGGATTGCCTGATTGCTTGACTGATTGACTGATTGACTGATTGACTGATTGCTTCATTGCTTGACTGATTGTTACTGCTTGTTACTGCTTGACAGACTGATTGATTGATTGATTGATTGATTGATTGACTGACATAGTGACTAATTGCTTGAGATACTGTAGTGACTGATTGCCTGACACAGTGATAGACTGATTGACTGATTGATTGCTTGCCTGCATGATTGCTTCATTGCTTGACTGATTGTGACTGCTTGACAGACTGCTTGACAGACTGATTGATTGATTGATTGATTGACTGATTGATTGATTAATTGATTGATTAATTGATTGATTGATTGACTGGCTTACTGATTAATTTGTTACTGCTTGACAGACTGATTGACTGATTGACAGACTGATTGTTTGATTGATTGATTGATTGACTAATTGGCTGACTGACTGGTTGATTGACTGACATAGTGATTGATTGCTTGACTGACATAGTGACTGATTGCTTGACATAGTGATTGACTGATTGACTGATTGCTTGGCTGCATGATTGCTTCATTGTTTGACTGATTGCTACTGCTTGACAGACTGCTTGACAGACTGATTGATTGATTTATTGACTGACTGATTGATTCATTTATTGACTGACTGACTGATTGATTGACTGACATAGTGACTGATTGCTTGACATTGTGATTGACTGATTGACTGATTGCTTGGCTGCATGATTGCTTCATTACTTGACCGATTGACTGATTGACTGATTGATACTGATTGACAGACTGCTTGACAGACTGCTTGATTGATTGATTGATTGATTGATTGACTGGCTGACGGATTGACTGATTGATTGATTGATTGATTGACTGGCTGGCTGATTGATTGACTGACATAGTGACTAATTACTTGACATTGTGACTGATTGATTGCTAGCTTGCCTGATTTCTTGGCTGCTTGGCTGCTTGGCTGCATGATTCCTTGACTAGTTAACTGATTGACTGATTGTTACTGATTGACAGACTGCTTGACACTGATTGACAAACTGCTCTATTGATTGATCGACTGGCTGATTGACTGATTGATTGATCAACTGGCTGATTGACTGATTGACTGATTGACTAGATGACTGATTGATTAACTGACTAGTGATTGCTTCAGTGACATAGTGACTGATTACTTGACATTGTGATTGACTGATTGACTGATTGCTTGATTGCTTGGCTGCATGATTGCTTGACTGATTGACTGATTGACTGATTGAATGATTAACTGATTGTTACTGATTGACAGACTGCTTGATTGATTGATTGATTGATTGATTGATTGATTGATTGACTGGCTGGCTGACTGGCTGACTGATTGACTGATTGACTGATTGACTGGCGGGCTGATTGATTGACTGACATAGTGACTAATTACTTGACATAGTGACTGATTGATTGCTAGCTTTCCTGATTGCTTGGCAGCTTAGCTGCATGATTGCTTTACTGATTGACAGACTGCTTGACACTGATTGACAGATTGCTTGATTGATTGATTGATTGATTGATTGACTGGCTGACTGATTGACTGACTGACTGACTTATTGACCTGGCTGACTGATTGACTGATTGATTGATTGATTGATTGATTGATTGACTGGCTGGCTGATTGATTGGCTGACATAGTGACAAATTACTTGACATTGTGACTGATTGATTGACTGATTGACTGATTGCTTGATTGCTTGGCTGCATGATTGCATCACTGCATGATTGCTTCACTGCATGATTGCTTCATTGCTTGATTGCTTGATTGCCTGACTGATTGACTGATCGTTACTGATTGATAGACTGCTTGATTGATTGATTGATTGATTGATTGATTGATTGATTGGCTGGCTGGCTGGCTGACTGGCTGGCTGACTGGCTGACTGGCTGACTGGCTGACTGATTGACTGATTGACTGGCGGGCTGATTGATTGACTGACATAGTGACTAATTACTTGACATTGTGACTGATTGATTGCTAGCTTGCCTGATTGCTTGGCTGCTTGGCTGCTTGGCCTAATGGCTGCATGATTCCTTGATTAGTTAACTGATTGACTGATTGTTACTGATTGACAGACTGCTTGACACTGATTGACAAACTGCTCTATTGATTGATTGATTGACTGGATGACTGACTGATTGACTGACTAGTGACTGCTTCAGTGACATAGTGAATGATTACTTGACATTGTGATTGACTGATTGACTGATTGCTTGATTGCTTGGCTGCATGATTGCTTCACTGCATGATTGCTTCATTGCTTGATTGCTTCATTGCTTGATTGCTTGACTGATTGACTGATTGACTGATTGTTACTGACTGACAGACTGTTTGATTGATTGATTGATTGATTGACTGGCTGGCTGACTGGCTGACTGACTGACTGGCTGACTGGCTGGCTGATTGATTGACTGACATAGTGACTAATTAACTGACATAGTGACTAATTACTTGACATAGTGACTGATTGATTGCTAGCTTGCCTGATTGCTTGGCTGTTTGGCTGCATGGCTGCATGGCTGCATGGCTGCATGGCTGCATGATTGCTTTACTGATTGAAAAACTGCTTGACATTGATTGACAGACTGACTGACTGACTGACTGACTGACCGACTGACTGACTGGCTGACTGGCTGACTGGCTGACTGACTGGCTGATTGGCTGACTGGTTGACTGGTTGACTGATTGACTGATTGATTGACTGACATAGTGACTGCTTGCTTGCTTGCTTGCTTGCTTGACTGATTGACTGATTCCCTGACTGACCCATCGACCCTTTCTAAAGAATAAGATGGGGAGTAAAACACGAAAATTTGTTTTTATCGAACGAGTTGCCGAACTGGTAAATTAACCACCGTAAGAAAAATCTCTGAGCTAAAGTTTCGAACCTTAGCCGGTTGTCAGAGCAAATTGTGTCGTCACACTTAACACACTATGCTTGACAAAGAATTCGCTTTAACCAACCAAACACGAATTGCCAGCTACCGCTCAAAATATCGTCGTCATCATCACTATTAGAACCTCGTGGAATATTTCAAACCTTACAACTCAACCACCCGGGCCAGCATATAGTTGTTGAGACAAAATCATGGCGCACAGTCAAATCACTACCATCTTTCAGCAAAGAGAGTAATCATGCACCTGAAGTTTTCCGTACTTTCAGTTTCTCCTCAATGGACAAAACATTTCTATGCATTGTTATCCCTAATATTGAAGGCCTCCAAGCGCTTAAATATTTTTTTTCGATCAAGGTACCGTTACAAAAACCAAGCTCGGAAACATTACTTCGTCTGGCGTAACTGGTTCTGACACTCAAATGTTTTGCTGACAACTACTACGAACAAATCTTCGGTGTTGCAATGGGAACCAAATGGGACCTGGCTACGCAAACTTTTTCATAGATTATTTTGAAAACAAATTTGTATCTTAGTACAATGGACCAAACCAAATCTGTATGAACGTTGCATCAATGACAGCCAAGCTGGAACTTTCATATGCGCCCAAAAGACCTTTTTATCGATACGGCGGCTATTTTGTATTCCATTGTTTCAAAATAGCTATTATGGAATTCTCAGGGGGCAAATGCATACTGATTTCGGCAGGTTTTTTTTTCAGGTTGCAGGTTGCAGGTTGAAAATTTAATTATAACTCGATAGACTTACCGTGACTGTTACATGAATAGCTAACCTTGGGCCTAAAAACTTTTCTTTAGGCCTAATTAGGCCTAAGGTTAGCTATTCATGTAACAGTCACGGTAAGTCTATCGAGTTATAATTAAATTTCAACCCGGAACCTGCAACCTGCAACCTGCAACCTGCAACCTGCAAAAAATACCTGCCGTACTGATTTGCCTTCTGAGCATCCCGTAATAGCTATTTAAAACAATAGGAAATTCAAAATGTTGCCGTATCGGTAAAAAGGTGTATTTCTCAATGGGCCATTTCCGAGTTGCTGTTTGACTGGTTTCGAAGTGAGTCTTGGTGCTCAACTATTGTAAGGGAAATGAGTTTGATTTGCATAAGAATACGCAACTCATTTCCATTTGAATGGTTGTGCACCAGAACTCGCTTTGCGACTGAGGCATGCAGCAACTCGGAAATGGGCTATTTGCTCTATTGCTCTAAGGAACGACTAACGCTCGAAACGTCAACTCGGAAATCTTTCTTATGGTGGTTAAGTTGCTTTTATCAACTCCTTCATTCACCCACTCTGCTTACAATAGACAGGTCACAGGTCGAACGAGAACGAACGAAAACGAACGAACACGAACGAACACGAACGAGGCTTGCTTGAAACTGCTTATAACATTAGTTTTCGGCCATACCTAGCATCTTTCAAATGCCAGATTTTAAGAAAATTAAAACATTAAGTTTTCGTATTATAGTGTTTATTGGCCATATTTCACACGTAAGATATTCAATTTTTTGTCACTGAAAATAAGGAATGTGTTCCAAATACTGGCTTCTTTAATGTGTTGTTCTTGAGTTTACAAAAAGTAATTTTCTTTTCAATTTTAAATTTCCCGGGAAGTCCTCTAATTAAGATTTGGGAGTAAAGTTAATATTCATAGACCCTATGCAAAAATGGCTGCCTTTAAATTATTCTTTTGTTCATATTCAAAATAGCCCAACTAACCTCGTTTTTGAGACAAAAATTGTAAAGAATTTGTTATCCCGAACGAGGTTAGTTGGGCTATTTTGAATATGAAGAAAAGATTAATTTAAAGGCAGCCATTTTTGCATAAGGTCTATTTTTCATTAGGTTTTTAATAAACTTATGGCGAACCTGAGGCACTTTTTATGTTAGATATATCTGGGTTGCACTGTTTGTATCAGCAAGCTTAAGTTTTATAACGGTACAATTCCCACTTTCTTTCGTTCCATTGCATTGCAGTTCTCTTTAGCGCGCAAATTCCATGCTTTCGTTGTAATCCTTTTAGGATTTGTGAAATAAGTCGCTTGTTTCCCGCGCAAATTGTACCGTTTGTCTTTGTTTAAAAGAAAACCACCTCTCCTACAGTAAATAAGCGTTAAATTGTTAAAAACACTGTCATCGTTGGGCAAAACGGAGATGAATTTAAACATTTAGTGAAGATTCGATTTTTGGTTTTTTTGGTGTTTAGTTTTCTGGGCGCAGCCATTTAGAAAATCTGAACACCAAAAGGAGCATTTATCTAATCTTTTTCTCAAATGGTTAAATTGAATTTCCCTTTTGTCCGACAACCTTTACAATATGGCAGTATTTTCAGCAATTTTAACCTAAATTTGCGAGGTGGTTTTCTACATGTCTTGCTGATTCAAATTTACAAATTCATTCTAATCATTGAATTGCCGATCCTTTTTACTTGACGTGACCTTGGTTAACCTTCGCAAATTTTCCCGCCAAAAAACTTAGAAAAAATACGGCGTCCTCAATACGCATGCGCCGTTTTTTTTTTTTAAAAAAAATCAGATAACACCCATTAAGCATTGTATACTTTTACTAATAATTGAGACTTGTTATTTTATGGAACAAATAAAAAGATGCAATAAACATTTTCAGACTTTATTGTTTTGTGTATTCAATTCTTAGTGTTAATAAATAAAATATGACTAATACTTTTTCATTTCTAAGTGAACATGATTTTTTTTTTAAAAAGTTGGCGCATGCGTACTTTAAGCGCCCGTACTTTTTCTAAGTTTTTTGGCGGGAAAATTTAACACAATTTGCACAGAGCCTACCCTGGTAACTTTTGTGACAAAAATATTTATAAGGACTTGCCTTTCAAAATTTTATTGAGTAAAAACATACTATCTCGTGCAAGGAAAACTAGCTAAACTTGATTTCAATTCGCTACAACACTTCAGAAAAAATTAAATTGAATTCTTGCTCGAGATGGTATGTATACGATGAGGATCTTAAATCAACATGGCAAGCTAGGAAATTGTCGACAAGTGGAAAAATGCCAGCCTTAATTAGCTAACCTAAGATTCTGAGAACGCCTATGCTTATAGTTAAGCCTTGGCAAAAATGCCGAAAACCAATTTTCAAAAAAAAGTACGCGCCTTCGCATTTGTTTCTAAGAAATCTTTCAGCTTTGGCATTTGCAATCTTCTCAATACTTGCCATATTGATATTTAAGATGATCGTTTCTACTGGACAATGACTGAACAAAAAAACTACGGAAATTTGAAATTCGCGCAAAGCAGAAAAGACCTGCCGAAGCATTTGATTTTGCAGCGCTTCAAAGGTAGGCGCTTATGCATGCCCCGAGCTTTTTGATGTCCAGTAGAAAAGGTCTTCCTCAAAAATGAACATAAAAACCCAATGACAGTTTACGATCTTTGAAGCCACTAGCGTTAAAAAAGAAGCGAGCCTGGATTTTCCTACTTCTCCTTTTGTAGCAATGGACCTCTTCAACCGAAAAGAATCAGTTAACCAAGTTAAACAGACAAACTCAATAACTTTAATTGCTACTTCGTTTAACATAGTCAAAAAGAAAGTGATAGAGGTTTTGATAGTTTAGATGGTTGGATGACTGTCCGCCATCTTTATCAAAACTAACCAGAGGAATGTCATGGAAAGTTAATTATGTGATCTTGTGTCTCAGAATTTGTATGCACTCTTGCGCGTTCTACAACTGTCTGTGTCTTGATGTTCGGATGTACGCATCATATAGACCTGCGTCGTACTGTTTGTATGCGCTCTTGTGATCCGGTTTCTCGTTATTTTATGTACTATGGTGCTTCTGTCAACCAGTCTGTTTGTATTCATGTGTGCCTATGTACTATTGTGCGCCTATGTCTCAGTCTTTGTATCTATTCTTGCGGGCATGTGGCTAAGTGTTTTTGTATACTTTGATGACCTGTCTTAGTGACCTAAAGTAGAGAAACTGATCTTTACAATAAGTTTCAGTTAATCTATACAAGGTCATAATTAACTTTCCATGACATTCACCTGGCGAGTTTTGATCCAAACTGTCAACACTTATTTCATTATTTCTCTTTGGCTATGTTAAACGAACTAGAAATTAAAATTATTGAATTTTCTAGCCTGATGAATTTCTTCAACAGACAAACTCAAACAAACCAAGCCGAATTAAAATGATTACTATTCCCAGTGAAGCGAATAATCACTTTGTGTGATTCAGTTTTTGACACTTTTTAACGAATCTATACGACACCACGGTCCTAGCAAAATTATTTTTATATTTCGTGAACTTCAAGGATTTAGAGAAGAAACTGCGTTTAACTACTACTGAACCATCCTCTTAAATCTGGCATGGAAAAAGAACTTATTTATTTCTTTAACGTGTCACTTAATTGTTTAATGTTTAAAACGTTAACTGCGAGAAAGAATTATTTTTTAAGTTCCGACGAAAATCGTAAGTAGAAAGTTTGCTTTATTTCCGTCGTTAACATCATCATCGTTATCGTCACTGAGGACGCAGTGTGGCTCAGTGATCAGGGTGCTTGAATCTTGCGATCTAACATTCAAGACCCGTTTTGAACACTCATTGAATTTGATCCTAGTAGTCCCTGGTTTAACTCCTCGGCTGCAGTTTTAAATAGCCAACTGGTTTGCCTCCAGCCAGTTGTTGTTCTGTTCTGTTCTGCCGTTTCTTTGACCTTGAAAAGCCCGTATGGGGAGTGGTCAACTAATTATGTATTGTTTGTCGTCATCATTATCATCGATGTCGTCGTCATTGCGTAAATCTTACGTGCAAAACGAAGTAATTGCTTTTTTACTTGGTCAAAAAATCATTTAATTTTTAAAACCGAAAAAAAGCGATTGTTTTTCTAAGCCAGTTATGAAATTGAAAGTATTACGAGTTAAACCAACAGTGAAGCCTACTTCACGTATCGCCAAATTTAATATTAATTCGAGATGATTTGCCTTTTTCTTATTTTTTTTTTTGCGTGTATCTTACCTAAATTTCTAATTCAAGTTTAAGTTGCCGTTTATCTTTAAACTTACGTTTTTTAATGCAAAAATTCAGACAGTCATTTGACCAATGAGCCAGCTGTGAGAGGTGTAAGTCTACTCTTTGTATGACATCACAAAAGTTCTTTGCAATAAAGAAATCATCTTGCAAATGACATATCAAGGGTTGACTCTTGCCTCTTCAAGCTCGGCCAGCAGATCAAATGAATTCTACTTTCGAGAACTTTAGACTTAAACTTAACTTATACCTAAACCTCGAGGAGGAGGAGATTAAAAACGCTTTTTCAATCAGCAGAGAGGTTTATAGAAGCATCAAAATAATATTGTGGGTTTACTTCACTTTAAATAAGGCTTGGTTTGTTTTTGAGGTCTGGTTAACTTCCCCCTTTTGACCAACAAGACAATGTCTCGTCAACTTGACTTCATTTCAAGTACTTATAACAAAAGTCGTTGTGACCTAAGTGTTCGCTTTTAATGCCAACCGAGGTGCCGATGAATAAGATGTATAAGATGATCACTCGACAGTCTTGTCCAGGAGATACAGTCCACGCATGAAAAGAAGCCAAAAGCAAAATACGCAATCGGATCAACCACCAGTTTGTGAGCGTGTGTTATCAATTGCTGAAACTGCTATCATCGGGATCATCATCAACATCATTGTTGCCGTTGTTGTCGTCATCGTCATCATCATCATCATTATCATCGTCATCGTCATCATCATCATTATCATCGTCCTTATCATCGTCGTCGTCGTCGTCATCATTATCACGTTCTTTATATCATCATCATCGTCCTTTCATCATCGTCATCATTATCGTAATGGTCGTCATTATCATCGTCGTCGTCGTTATCATCATCATCAACGTCATCGTCGTCATCGTCGACATCGTTATTATTATAACTGTGGTCGTCGTCTCATCAGGCCTGTCACTATTGCGCTGGAAAAACCGCAAAATAGTGTTTTAAAAAGACCAAAAAAGTGCTTAAATAGTGCTCGAATTTTAAAAAGATGCTCGAAATTTAGAAATAGTGCTCAAAAGTTTCTGAAATATTTGAAACATTTTCTTGGAGATTCTTATCAGTATGCCTATTTTCTGGCAAATAATTGGCCTTTCGTTGTCTGCAAATGTTCAGAGTATTTTTCGAGCAAAGAAAATACTTACATTTCACATGTTTTGAAGACTGACATGGTTTCAATTTGCCTTACATCAAACATAACACTGACGCAAGCAATTTCCACAATGTAACATTTTGTGCGTTCAATGATTCAATAATTGAATTTCACGAAAATAATTTTGGTCTGTTGACAACTCTTCTTCAAGATAAAATGTTGCTCTGAACTTGACCGGAATACAAAAAAAATTCAGATGTTTCCTAAAATGAAGAGGAATGCTCAGAGTGCTCTAAATGAAAAACGATGTCTTAAAATCACAACGTTCTAAAAAAAGTACTTAAAGTGCCCAGCGCAATCGGGACAGGCCTAGTCACCATCATCATCATCATTATTATCATCGTCGACATCGTTTTACTATCGTCGTAGTCGTCATCTTCAACGTTGTCGTTATTATCACTATTGTCATCGTCGTTTTAGTCAACGTAGTCGTAGTTATCATCAGCAGTATCATCTCTGGTGCGCCGCTGGAGTTTGGAATGTTGTATATTTACGTGATCTCGGCATCGTCTACTGTTGGCGTGGCGTGTGAGACGATATGCCAGTGACAGTCTCTGTGGCACCTGACGGAGAGATGTGAAGTGACACCGGATTGTGTCGAGTTACGGCACTGATCGCTACTGCTCACTTCCAGCAGACACTAGAAGATAATAGTCTCGTACCAGGCAGCTCGAATTTCCCAGATGACACAGACCTCTACTGTACGCGTCTTTGAGGTGGGATGAGGAGCAAAGGGCGATGCAAGATGGCTGATGTATTCATTGTTTACTAGAGACCACCTGACTAAACAGTAGTTCTTTTGGCAACCAAATATCGGACAGGAAAAGGACAGCGACAACATGCTGTGGTTTTTAGTGCATTCCAGAAAGTCGTCGTCCTCGGCGTCGGCTGGTGTTACCTTTTTGTCGGCATTAATAGCGAACACTTATTTCAGTAAATTCTCCATACGACCCTTATTCTAAGTACCTTAAAACAAAGTCTTTTAAGGTGGCTCAAACGAGATTTCAACAATTAGGAGGGATAGTCATATTCAAAGGATGAATTCTACAAAACTGTTTCATGCGACAGCGACGTAATGGTACCAAATACAACAACAAGAATTGCTTGGCAAGATCCTTTCATTAACGGGACGAAATAAGTCCCCATGACAACAAAACTGTTATGTAAAAACACCCTTTATTTTGCCTTCGGTCGCTTTCATCTCAAAAGCAAACTAGGTGATTCCCTTTTTTATAGCTGAAAAGTGACAAGCAGGCGAAGATAAAATTTATGGCAAAGTTAAAAAAATTCTCTGGAGCGGATTCAGAGCCACCTTAAAAATTGTCCATGTGTAGGTAGGTGGCTATGAAACCACTCCAGATAATTTTTTAAACTTTACAGGAAGTTTTATCATCCTCTGCTTATCACTTTCTAGCAATAAAAATTGGAGGTTACCGAGATCGTTTTTGAGATGTAAGCTTTTGAAGACAAAATGAAGGAAGTTTTTACGTGGTTGTTTTGTTGCCATGGTGACTTATTACGTCACATAGATAAAAGCATCTTGTTAAGCAATTATTGGTGTTTTATATGGTACCGTAACATTGCCTTCACGTAAAACAGTTGGGTAGATTCAACTCCTCCAAAAAGTACAGCTTATTGAAAGTGCTGAAACTATTTTGAGCCTCCTTAAATAACTTTTCGCCTATTTTAGGCTAGAATCAAATAAGTCCCAATCCATTTCAAAAAGGCTCGTCTCGTAAACTGGACATTGGATATTTATACTCTTATAACTTAAAACTAAACTAGCCAACAAGCAGACATCAAAGGAGATACTGGCAATTTATCGAAGTAGGCTTAAATTTACAGCAACAACAAAAAAATGCAAGTTGCGATTCAACACGAAAGCGCAATACAAAGTGGACAGAGCTCCAAGTTTCTGAAGTGTCTGGTGTAATCCACTGCGCTCGCTTGTTTTTCATGTACTCTTGTGTCCTTATTTTCTTCGCGTTGGTTTGTTCTCACGTCCGTTGCGTCAGTGTCTAATTGTTTTAGAGTACTTTCGTGTGCCTGTGTCTACGTATTTGTAAGCACTTACGTGCACCCTAGTCTTGGTGTTTTCTATTTACTATAATGTGCCCGTGTTTTAGTGTTCGTTTATACACGTGTTTGCTGGTGTCTTGTTTGTATTTACTGCTGTTCGGTCGAGTCGTAGTTTTTAAGTACTGTTGCGAGCCTGTGTCTACCTGTTTGTATGTGTTCTTGTCTCTTACTTGTTTGTTGCAAATAATCTTGTGAACTTGCGTCTTATTGTTTGTTCGTACTCTTGTGCGTCGCTGTCTTCAAAGTTTATACCTGTGTCAGTGTTTGTAAGTACTTTTGAGCGCATGTTTGTTCGAAGACACTCTCGTGCGCCCCTTTCTTAGACGTCGTATGTACTTATGTGCGCCTGTGTCTTGTCTTGTAGTCTTGAAATACCGTATCTTATTGTTGGTATATGCTCTTGTGCACCTGATGGTCTGTGTCTACATGTTTGTATGGTATGTCTTGGTGCGCGTATGTTCTTTTGTGCGTCTGAGCCTCATTAATTGTTTGTTTGTATGTACTCCTGTGCGCCTATGTCACCGTATTTGTATGTATGTGTGCGCGCGTTAATTTGTCTCAGTGTTTTTGTTTACTTTTGTGCACTTGTCTTAGTGTTCGTATGTACTCTTATGCGCATGTCTTAGTATCTTATCTACTCTTATACAAGTATGTCTTAGTGTTTGTCTCTACCCTTGTGCGCATTTGTCGTGGTGCTTGTGTGTACTCTTGCGCGCCTGTGTCTAAGTGTTTGTATGTTCTCGTATGCGCCTGTCATAGTCTGTGGTAGTTATTGAATAATGCACGTACTTGATCGCAGAAATAAGCAATGCAGCGCGATTGGTTCAAATTTAGCTTATTACCTACTAATTGCCAATGCCTTCTTGATTCCAAGACTGTCGGTACATTAACTAACGGCTTCTAATAAACGTTTGAAAGTCAGCATTGAGCGATCATCTTAGAACATTTTCAAATCTCGATTTTTCTTGTGCGGGAAAGGCGCCGGAGAATAATCAAGTCGTACCGAGACTGGAATAAATACTCTGAACGAAAACGAGCAATTTTGCAATAATTAGCTGCAATAGCTGCAATAGTTTCAAGGCATGATCGACTCAATGCTGTTAATGGTGGCTTAGAAAGAGATACTCTTAAGTGTTTCAGCTCTGATCCAATGCATACTGCTTGTTCCTTTTTGCTCCCTTACTTTCATCTTGTCTGACCTAATCCGCACTGTCCAATGAGACATGATCCTTCTTCTTGAGAGCTGACAGCGACTCCATTCTCACAAGGCTTTGACAAGTTACTAAGCCACCATTAAAAATAATAAGAGATACAGTAAAGTTCTTAGCTTTGTCGACTCGCCTACTGATTTGTCCATATGGGTTTCTTATCTTTCTTGAGGTCGATGTCCAAATTCATGATCCCCTGAAAAATAAATCAGAAAGAAAATTGATCAGATGGGACGAGAAAAAAATTTTTTTTAAATATATTAAATAAATCGTGCGAGTTTCTGAAAACCGATGTTCCTAAATTAAGTAATATGTACCTTGAAATTGCCAATTTGTTTGCTATGTTTTCCATCGTCCAAGTCCTCTCGTGAACGACATCTTCCTGTGAACAGAAGTAATGAGAGATACGTTAAATAGTGTAAAATCAAAGCTTTGAGGGTCTTTGCCGAGTATAACGATGTATATTTTTGTCGCACTTGGACACGAATTTTAACTGCATTTGCACCAGGAATTGTAACTTGCACAATTAGTGCTGCGAAATTTTAACGAAATTTTCGGCAAACATTTTCTCTATATAATGCGTGGGAAATTTCGAAAAACGAAAAAATTTCTATTAGGCTAATATTATTTTGCAACATTATTGGCGACTTGAAAGCACATGTTGAACTTCACGATACAACGTTCTTTGCTT
Source organism: Montipora capricornis (assembly GCF_036669925.1). Taxonomy (NCBI): domain Eukaryota; kingdom Metazoa; phylum Cnidaria; class Anthozoa; order Scleractinia; family Acroporidae; genus Montipora; species Montipora capricornis. Next base: position 28,118,503 of record NC_090889.1, read on the forward strand.
CGCTCAATGTTGAACCTGGCCGAGAGGAAAAACTCCGGCAATGCAACTAAGACAGCTAATACTTACTTGCAAATACAGCGCTCGGAGACTTTCTCCTTTCCAATTGGTCAAAATATCTGTCCGACTCTCCTTCAGAAAACAGAGTGGTGAGCGACATTGGAAGACGTCCTTACGCAACGAATGCCACGTTGAAAATGAAGTATTTTGCATATTTTGATGAATAATGTATGAGAATACAGGAACCAATGATCGACAATGACGTCAAAATGTCCATTGGCGCGTGCCTACATGCTGAAAAAAATTAAATATTTAAGACATAGGTCTGCAATACGTGCATAACATCAAAATTTTCCTATGTATGCATAGCTACTGTAGGTAAAGTGTAGACAAA
>NC_090889.1:28126393-28128893 GCF_036669925.1 Montipora capricornis
GTAGCTTTGTGTCACGCACCTACATAATCCGGAAATTCAAAATGCTCTGGTTTCCAAACGAAGCACGCTATTGAGCTGTGAAATTGTCAACAGATATAGATATGCCGCCTCTTATGCCTGATGAGGATAAAAACTTTGGTGGATCTTTAGTTTTAGATTTTGGAAGGTGATGACGTCACGTGAAAACGATCTATAGAATATAAAAAGTTACGATCAGCGACAAACATTTTGGAAGATTTTTGCAAAATCGAAAGTGACATGGCCGGAATTCAGCGGGCGCCGTGATTAAGTTACCGCGGCATGTTTACTAGCCAAACAGTGAAGCATCTGTGTCAAATGATGGCAAGATACCGGGTTTTTGTAAGTTTCTTTTTCTGTCAAGTGTTATAAAGTTTGACAATGAAATGAGCGAAGTCAAAACAAAGATCACAATCGCCCAACTCTTGTTTATGCAAAGTCAAAATTTACTCTCCAAGACGCGTACGACGTTATTTATCACCAGGTAATTCCATCATTTTGGAAATAGCAGCTACTTTATTATTCATCTGCGTCACAAGTTTTCATTGATTTTGGGGCTCATTTTGCGGAAACTCAAGTACGCTTCCAACAGGCCTGTGAACCCTTCCTGCTTACAGAGCAATACTAAAAAATCTCTCCCATATCACATTTGAACCTTAAGCTCGAAAATTCAATACACAACATGATATTATAATTCACAAAGGCAGAAAATACCACAGAATCCTTTTCCAGCGAAAATTTTATTGAAACAAACAACATATTTGCTCTTAGAGGCGAAAACCTCTTCCTATTTCATTGCGTGCGTGAAGACAAGAAACTCAATTGTGTCAAATTACCATGTACTTCAGGTAAATACTGCTCACTTTGATTTCGTCTCGACGGGCGATAGATTGTTCTCGAAGTCCAGTGCTCGTCGCTTTTGAGATTCCTGCCTATTTTATCCAACTGACTTTCTATTATTGAGCTCCATAAGGGTATATTTTGTTTAAGGATCTACTAAAACGCCATTCGCGTTACATGACTTTCGACGCCATTGCAGGCTAAGTTAATGATTCTACTGTGTCCACCAGAGAAATCTACGCATTTCCACTACCCTCTCGATCCTAAGAAAATACTCGCAGAAGGCTCTATCCACAAAGACACCACTTACCAGGGGAGTGACAGGCAAGACTTTTACCGACACGGAAAAAAAAAAAAAAAAAACTAAAAAAAAAAAAAAGAAAACAAACAAACTAAACGCAGACCTTGACTGGGTTTGCCCATAGGCAACCCAGTAATTATCACTACAAAGTACTTTACTTAAGTCACTGAATTCTAATAAAGAATGCAAATTGCCTATGATTATATAGTTTGCTTTATAGGCCACTTTCAAAACTACCATAATACTCCTTTCAGTTTTTTACCCTCCAAATTTTGCATAAGCATTGTTTCTAGTTTCTTTTGGGACTTACAATGGTCCCAAGAGACAAACAAAGAGTATTATGGTATTTTGAAAGTGGCCTTAGTTCGATTTTTCATTTTGTTTAAAAGTTGGCGCATGCGTACCTCATGCACCCGTATTGACGAGAAACTCATTCTCGTACCCAGAGCCCTCCGTTTCTTTTGGTCACACGGTCAGCTTCGTTCCCCTGACATTAATTTCGGCAGAAAAAATTTTCAGGGCCTTCCCTCAAAAATTTAAACCACCATGAAGTCTGTCGCTAGAACGCTAAAGGAAACTAAGAAGAGTTAGAAAAACTTTCCTGGCCAAAAGTAATTCTTACACGAAAAAACATCGACATGGAAGATCTCAATAGCAACAAACTTTTTATTCGAAAAAGAATTGCGTCAGAAGCTTACGCTTTCAATAGCACTTGTGTTGAAGATAGAAATAATTTTTGAAGGCTCATGTTCCCCCAAAAGACATCGCACGCCGCGGTTGAATTTCGCACAGACGGAAAATCCGAAATATCACCCAATCACGTCTTCCGGGTGAACATAGGTCTTCAAAAACGGCGTCAAAACTACTAATAATTTCTACAAAAGCGGTTTTACATAATGGCGCCTAACCATTGCAAATAATTTAAAGCTTGCTATGCAGTTCTAAAAATAAAGACTCGAAAACGAACTCGGATTAAAAAAAAAATAGTTGACGGCTTCAGCACCACAAATCGAGACCTTGAAGATAACGCTAATACTTGGGACTGTTTTGAAAACACGTTGCAAAAATAAAGTTAAAAAGCAAACCTCCAAGGTCTGTTGGCGTTCCTACAGAGACACCAGTTCTTGCAAGCCTTTCTTTTCGCACGTGTATGTTGCACAGACAAGCGCAAACAAACCAAGTCAAGCTACAGGCAACATGTAACTTACCTTTAATTTAGGAAACTAATAAAATAAACAAGCGAATGGACGTTTTTCATTGGTCTTTGTATTTGTCTCAATTTCTTGTAATTTTCAGAATTTGTCGTGATTTTATCAACAGTTTCAAAGAGGTTATAGAATT
>NC_090889.1:28136393-28141393 GCF_036669925.1 Montipora capricornis
TTTCAAAACAAAAAATCTCTAGACTTCATCTTAATTTCCAGACTTTTTCCAGGTCTGGAAAACTGGTTTGCAAATTTCCACTCTTTTTCAAGAATTCAAGACTCTTTACGAACCCTGTATAAAATACATGACGAAAATAACAATCAGATAAGAAGGAAAAAAAACTAAACAAAAGAAATAGCTCGTCTTTCATATGACCTTGAAAAATAAACAATAAAACAGAACGCACACAAAAATGCAAAAATTCTAATTGGCTTAACGACCAAATACAAACAAGTGTGAATTTTCATTTGCTTAGTGAGCGCAGATGCAAACAAAATCATCTTTAAAATCTTTATTATGATGAATTCAAATAATGGTTTTGGCTAAAAGGGATGACTCAAAAGTACCTTCTTGAGCCCATGGTGCACCAAACCAGAGACCATGTTGTCACTAGGTAAAGGTAAAGTCACTGCTTACGGGCCAGAAGGCCCATAAGGCCGGCACTTATCTCCGGTTTCCTTAGCATGAAGCCACTAGGAGTATTTCTACTCCCCCCTGGATGGGATGCTAGTCCATTGCAGAGTTATTCCCAGCATTTTGCCGGTACCCATTTATACACCTGGGTGGAGAGAGGCACCGTGAGAGTAAAGTGCCTTGCCCAACAACGCAACACAATGTCCCTGGCCAGGACCCAAACCCGGACCACTTGATCCGGAGCCGGGTGCACTAACCATGAGGCCACTGCGCCTTCCATGTTGTCACTAGTTTGCAGCAACTGCTGACTGGAAGAAGGTCCTACCAGGTCATCTCTTTTAACCGCCACCTCAGATAATGGGGAGTGACATGGAATGCTGGGGCAGTTTCACACTGTGACACTTACACCAAAAATTACCATATTTAGAGGTGCCAGGCAAATTTAATGTGAACGATAATGACATTTCACATGTTACTGGTTAGTCTAACTGATCATAATGAAAAACTACTGGTAAGTAGGAGACTTTGTAACCCAGATGTGAACATAGAGTCATGTTTCTTTGGTCGTGTAGAATTTTGGCTTTGTAGAAAACAGCCTGGACTTGTGGAATAAATTATGGTAAAAAATTACAAGTCTTGAGTTGAAGTATCAGCAACATTTTTCTGGTCCTTGGAAGCCGGATAGAACGACCAAATCAAAGAAGTGGTGTGGAATTTGGGAATTTGGTATGGATTCGACCAGAGTAATCGACTCACACAACCCAAACAGTGAGTATGAAAATTATGAGTTTAAAAAGCAAACGTGCTGCGGTCAAAAAAAGAATAACTAACACTCTGAACAAATTAGATTCAACCATTGAACAATATGGACGGAAGGCTATAATTCCTGGCTATGTAAACAATTTGCAAGAATATCTCATCGAAGTGAAAGACCTTAATGATGAACTCGTTTCTGTAATCCCAGAGAATGAGGCTGCACGAAACCACTTTAGATTGGTACGAGGAACAGCTTGAAAGAGTTCAAGAAGCTAAATTGGAGCTAATGCGCACCTTGATGAAAGAGCAGAGAAAGGTTCTAGCAGATTAAGCCCGGTTAAATTAAGCTTAAGATCCTCCCAAGCAGCCAAAATTCGGGCAAAAAATTAATGACCTCAGTGGAAATTAAAGCAAAACAACTAGTCTTGGAGGAACAGCGAAGAGTGGGAAATTGAAAATCAACTTTGAGGTTAAAAGAAAGCTTGAACGTGTTCAAGACAAAGCTGAAAGGCTCAAATTCAAGGCTGGAGAGAAAAGAATGACTCAGGAAGCCAATGACAAGGCTGCATGCCTCACAGCAGAAGCCGACTTAAACACAGTCTGGATCAACTTCCAAATGGGTAAATATGGGACAGTAGTCTTGTTTGAGGATGACTTCTGCTCAAGTTGTGGAAACGTCAGTCAATGTCACCAGAAACAGTCATTCTCAGGATTACTCTCACCTGGATCATCTTTCTTCATCAAGTGGATTAGTCAAACAATGAAAAACAGAGCACTGAACATAATAATAGCATAAAACCTGCAAACACTATTAATGTTTCTAACATTATTACCTCTATAAATGATCCAGGTGAAACAGAAGGGGCCCAGCTAACAGCATTACAGCCAATCTAGAAAATGATATTAAAGAATGATTATTTCTGATAGTTTAGCTCTAATCAAGAATCAATTAATTTATCAGTGATCAGTGTTGTCAACTGCAGGGCCAGTGCTATGATGTCTGGTTTATGACAAGGAAAAATCAGATTTGCACAGAGGTAGCCTCTCAGCCCTGCCTTCGGGATAATATGAATTTTTTTGCTAAGTTAGCTATTTATGGAATGGCGGATAAAAACAATAATAGAAACAGTTGTGAGCTTAACATTGCAAGAAGGCACACTCGTTGAGCAAAATTTTTTTTGGCATCATTCTGCTTGCTGCATCATTGCATACTGCCATCTTGGCCCAAATGGGTTCATATGACATCATCTAGTTCAGACATGAAGGAAAACAGACTTTAGTCTCTACTTCTGGCCCTGTCCCTGTGTCCCTTCATTTTCTACTTTTTAGACAAAAACCATTCCTGGACCTGCTGGCTCTCCTTATTTCCCCACAAAAAAATTTCATTTTTCTTGTCACAAGATTACCAAAAAGTTTCTGGTCTCAAAAAATAAATGTGAATACTCGAACAGCTAAGGTGGTTCTGACTGTTAATCATATTTACCAGGCATCAGCTGGTGCTTATGTTAACGCAAAATTATTCCAACAATATAATTCCAGGAATACATTATGATACAGCAAGCAACCATTGGATCTTGAAGAGGGTGACATTCAATGAAAAAAAAATTACTCAATATCAACTCTTTGATGCTCACACCGGCCTAAACCGGCCAGACTTAGCATTTTACTCTGTCTAACGCCAGACAATTTTACTCGTCAATGGGGAACCCCTGGGAGTCAATGGGTTAAACTACTTTTTCAAAGGACTTGTAGTTTTTCCGTACATTTAAATTTTTTTACTAAGACTTTCCTGTATCAGATGTTGGCAGGTCTAATCATTAGCGAGTTTAAGAAACGACGCCGGCTACAGTACAACTACGACAAGGCCACAAAACAATAATACCATTGGTTAAAAGAGCATAAATAATCGTGCTGCATACATGTATGTAGCACAGATTTTAGCAGGTATGTTTGCGGTCCTCTGTGTAACAACAACACAAAATCACTAAATTTGAGGTTTTGACGACAACATAAGCACGCAACAGAGAATCTTCATTCTCTCTTTTCACTCTGAAACCACTCGTACTAACTTCTTTTTAGGATACTTCGCCCATATTGTAGGACGTGAACGAGAATGAATAATCACAAAGACTCGTGATAGAGCCAAGTTATATTTTGAGGTGACGTCTTCGTCAACTGTCACCGTCGTAGATCTTAAAGTCCTTATTCGTTCAAAACCCTAATAAAAGTCGCAAGTTTAAATTTAAACAATCAAGAATGATGTCTTAACTTGAACCAAAATACAAGATCACTAAAACATTCCCAATTGCTGACATAAGCAATTATTTATACAAGTCTTTTCAAAGTTCTTGTCTTGACGCAATATTGAGGACAGTGTACCAAGAAAAAAACCGGCTAACTTACTGTGTGCGCATTATTAATTTTCTTGTAATCCCAAATCCCATCCCCTGAAAAACAAACAAAAATTAACATAGCAACTGGGTTGATAATGATAAATTGGTCCAATGCTAAAGATAAGTCCCTCCCTTTATTTTTGCCCCTAACCCTTTGACTCCCCCGTCTAATGCCAGACGATTTTACTTCATCAATGGGGAACCCCTGTGAGTCAATGGGTCAAACTATGTCCCCATAAACCGTTTGCCACCCAAACCGGCCCAAGCCAGCCAGACTTAGTATTTTACTCTGCCTAACGCCAGATGATTTTACTCTTCAATGAGGAAACCCTGGGAGTCAATGGGCTAAAATAGCTGAAAGACAAAATGCTTCCCATAATAAGGTCCCTCAAATATAAGACTGACAAAATTAATCCTCTACAGTTGTCTTAAGGCACACATTAACCTACATTGTGAGGAATACATAATGCAGATTACGATAGGCTACCTCAACCATATGAGCTGCACTGAGAATACACAAATCGACGAGGTGTTGGAAACTTCAACTAAAAGGACATTTACAGTACTTGTACTCCAGTTTACTAAAGTTCTTGTTATTGTGTTTTAGAAAACACAAGGAAGTTCTCTACACTAAGAATGTCCCTGTTTCCAACCCACTCTGTAATGAAATTAGCATAAACAAACCAGCAGATGGAAAACTACATGCAAAGCAGCTGATCAAACAAGAAAGTACAGAATTACAGACCAAAGTATGTAACTATAATTATCTTTCAAGCAACATGTATTCTTTGTTCTTTGGTAGATTAGCCATTGATCCATTTTTTGAGTAGTAGATGACCAAAAAAGCTGAATATTAAGCCCACCACACACGGTGAGGAAGGAGCTGAGCTAACTGCCTCGCAAGACGGTTTGCTCAGCTGTTTTCTCACCGTGTGCAGGGAACTTTTGGTGAGAAATTGGCCTTGCGAGGCCGTGAGGAAAAAATCAAACATGTTTGATATTTTTCGCCTTGCGAGGCAAATTCCTCATTGTGTGCAGCCATCGTCAGAATCGAGTTGAGCTTGGTCAATGAAAATAAAAGGCATTCTCACGTGACTTTAGAATTTCTTCCTCCGACACCATCCTGAACCGCTGGAGTCACGTGAATATGCCATGTATTTTTATTGGCTGCTTGATTAAACCAAGCTCAGCTCGATTCTCATGATGGCCGCACACATTGAGGAATTTGTCTCGTGATGCCAAAAATATCAAACATGTTTGATTTTATCCTCACGGCCTCGCGAGGCGAATTTCTCACCACAATTTCCCCGCACACGTGAGGAAACGTGTGCGGCGGGCTTTAGTAACCCACACCATGGGAAGGACACAACACTTCTGAAAAACAGAGATCTTTGC
>NC_090889.1:28146393-28168893 GCF_036669925.1 Montipora capricornis
TGTAACCGCTCCTTTTACTTTGTAGCCGCTCCATCATAAAACAGCTTAGCATCCACCCAATAGGTATTTTTGAAAGTTCGTTACAAAATGGCGGATTCCCTCGCGACTCCTTCTGGAGCAAATTCAACGAGGAAAGGAAGACTTTTTGACTTAGATTCCAGGAAGGGGAGAGGCACTCGTACACCTTGGCTCTCTAGAAGACATACACCTTACGCAAAAACACCAAAAACAGGACAAACTTTTCGATCTCAAGCTAAGGATGCCAAGCTGAAGTGTGGAATTGACAGATACCCAGCATCTCCAAAAGGTTCCAAGAAACAAACGCATTCAAATTCAGGGACCAAGCTTCCCAACCTGTGTAAGAACACTTTTGAAGATGTCATTGGCAAAACACTTCGTGTTTACCATGCATCTCCACTTTACAAATTCGACACTTCCAACTTGAAAACATTTGCAGAACAACTTTCAGGGTGTTTACACCTTAAAACTCAAAAGATGGTATGCGGAGCCACTGGGGAAATAAACGACAGCAAATACAAAGCTGACATCTCTGTTTACAAAGACATCTCAGCTGACGACACGAAATTTTCAGCTGTTAAAGTATTAATCTTAGAAAATTTGACGTCAAGTTCATCTCCGATTTTGACATCGATATTTTGCTCTGTTGGGAGGGACGATTCGGAGGACCATAAGCTACAAAATCACTTTTTGTCGCTGCCAATTTGCGTTATGAATGGACCTGTTGAGATTACCAGAAATGTGATTTCTTGGTTTGAGGAGAATTTTGATTGCAGAATCACGCCAATGAAGTTTTCATCCTCTGATCTTGGATGGTACTTCTCTTTTTGGGCAGGACTGTCTTCTTCGAAGAAATCAGTGCCAATTGAATTATGTTATGGAGTTTCTAATGTCAATGGGCTCAGCAGAATTCTGTTCAGCATTGAGCAAAAAGATGCCCAACTTCTGTGGGAGAGTATTCACAACAGCAACTCTTGTATCTTCACAGAGGAGGAATCTGAAACTTTTCTTAAGGCTCTGAGATCACATTTTTATCATCATTTTAAGATTAATCTGGAAGGACTGTCTGTTACCAGAGTGATGACATCCATAGCTTACTTAGCAACAGAAGGGAAACTAAAAATTGTGGACCCTGCATACGCACATCATATTTTTGAACAACTAACAAAAGCTGCAGTAACAAAGGAGTTTTATGGAAGACTGTGAGGTTTTGAAACAAAAAAAACGATAATTTTATTGCCTGTCCGAAGAAGTGTACTATTGCAAGGTTCTGATGTCATGTTTTCCATAGTTTTAATATCTCAATAATAGAGATGTTAAAACTATGGAAAACAGGATTATTGGATGTTTTTACCAATTTTTAGCATTTTAGGTCTAATTAATTGCATGTAATTAAAACTGCATGTAATTTGTCATAGTACTAAGGCATTAAATGGAGGGTAATTGAAAATTTTGTCATGTCTATTTTATAATTCTGTGAAATTTTTAAACTCTATTTTTTGCCTTGACACTTTTATGGACCAGTTCTCTGCCTCACTTTTTTTTTTGTAACATTCTGTGTAATCAGTGCAACTTCTGTATTTTTTTTCAAGGCAATTTTATTTTATTTTATTTTATGTACAAATACAAAAATTATATCATGATTATTAAAAGTACTTGTGTTCACATAATGTGCAGATTATTTATCACTTTAATTTAGTTCCAAATAAGTTAATGGCAACTTGATTGACATTGGAAAGTTGTTTACTTGCACGCATATATTTATCGAAGCATGTAAATTCTGTTTGTTGAATTAAAAATACAGCAACTAAAGGGGTGTTAACATGATACTGGAGCGACTTTACCCTGGAGCGAGTTCACTATGCATTATTAAATATTTTTGTTTAGATGATACCAACAGAAAATGTCATACCGGTGTGAGTAAAGTTCACCCCAGTTTCTGTACTGGAGCGATAATTTCATTTCGGTATGAAATCTCAAAACACTATGATTCAGTTACATTAACAACCACTTGCTTCGATTTGTATAACTTGACCTCTTGGCAGGCTGGAACAGGTGGCGCATGTGTAATCAATGTAAAGTGTGCCTTAAATTAATTTAAAAACGATATGAAATCACACAGGCATTGTGTAAACACAATACGAAATCAAGTAGTCACCCTACCACGGAACTTGTATTGGGGAAAGTTCTCTCATATAAACAGCCCCTAAATACTAGTTTACAAGAACAGCTAAAGTTCACTCAATTATTATTATTTTTTGTTTTTTAATATATTTCAATTTTAATGCACAATTCACCACACTTTACATTTTCAAAGTAGCAGTTGACCGAGAGATATCGTGGCCCTGTAACGTTGTAAACTTAGATGCTTCGTTATTCTGTTACATGTATCCTCCTAAATTCAAATCCACATTAACTTTTGAAGACTCAACTATGTAGTTGTCTCCTTTCAGTTTGGCCTCTAAAAGGAACTTCCACTCCTACTAAAGGATACCTTTAAACAGGAGGAAAATACATGTCATATTTGCAATCAAAAAATTAAGTACTAAATACAATATGAGCGACTGTATTGTATCGCATATATTTCGTATATATCCGATACAATACAGGCGCGAATATTGTATTGTGCTTATGAAATGTCAGCATTTAAGTGTTAACGTACACTAGGTATTTTTGGTGATTCAAGACATTTAAACCGTGAAAATTGAAAGAAACATTTATGTAAATGAAGAGAAAGCTGTATCAGAAATACAGAGATTGATTAATAAAACATTTCTTTTGTTTTCCCATCATGAGTTATTATTGAGTTTCATAAAGAATTTAATTATTTTCTAAAGAAACCGGTGATGCATTGGTGGGGAGCAAGTTGATAAAAATTAAGGTAAATATTAACCACTGTAATATAATTATCTGTATCAATTGGTTTAATAAAACCAAATTTTCTTGCTAAGGATAGTTAATGATATGCTCTACAAAGATATTAAGGGCGCTTTTACAATAATTACATATTAGAGGAGCCTCTTTCTCCACTAATTTCTTGAATCAACCCTTTCCCAAATAAATTTATTTTTAGGAACAGGTTTTTCTTGCAAAAAGTATCATGTTTCCCTTGATGCTCTGTTTTGACTGACTTTTTCAACAGTGGTCGTTCTATAAATAAATCTACTCGAGAAAGGATTGACTCCTAGGCCATGGAAGGAAGAGGCTACCCTTAAGAGCTCCTGTTAATTATTAATCAAACAGGTTTCTACTCTCCCCTGGATGGGATGCTAATCCATCGCAGGGTTACCCCCAGCATTAAATTCACCGGTACCCATTTATACACCTGGGTGGAGAGAGGCACCGTGAGAGTAAAGTGTCTTGCCCAAGAACACAACACACTGTCCCCGGCCAGGACCCAAACCCAGACCACTCGATCCGGAGTCAAGCACACTGACCATGAGGCCACCATGTCAATCAATGTCATCTCAAACAGTGATGTCTTTGGTGTACAATATTGCAAGCTGCATTGTACCCATCCTAAGAACAGCTTGGTGGGGACCCAATTTCAGTAAAACACTTTACAGATCTTTGATATTCCAATCATGCACGAACAGTTGATTTCCTGAAACCATTATTTTCTTACATACAAACGCTACATTATTATTTTATTCTGGTGTAAACATTAATGAATGATCACTAATGGTTTTGTTTTCATGATATTTTGTTAGCTAATTATATCACACAGCTCTTTAGGAGTGATATTTCCTCCAGTTACAATGACAACCACTTTACTCTCTGGTGACAAATCTGGTATTTTGTTTGACTGTAAAGCCGCAAATGCTGCCGCGCCAGAAGCTTCAACCACAAGTCCAGTGTGGAAAAATGTTTCCACAGCCCTGTAAAAGCAAAGAAATAGAAAGAAGTGTTCCCAGTAAAAGAAAGATCTCGTTTTTAAATAACTATCACTTCAAAGGTAAAACTCTTAACATTTTTATTATCATCCAGTAGTCTTGCATAATGATTGGGATATGAAATGGTGTTTAACACAGACATTTAGCTTTGCTAATTCTTATCAGCAAGATAGGTCAACATCATGTACCGGTACTTACATGAATATTGAATCACATGATACATGCACCTCAGTATAGAGAGCCTCAAATTGTAAAGTCAAGCTGATCAAACAACAATGTATGAGCATGAAGCTGACTTACAGCTGTGATTGCATCCTACAAATTAAAGCCTTCCCCCAAGGGGTGGGTTAGCTTACCCCCAGGATCCTGTTATCTCTAAAATTTTAATTTCATTTGTACTATTGTATTTTCATCAACACAAGTCTGCTGGATTTCTGTTCCACTCACCTCTTCAGTTCTTCCTCAGTAACCAAAATAATATCCTCTACAAAGTCTTGTACATGACGAAAAGTAATTTTACCTGCAAATTGAAAGCACTTTTGTCAAAAGGTTAGAAGGCCAATAATTTAACCCTTTAAGCCCCGAGGGGTTCCCCATTGACGAGTAAAATCGTCTGGCGTTAGACAGAGTAAAATCTATAAGTGCCATTTGGCACTATCGGGGCTGAAAGGGTTAAACGGGGACATAGTTTTTTGATGCTGTTAGCTTAAACGGGGACATAGTTTTTTGATGCTGTTAGCTTAAATAGTTTTTTGATGCTGTTAGCTTAACCCTTTAAGCCCCGAGGGGTTCCCCATTGACGAGTAAAATCGCCTGGCGTTAGACAGAGTAAAATCTTTAAGTGCCATTAATTGGCACTCTCGGGGCTGAAAGGGTTAAACGGGGACATAGTTTTTTAATGCTGTTAGCTTAAACGGGGACATAGTTTTTTAATGCTGTTAGCTTAACCCTTTAAGCCCCGAGGGGTTCCCCATTGACGAGTAAAATCGTCTGGCGTTAGACAGAGTAAAATCTATAAGTGCCATTTGGCACTCTCGGGGCTGAAAGGGTTAAACGGGGACATAGTTTTTTAATGCTGTTAGCTTAAACGGGGACATAGTTTTTTAATGCTGTTAGCTTAACCCTTTAAGCCCCGAGGGGTTCCCCATTGACGAGTAAAATCGTCTGGCGTTAGACAGAGTAAAATCTATAAGTGCCATTTGGCACTATCGGGGCTGAAAGGGTTAAGAAGATCACAAGCTGCAAGCATCTAATCTGTAAGACCAGTTTCCAGTCCTTGAGAATTGATGTTCTTTAAATAGGATTATATAATCTAAAGCTTTAAGCCTTACATTGTAACCCTTTCACCCCTAAACCAGCCATACTTAGTATTTTACTCTGTCTAACGCCAGACGATTTTACTCGTCAATGGGGAACCCCCAGGAGTCAATGGGTTAAGCTTTAAGCTTTAAACAAAACGTAAGATTCCATTCATGCCTACCTCTTCCTATAGCAATTGTTTGTAAGGATAAGAAAAAAAAATAATGAAAAAGCTCTTCCTTCCTGTAGATGAAAATTTCTATACACATTTGATGAGGGTTGCATACCTGCTGTGGGTGGGGCCAGCCCTGAAGCAATGGATTTTGTCGACATGATACTGACAGCATGACCTTGCTGCTTACTCAGGTACATTGTAGGAGCTGTAATTTCAAGTCATGAAAACAATGTTAAATAAAAACTTACAATACCTACATGTATATTAACAATAAAGGGACAGAAGCATATGTCAAAACAGGTATAAATTATTCACACCAGTCATTTGGAGGTCTGGTACTGACGCCATGGAGCACAATTAATTTTCCATACACAGCCCAACAAGGCCAGTGAATTTTTGATTTCTTTTACATGTATAACAATGGTGGCTCCGGTATACAACCCTTGTTTGTATACTGTATACATGTATACTGGCACTCCAAACTCTTCTTCCGTCTTCTACTGCCCTAATACAATAATATCCCTAATAATGTTGAAAAGCTGTTTAACAATGCAACTCATGAAAGATAGAAGTGACCCTCACACTTCACAGGAGTATTTAAGCAATTGTCTCTTATATAGACACCTGAAAAATTCAGGTGGCTTCAACATATGGCGCATGTTTTTAGTGTCAAAATTCAAACATACCATTCAAACTTTCAATTGGACAATTAAAATATTCAATTTGGCAATTCTGCAAATATTCAATTCAGTAATCAGTAATTCAAACATTCAATTCAGCAATTCAAATATTCAATTTGGCAATTCAAACATTCATTCAATTCAAATATTCACTTTGCTTCACAAGTCACAGGTCATTGTTTTACCAATACAGAAGAACATATCCTAAACATTCATTAAAGCTAACTTTTAATAGGCCTAATTGAATCGAATTGCCGAATTGAATGTTTTAATTGTTGAATTGAAGGTCTGAATAGCTAAAAGAATGTTTGAATTGCCAAATGCACGTTTGAATTTTGACACTATAAAAACACGCCATATCAACAGGATTCAAACCTGACCTCTGCGGTGCTGGTGCAATGTTCTACCAACTGAGCAATGAAGCCACTCAGTGGGGAGCAGGTCAATTTGTTGGGTTTAATATTGTGTTCCTGTGCAAGAACTGATGAATGAAAATGTCTAAGTGTGTATATTTGAGGATCACTTCCATCTTTTGTCCATAACCCGCACTTCAAAAATACATTTCTTTCAATACGACTCATGTAAAGAAATGAAAAGAAAATCCATTTCTCTGGTTAATGGTTGATGCCCCTACTGTAACATGTGGATGGCTAGGTCTTGAGCACAGATTTTGGTTAAGGATGAATAAGAAAAAAAAATTCATTAAAATAGTACCCTTGGTGTAGTGGTCTGTCAGCATGTGATTGGCTTGGCTGGTTCAGCTTAAAAAAAACTGGAGCAAGCAAACCACAACTGAGTGGTGTGGATGGCACAACCTTTACATAAGACTACCAGTAGATGAATAGAACAAATAGAAAAACAAATAAATACTAAAAATAATAATAATGCGACCCTATAACCTGGATTAGCACTAAATCATACTTCGAAAACTTGACCCCAAGTTCAAAAATTTTTTTTACCTCCTTCAGGTTCTACACCATATATCTTTGTTGATTTATGTCCTTTCAGTTTTATACCAGCTGCCACACCAGCCAGGAGACCACCACCCCCACAGCAAGCAATTACCACGTCAGGCTCTGGGATTTCATCCAGGATCTCAACGGCAACACTTCAGAGTTGAATTTAGAAGACAGTATGTAATGTTATTAGTCACTGTCTTAAGTCAAAAATAAAATGAAAATTTTAAAGAAGAAGCTACAAGAAACCTTCCTCCTGACCACTACTCCAGTTCTTGCTAATTTTAATAACATCGTTCACAAAGTCTGGGTGATCGTAAAATAATTTCCAAGGGGCCATTAAAAACAGACTAAAGTGGATTTTATGTCGCAAAGAAATATTATTTTAATACAGGCCTTCAAATAAGTCCTCTACAGTGGCTGATTCAGTAAAATTTTGAACTTCATTGGTTTAATTTCATATTAACAGCCATACAACTTTCCTGTTAATGGATGGTTCACACCTGTCACACAAAACAATTCTGACAATTTCAAGTTTTTTGGGGGATTTTAAAGTGCTACTGTGACCAAAAAATCAATAATTCTTATTTTTCTTTGGATTTCAAAACTATGTTAACTTAATACAAAGTGCCAGATGAGTAGCACAATCATGATGTACATTTGGGAAACCAGTATCTTGAACGAACACTTCAGGCCATATCTCCGCTGGTAAAAAGTGCTAGCCACTCACATTTCGCAGATATGCTTCTTACATATTAAGTAACATTTACTGTGTAGATTAGCGAAATCGGTCGCTTAAGTTTAGAATATACGGATTCGGTTGTCCACTTTGGGGACAAAAAATGGCGCGTCACGCGTAACACGCAAACTAGTAAGACGAGCACAACAAGGTTCTTCAGACGGCTTGTACTTTATTCCTCACAACGAAATCGACAACATATTTCACATAAACAATGTTGCAACCAGTAAATAAAAAAAATGTGGTTAATTTCTCACCAATGACGGAGAAAAGAGGCCGAAAAGCACAACACTCGTGAGCGTCACGCTCCTAAAATCTTCAGTGCTGTTTTGCAATTTGCGTCTGTAACCCACGGATGTTTTGTGGTTAGGCAGAATAAAATATGGTTCGAGAATGCTCATTTGTGGTAGTTGCTTTGGAGAAAGTTTTACCGAAAATTTCTCAGCACACGAGAAGCCAGAGCATTTTTTCTCAGTCTGAAACACTTTGTCCGCCATTACAATTTGGCTTAGAGCCAAAGCACAGCTTCGCAAAATGTCCTCTGTATCTTGCTTGTCCGAGCTCACATTACAAAACACAAAGAAAAACAGAATGCTCATGTCATGTACAAATTACATGCCAAAGCTCAGAAAGAAACAATTCAAATTGTCAAAGAACGAGACCTCTTTGTGAGTCTGAAACACTTCTTGACGTTCAGAGGTTGACAAAGCGAATTTAGAGCGTGAAAGAACCAAAAGTTTCTCCTTGCAGATCCGCCATTACGTTTCGAAACGTTCCCTCAGAGCAAGCTTTGCTACCAGGCCTTGACTTATTTTTATCCAGTTAAACCAGTTTTTTCTGGACTTCAGCCCATTTTGCCCTGTTTTTTGCAATCCATGTGGAACATTTCGCCGGAATTTCTCAATTGCGAATCAAGCGAAGCATATAATCAACTCTGAAATTAACATTTCTGTAATGTCAAAGTTAAAAATGAGAATATTTCGGGTTATTTAACAAAATTTTTAGGATAATCTAGGCAAAATGAGGAAATTACCATGCCTGCAAGGGGTCATGGGTAAATTTAAAATTGCTTATTTTTGTCCATCAGTACAAAAAATTTCATTTAACATTAAGATATCAGCTTAAGAGGCTATTTGATTTTGTCAGGTTCCTTTTCATCCAATTTTATGGCAGCATGAAAAATTTTGTAAAATTTCACTGTTACACAAATGTACATCATGATTGTGCTACTCATCACCAACGTTTTAAGCCTTGATTTAAAAAAAGACACCTGTTTATTTTACCTGGAATTTTCCCATTTCATGGTCTGCCATTACAAACTTTAAGATCTTGAGAGAGCTGGATCGAGGAGATAATGACATCAAAGACTCAATAGTTTAAGAATGCAATGCATGTGTACACGGCTGAATTAATATTCAGCACGGGAGTTTTGGACTTTCAGACTTTTCAACTTGCGTTTTGCACACATAATAAGCTGCATTTATACACTGAAATTTAAAGCTAGTAAGTGAATGACATAACTTTTCCCTAGTTCCAACCCTCTGAGGTCTAGGCAATTGGTCAGTTATGAATGTGAGTAATGGTGGACCGTGAAATCCAAAACTTACATTCAAAGTAAACGCACCTTGGTTAAAAGTCAATTAAGCTAAAAATTTTGCCAATCAGGTGTTTAAGCAAACACACTTTCAAAACCTGAAGGAAGGAAAAAAGGAAGTGATTTTTTGATCACAGTAGCACTTTAAATCTCTTATGACACAAAGACATTCATTTTTTGCATACACTGTATGTATTCTCATCACCTAGTTTCAGAGAACAAAAGCAAATTGAAAGAACTTGTTAAAACAAATACCTTGCCATACCAGCAATGAGATTGAGGTCATCAAAGGGGTGAAGAAACTGCATGCCCTCCTGTGCAACATGTCGATCCACGGCAACTATTATGTCACTTTTTGGCATTCTCTCCACTTTAACACCTAGACTCTGCAAATCAACTTGGAATAGTTACTGCAAAAAAAATTAACTCATCGACCCTAAAAATCAGCCTAAAATGCAAAGAAATATAACACTATAGCTAATGACAGAAGATTACCACTTGCACGGTCTGGCTGGCAGGTTACATTTGGAAGCTTTCAGCAAATGAGGATTGTTTTAAATGTATTTCATTTGAATGGTATGATTCAAGGCTGTGAGTTTGGCTAAAATATTTGTAAATTGTCCAAAACGAAATGGATTGACTGTTTCAATAGCTAAAAAGCCTTAATGGCTCTTGGTTGAGTTAAAAGAACTTTGAATGATAATAATGTTCTTTATATAACGATGGAAAGTGACAAGTCCTGCCCTCGGCAAATGGAACTTTGAACTGATCCATTTAGAGTGCATGGTGACATGCTATGTGGCTCTGTACCACATAGCATAGCATATCAAGCCTTTCATGAGGGTAATGTCACTTGAAGTTGTGTTGGTCATCTGTTTTTCACCTTTCATGCAGAATAACCAAGTTTTAAAGGTGTTGGCAGCCTAAAAGGGATCTTGCTGGTCCCCGTGTCAAAGGGACTTTACACAGTTCTTTTACTGTTTCTTTTTCTCTATGCATAATAAACTCTTGTTGTCTCAGTATGAGAAATTGCCGTTATTCATATTTCAAAAGCAGGACCTTTTGTTGACGATAAAAAAAGCAAAGAAAGACAACTTCTTACCTCTATCAGTTTTGCTTTGTTGCTTGGTGCAGTTTCTGGCATACAAAGAGTTGCAGGTAGATTCAGTTTCTTGGAAGCAAAGGCGAGTGCCTTGCCATAATTCCCAGCTGACATAGAAACAAGGCTTGTCCCATTTTTTATGACGTCAACAGGAAGGTGGGCTACTTGGTTGACAACACCACGCACTTTGAATGAACCTGTTTCAATTAAGACTCTACAGTTCACCACCAAAATCTACTCAGGTGGAAATCTTAATAAGATCTTACGAAGATTTTTAATAATTTCTTAACGAGATCTCACTTTGTTTCTTAATTAAGAAGCTTACAAGATCTGCTAAGATTCTTAACAAGATTCTTATAAAATTTTGTGAGAATCTGGTAAGAGTCTTGTTCCAGAATCCTATAAGATCTTTTAGGAATCTGATTGATCCTTGCTTGCAATTGGATTTTCTGCTGAATATCCTGTAGCTTCAATTCAACATTGTTTTCAACAATCAGTCAAAAATTAAATGCAGACTGCAGATGGGTCTAAAATGCAGACTATGTTACAAAATAGGCCTTGGCCCAGGTCTAGGGCTCAGTCTGCATTAATTTTTAGACCCAGTCTGCCGTCTGCATTTATAATAACCATTTCTACAATACCAAGGGTGGCATTCATTGATTGCAAAGAACCAGTACAGTCACAGGTGGCTGTTCCATCTTTTATCTGCACCTACCTCTGTACTGATAAGGAGGATAATTTTACTTATTAAATTTTCAACCTTGGTTAATGAATTTCTTGTGCTCTGATTGGTTCACTCAATCTCGGTTATCAGCACATATCATTATTATGTTGCCTAAGCTAAAAGCAAAATTTCTCTCTGAATAAAGCAAACAAAACATTGTTGTGGAAAGTTTGGCTCAATTCCGATGTTAAGAAGTATGCGAAAAGACAGGATTGAAATGTTTTTGTGATGAGCCTGCCTCTGTCCAACCACCAGGCATTACACACTAATGTTTGCTCAAACGAAAAACCACTTCCGTTCATAGATTACAGACCAATCAGAGGCGGTTTTCCAGTTTAAGATAAACTTGTGTTTTGTATGGCATTTTTTCTCAGCATGTGATTGGCTTTAATGTATGACACAATTAGTCAATGCTGATTGGTTTCTTTAAAGTGCTACTGTGATCAAATTTTTATCCCTTGAGTTTTTTGGTTTATCAAATAGAGTACCATGAAACATTAAAAACGCTGTTTACCGTTTGGAAATATCTGCATTGGTTCCGGAGATATTTAAGTTTGAAAAATGTGTTAAATATGCAAATGAGAAGGCTGATGACGTCATTCACCCAACCCAATAGAACATCAAGAATATAAGTAGAGCTATCTCGGTCAATTTGCAACAGAGACCACTGAAACTTGGTGAGCTAATAGTTCTGAGGGCAACACACCTACGACTGAAAAGGAATTTGTTCCCATGGCAACTCACTCTTTTCCAGTCCCCTCCAACCTGATTTCAACATTTTGGTGATCTCAGGGTAGAAATACATTTACCAAGGCCACAAACTCGCCCTAACATCTTTATATGCTGGCAGGATCATGCAGATGAGGCACCATTTGCAAATATCAAAACAAAACGCCAAAGGTGGTCTGCAAAGCTTTTAATATCAGGGAGGTCTGGAACCCAGTATGTTGCCATGGTAACAAAAATGGTATGCTCATATTGTGGAACACATCTCCTAGAATCTTAGTGCAAAGAACCAAGTATTTCTGATACAAATTGGCTGAGATATCTTTCTCCCATCATACTTGATCCAAATTTGGTTGGGTTTATGACGTCATCACTTGGCTAATTTGCATATTAAAAAAACTTGAATATCTCCAGAACAAAAAGAGATATTTGAAAATGGTAAACAGCATTCTTCTTCTCGTACAGACTACGTGTTTATGTGCCAAAATGGCTTAGATAGGGAAGATGCAAATTTCGTCACAGTAGCACTTTAAATAGTGGGCAAATAGTCATTGACCGGAAGTGGTTTTTCGTTTAAGCAGACGTTCGTGGGGGAAGAACGCATGACGAAGCCCTAAGACTGTCATGGGAGCCTAGCTAATGAGAAATCTTTTGTTTTCATCCACCAACAAGGGAGGAACACGTGAGGCAGGCCTAAGTAGGTCTGCGTGGGAGACAGGGGATATAATTCTCGTTTGTGGTTTACCTCTGTCAGCAACGGGTTATTACAGAAAAAATCTGAACCCCCAGCCCCGCCCCCGAATTTCCGGAAGCATTACACCCCCCTCCCGCTGGATTTCCAACGCAAAAGCAGAAGAAGTCGAAGAACGAGGAATATAACAATGCACTGCATTCAGATGCAAATAAGTGGCCGGGTATTCTGGAGTTTAGCTGGAAAAGGAAATTCTCAAACTACTTGAGACACCGGCTCTTCGGATACCCTAACTTCACTCGTTACCTGTATTCTGCATGTTTTCCAGCTTTAAATGCAGCTTGAACCGATCCGCAAACCCGAACATTCCCCCAACATTTTTTAAGAGAGGTGTTCTGTACACCATAGGACTCTGTTTTATCGTCTCGATCGCCTTATCCACATCTTCCAGTGAGATTACTCCCGCCATTATGAGCGAGCAAGGGAGAATGGGCAACAGTAACGATTGATCACTGGTTACCCAAGCTCTTGACGTTCATAGTGACACTGCAGAGGTTGGGTTGGCTGTTAATCGATGCCCCTCTCACTGTAGCGCGTGAAAGTAGCTGCCGGTATTGTAGGCGCGGGGAATAAAGTTTTGGTCCTCCTCTCCATTCTGCTCGATTTTAGCGGCCAAAACTTCATTCCACGCACCCACAATACCGCCGGCTATGCAGGTGGGGAGGGGAAGGTGAGAGATGGGGGGGGGGGGGGGAGGGGGATGCAAAGGTGATTGTCACACCAACAGGCTCCTCTTTTGGCTCCAGTTGTTCAAAAGGTGGATAGCACTATCCACCGGATAAATCACTATCCATGGAATAGTGCATTTGGTTTTGCTATGACTTACCAGTATATCCACTGGATAGCGCTATCCATTGTTTGAACAACTGGGACCACATGGTCAAAAGACAAGAAAGGGGTTCAGGAGAATTGCTCTTCCTTGGCTTCTTCAAAATCAGTTGCTGCAAATATGCATTTTGGCAGACCTTAGATTTTATAAATTCTACAGTTAAAGCACTCAGGGATTTTCTGGTCAATACAGATGGATCATGACAAATAATTGGTTCAGTCTGAAAAAAAAAAAAATGAAGTATGGCAATCAATTTTATAGACTTTCAATGACCTGGCCATTCCACTCTCTTTTTCACACAATTTTGAAGCAGCAAACAAACACTTCAGAAAAGCTGCAATTCACACTAAACAAGGAAATAAAATAAAGCAACTACGGAAAAATTGCTAAAGAACCTCATACCTGATGATGACCCACCATAAATGCAGGATTTAAGGGTAAAAAATGTATATATCTGTTAAAACTGTTTCATCAATCATTAACTGATAATTATGTTTCTTGCAGCCATAAAACCAAGTGAAATAACCTCTTATCAAAGGCAAATTTCACAATAGCATCATTTGACTACAGGGTTCGTACTGTTTGAAGCTCTTCAAAATCCATGACTTTTTCCATGACCTTCTCTAGCTTTCCATGACCTTAAGTTTAGCTGTCACATAAGAAAGTTTTCAAAACTATCCTTATTTTAGGATATTTCTGACATAATTCAGTTCAAATTTGAATAAATTAACCTCTGTCTGCCAAACTTCCGATTGTTAGATAGAAACTCCTCTGCATTTCATTTTATCCTTGCTTTGACAGCTGCAATGATTAATCTACCATTTATAATAAGAATTTTCCATGACTTTCCATGACCGACCATAAAATTTCATGACTTTCCAGGCCTGGAAAATGAAATGGTTAAATTCTATGACTTTCCAGGTTTTCAATGACCTGTAAGAACCCTGGACTACAACTATAGCTACCAGAATTCAGTTTTGTATTCCTAGGCCTAGCAGGGTAAAAAATAATAACAATAGCTCTAATTAGCACGAGACAAGCAACACCTGTAGGATTCTGCTACTTGTAGTCAAATGGCATCATCTTGGAAATGTCCCATTGGGATTTTAAAATGATTTTGATGAGAAAAACAAAAGTGGAACCACATGCAGTGTTGCTCTGAGAGAAGAGACATTACATCATTGAATCTAAAATTCCGGACTAAAATATTGATGGTTGGGCAACATGATGTTATACCAACACTGTGCAAATAAGTTATACAATATTCTTTTCAACTTCAGTA
The DNA here is from genome assembly GCF_036669925.1 of Montipora capricornis. Classification (NCBI taxonomy): domain Eukaryota; kingdom Metazoa; phylum Cnidaria; class Anthozoa; order Scleractinia; family Acroporidae; genus Montipora; species Montipora capricornis. The sequence continues at coordinate 28,161,162 of NC_090889.1, forward strand.
CCAATCTGACAATGAACACTAATAATTATTGCTTACTCATAAATTAAGGGAAAACACCTTTTTTATAGAGAATTAGTCCTTTGTTCTTGCAGTCTTCTATGAATCTGGTTCCAGCATAATATCAGTTTTAATCAAAAGCAAACCAACATGTTCATACAGGTGTCACGCAAGAGCCCTCATTAGTGTGGCATCCTGGCTTGCTAGCACTTAAGTCCCTGGATCACTTAAAAGTTTCACTGTTCTAAGACAAACGGCAAATCACAAATCCCAGTCATCAATGGTGGTATCATCACAACTTGAATCAGAACTAGTGTCAAACTCATCAGCACTGGTTATTGTGTCGTGCATTACCCGTGCTCTGTGATGCAACACTTGCTTGAGAGCAGCAAACAAGGTTCCAGCTTCGAAGCATTTCTGGCCATCATGTTTGACATCCTCTGGCTCCAGGTCGTCTTGGTTATAGGAAGCTTTACTTAGCTTACTTTGAAGACAATCCTCTGGTGATGTAGTGCTTGGACATTGTGACAAGGTACTAAGTTTAGCTTTATTAAATTGCTGTATCTGACTGAGAAATGATTCCCTGCCATTCACTGGTGGTGGAGATTTGCTAATTTCTGCTGGTGATCTGCAATTATCAGCTGCTACCTGAATGTCTTCTTCTTCCTCACAAGTGAATTCATTCACTTTGCTCTTTACTTCCTGAATACTTCTTTGTGTAGAGAGTGACAGTCTTCTCAGCTTTGAATTATTGACCTGTTGTATCTGGTGACTGAGAAATGATTCTACACCATTGCAATTTCCAGGAGATGCACTGTTCGAAGGGGGCAAACTTCTATCACTCTGGAGGTCTTCAAACGACATAACCTTCTCTTGCTGCAAAGAGATTGGCGTTAAGACATTCTTTTGTTTTGATATTAGTCCCTCTTGGGACATTGCAGACATACTTTCCTTCAAGTTGATGTTTTCTTTATCATCACTGACATTATTTGGCAGCTCTTCCCCAACATCAATTACCTGCATGGCAATATCTTCATCACAACTACACTGTAGCTCTTGTTCAAAGAGAATTCCGTGTGATTCTTGCTGTTCATGAACAACAGAGGATACTGGTAGCTCTTCAAGAGAATCAGAATCCTCTTGCTGTTGGCTAACGGGTTCTCTTATGCTAAATTGGGCACCTTGAGTATTCTTCACAGAATTTAATCCCCGTGGGCCTTGTCCTCTGAGGGTAAATTGTGGGTTCATGACATGAGTGGTGTCCTGTGGTCTTTGGCAAGGGGTTTGTTGTCCCCTTGCCAGCACTCTGTGTTGGGATGGTACCACTGGAGTATAGGGAGGAGGAGGCAAACAGTGAAGTGTCAAGGAGTTAATAGGAAGTTGGGAAGGAGAGCCTTCTGCTTCCCTATGATGACTGTATGAATACATAGGTGGATCAAGCTGCTTAAAGGATGGACTGGATGGACAAGTCATTTTATGGGACCCTTTACATTGGGTTCTAAGAGGAGTTGGCAGCACATTGCCTGTCTTTTGTAATTGATGCCTTGAAGATTTTCTAGTTGGTTTACTTCCACGCTTCAAGCTAAATCTGATGAGAGATCCTGAGGTGATGACAAGTTTGACAACTTGAACATGTGTTAAATCCTTGGTCCTGATTCCATTTATCTGGTAAACAAAAACAAAGTGTATTTGCAAGAAACAAAAAAATGCCTGAAATTAAACACCTACATACATTCATACAAACTTAATTGACCACTCCCCACAGGGGCTTTTCAGAGCCAATGAAACACAATCCAGGAAACGACAGAACAGAAAAACAACAACAGCAGCTGTTAAGAATCCGAACTGGCCAGAAGCAAACCAGTTGGCTATTTACAAGTGCACCTGAGAAGTTGAACCGAGGACTACCAGGATCAAATTCAGCAAGTGGTCAGAACAGGTCTTAAACCTGGAAGTTAAATACGAGACTCGCACGACTCCCTGTCTGGCAGATTGTCCAGCCTTGTTGGTGTCCATCCTCTCTAGTGCAAAAAGCCTATCATAATGACATAACATCAAATAAGAACAAAAGGCAAAGCTCTCAATCTTTTCTTGACATGCTGATGTGCCTTCGTTATATATGTGGTTAAATGCACTTTAACCTAGTTAACAACAAAGAGACTTGATTGACCATCAGATCCTTATGGACGAATTATCACTGCTTGGTGTGGACCCAGTGCTTTTCAGTTGGATAAGATCTTTTTTAACAAATAGAACTCAAGCCGTGCGCATCGGAAATGTCTTATCGGATTGGAAGCATACCCATGGAGGTATACCCCAAGGGACCAAGATGGGTGTCACCCTTTTCTCAGTTATGATAAATAGACTCCTAAAGGATTGGAATGTGAGAGCAAAATACGTTGATGATACCACAGTTGTAGAAATCCTGCCTCGCAATTCAATAAGCCTTCTCGATTTGGCTGTTAGAGACACACATTCATTTTGTACTGCCCATAAGATGAAGCTAAACCCTCGGAAGTGTAATGAAATGCTGATAAATTTTATGGAGTACCTGAACTCTGTAATTCCACCTATTTGTATTGGAAATCACCAGCTCGAACGTGTCTCATCTTTTAAATTACTTGGTGTTAAAATCAGAGACGATCTTAAATGGAATGACCACATAGACTATATTTATTGTAAGGCCGCCAAACGTTTATATACCCTAAGAGTGCTTAAAAGAGCTGGTGTAGCGAATAGCAATATTTTAAATATTTATAAGTGCTCTGTCAGATCCATTTTGGAATATGCCGTGGCTGCTTGGCAAGACATCCCTGAATATTTGTCATCTAAATTAGAATCTATACAAAGGAGAGCCCTTAAGGTAATACTCCCGGGTGTTGGTTATAAGGAAGCCCTGACCATATCTGGCCTTCCAAGTCTAGAAGTCAGGCGAGAAACATTAAGTAGGAAGTTCATTGCGACGTGGAAACTCCGCCCTCAGGCTAATGTTTATAATGTTCCTTACAATCTTAGATCTGGGAGTGAAAAGTCCGTTCGCCAGGAGGCAAGAACCAAGAGAGCTAATGATTTTATAACTTTTAGATTTCTAGATTAATTATTATGTAGATTTTACATTAGTATACCTTAATTATTTTTAATAGTTTTGTAAATGATACCGCTTAATAATTCAGTTTATACATAGTTCTAACTGCAAAGAGTGGATTAAACGATATATATATATATACTGGTTTTGTGTTCATTTAGGTCCACAAATGGAGCGGTTTGCTTATAGCGGTCAGCAATTTATGCATATGTGCACAGGCTCATGTAGGTCATGCGATCTCAGTGTAGTGGCCATCTGTGGAGCTATGTTGGCAGAGTGTTGTGCCCCCTTTGTTTTAGCGGTTTTTTCTTAGCATTAGCAGTTTCTTATTTTTTCTACCTCCCTCCCTCTCTCTACCCCTCCCCCCCCCCCACCTTTTTTTCCACTGTTACCAGTCAGTGTGATAGGTGCCAGGATGTCTCTGTGTGGGGGCTCATGGCTGGGTTGCAGGCATTGCTAGCCAATTGGGAGCATTTTACTGTCTAGGGGCTGACTGATCACAGTGGAGGCCCCTAGACATCCTGAGCACCCATCTTCCAGTCAGCTCGATGCAGTTGTTAATAGGGTTTAACTCACTGCAACTATGATGTCCCCTTCTTTTAATCCAGCACTCTCCGCGGGAGAATCAGCATCAACTGAGATAATATGTACAGCACAGGCATAATCAACACCTCTGAAAAAAAGTTCAAAGAGAAAAATGTGATCAAAGGCATGGGTCGTGTTCAAAGACATAGGCATTTGGATAGGCATAAAATGTGTCATCACCTCTTCAAGACAAGTGCAAACCTTTTGTCGCAACAGGGGATGAGCCATGGAGGATGTAAGATCAAAAAGGCTCATGTCCTGCCTCAGAGCTTGCCATATCTGGTCATACGGCCATAAAACAATAGCCTCCGTCAAACCCATCATTCGACACCTCTTTTTTGACAAGACTCAAGCGGTTTACAGACTCGTTCTATTTTGCAATCTATTTTACATTCTGATCAATATTCTACCCCTTTTCATATTCCCCGACTTTCTACTCTTCTGGGCCTGCCTGGAGTCAAGATCAGCAGGTATTTCACCCATCACAGAATCACATGCAGCAGTTCAGCTTCGAGTCTGAACCAAGTACTTCGAAGGCACCAGCTAAAAAAAATACTTGTGAGTGATGGAACTGCAAAGACGAGCAAGTGCTTGTGCAGTTGTGGGGAGAGAATATAGAAGCGTCAGTAAGCGTAGTATGCTCTCTGTAACTCACTCATGTTGTAAATCATATTGATCATAATCAGCAAATCGCAAAACTGGATGTGATCCATTACACACTGATCTTCAATAATTATTGATTAGTTGGAATTTGAACTTCTTGATAGGACAAACCCTTGACTTTAAACATGGGCCTCTGGGATTAAGGTTTAGGTCAGCCTGATACTGTCTAAAGATCAGAGTGGGGTTTGCAGGATGCGGGGGTGGACAGGTTGGGCCATTGGCAAAACCTGGATCGGATCAGACTGGACCGGACCAGACCAGATCAGATTGGATCGGATTGGATTGGATTGACAAAACACGGACCGGATCATGTTCTGTTGCTAAATCAGGATATTGTTCAATTAGAAGGGACTGGAGTAAAGTAAAGAATTGCCGTCAGTTTTCATGTTTGAAAAAGAAAACCGTTATGTACGCAGTCAATTCGCTTATTGAGGTCAATTCGTCACATCGTATCTTTCATAATTCCGCTTTGGACTCTTTGAGAAAAAAACATTTTGACGAGTCTCAATAAATGAAGAGACGACTACACAAGAGAGATTAAGGCACAGAATTCGAGCATGTTTTCTGATGTTATTGATCCAGTCTGAGTTTTGTCAATCCGATCCGATCCGATCCGATCCGATCTGCTCCACTCCGGCCCGTCCGGTCCCGTCCGGTCCCACCCGGTCCTGGTTTTGCCAACGGCCGACAGGTTTTATGACAGCAATACATACCCCCGGACCCAACAACCCAACCAACCATCTTCGGAAGGATACACCATAACAGTTAACATGCTCTTCTCCCCAGGCTTGTTTCTTTCCTTTTGAAACAATTCAACATCTCTGGCATCTGTGCAACGAAGATTTGATGAGGTAATTTGCATATGAAGCACCTTAGCAGTTTTGATTGTCCGAATAAGTTCACAAATATTCTTTCCACGTTTGCCACAACGCCTGTCATTTAATTTAATCAACTGATCGCCTCTTTTCAAGCCTTGCCTCTCAGCTAAAGATCCCCTTGTTACATCATATATGGTTATTGAGGATTCACAGGAATCTCCACCGCGTATCATGAATCCAAATCTTTCTTTCAACGAATCTCTTTGCAGGACAACGATTTTGCTTTGATATCTTGGTATGAATGACTTCGAATTCCGATCTCGGACGTGTTCCGGGTTTTTTTCTTCTTGACCTTTATGCAAGCCTTTAATTTCTGTTTTGGAATTCAGTCTTAAATTGTAGGTTTTCTTCTTTCTTTTCGCGGGGCTGCCTTCGAAATTCGGCGGATTATTCTCTATGTCTTGGTCTCTGTATAAGATCTTCGATTCGATTTGTCGCTGTTGGTTGCGTACTATAGCTTGTGATTTAAGGAGATCATTGCAACAACGAATAAACTTGTTCCTTTGACTCTTTGGAAGACAATCTCGAACCTCCGCCAAAATGCTGACCAGAGAGGGAGAATTTAAGAGCTTGAAGAGACTCGAACAAAGTGATTCCATAGACGCCGTTTTCGAAAACTTCTCCAATTCGATTCGGATTTGTTCATATTCTTCATCCTTTATTGATACCTTTGCTCGATCTGTGGTACCGCTTTCCACAGCCATTTGTGCAAAAGTGTTTTTTCCTTCAAGTTTTACAATGTAAAACAAACGAACTGCGATCAAACAAAACGGAAACCAAACGGTTCGTTATTGTTTTGAAGAAATTTGAAAATCTCGGAACTAGTCTCCCACTTGTTTCCAGGGAAACAAGAGAATTGGGAAAGAGGCATTTTTCTCGTGCGCCTCTCGCGTGGCGGACCCGATCTTCACATATAAAATTGGGTTTGAGTAGGGGAGTGCAGGGGAGTGCATACTCCCCTACTCAAACCCAATTTTTGCTAACCTTCAAAATATTCAAGTATTTTGCCAAGGTTTTTGAGGCCCCTACCCAACATTCTAAAAAAAAAAAACAGGTAGGCACAATTTCCTAATAACCAGACTTTTGTAAGGCGGCGGGCAACAAGATAATGATCTTAAACATTGGTACGATTTTTTTTCTTGAAAATATGTTTCAGATGAACTTCAGAGATAATACCCTCTGTGCAAATAACAGAAAACAGCTTTTCCTGATAGCAGAGATTTCTTTTCTTCTGCGTTCGTCGTCAGCCCAGCAAACGCAGAAAGAAAAGAGAACTCACCTAGCAGGGATAAAACAGCCTGGTATGAGCTAGACATTTTCGGAAGGCGCGAAACGCCGTAAGCGTTATCCTCGCGTGTAAAGCGCACGAGCTTCACACGCCCGTAGGGCTCCCTCCCCGTTTCTACACTCGCTCCAGACCTTTCGTTTGAATATTTACCGCGTCGCTTGCGTTCGCAAAAAATACGACTGTTTTGCAGTCTAGGTATGAGCCCAGTGCTTGCCCTTCCTTGAAATCAATTCCAACAGATTTGACTCCTTTTGCTGATGGGGGAAGAAGACGGTGAAAGATGCCTTCAGCACTTCTAAAAGCGTACATCTTAAAACAACAACTTTCAGCACAAAAAATGTAGCAATTTTAATGCTTAATTCTTTTCACCAAGCCTCATGCAGTTTGCCTTATTTAGTATTGCCTATGGGCTTTTCTTTTGACAACATAGGGAACAATATTTAGTCCTATTCTATAGTTAGCTCCTCCATATACCTCCCCTTTCACAGGGTCTGACCACTTGCTACTGGGTCATCATCACAACCTTCATCAATGTGTCTGAAACTACCAGCTGGCTGCCCCGGAAGGAAGCCTGCTAATTGGAGTCTACACTAACCTCTAACCACAGTGCTGCACAATTGGCAATAGGTAAAGCTATACAGCATGTATTTAATTATATTCTTTTAGCTCAACATCCCTTGAAGATCTAAGGTTCTCAATTCACTTCACACACAAATGTACTATGCAAAGAAATAATTTCACTGGGTCTCTGATCACCTTGTTTGGTAACACCTTTCATCAGCTTAAGGTGGCTCAAAACAGTTCAACACTTCGAAGACACTCTCTTTGGAACGAATAACGCTACAACGCTGTATCACATAACAGCAATGTTTGGTACCATACTGATTATTTCCAAGCAAGATGTGGTCATTATTGTGATGCAATAAGTTACCTTGGCAATGGGACAGCCCAGCAAAAACACCCTATATTTGGATTTAGCTGCTCATATCTCACAAATGAACTCGGTAACCCCCTTTTTAATTTCTGAAAAGTAATCAAAAGGCCAAGATGAAAGTTTGGCAAAGTTTTATAAAAATTCTTTAATTAAGGTGGCTCTGAATCTGCTTTACAGAATTTTTTTAAACTTTGCAGAATGTTTCATCTTGCCCTTCTGGTTACTTTTCAGAAACAAAATATGGGGTCCACGAGTTCGTTTTTGAGATATAAGCAACTAAAGACAAACTAAAGGGTGTTTTT
>NC_090889.1:28171393-28186393 GCF_036669925.1 Montipora capricornis
CACCCAACTCTTGAGGTTGATCATTGTTTCTGTAAACTCAAAAATTTACTCTCCTAGATGAGGTCATTCATCACCAGGTAATTCCATCGTTTTGGAAATAGTAGCTGCTTTATTATTCATCAGCGTCACAAATTCTTGCCAATTTTGGGGCATCCAACAGACCTGTTTATTTTTGTGATTTAGAAACGCACTGCAGGCCTATCGCCACCATGGACTTACAGTCTTACACCCCAGTGACAGTGCACTACCACAAAAACAGTATTCTAGTGTAAATTTCATTCATGTCATTCATTTTTAACGTTTTCAACTTAGAGATACATGTATGTCCATATAGACAAAACTGAAAGAAAATCGCTATTTATGAAGCAAATCTGCAGGTGTGTATCTACAATTGAATGTGGTGGGCATAGATTTACAATGTACTTAAAACCTTCCTTGTACAAGTTACTAACCACTCTCTTTAAGTCCATGTCCAAAGTTCTTCACAACACGCTTTAAAGAAAACAAAACCAACACTCGGACAATAAGTGCCAGGGCAGCTGAAACAATACAAACAAACACTTGGCAATAGTGAAGCATGTTTAGCAGTAAATGAGCAGCATTAGGAAACTTTTGCATAAAAGGCACCCACATTTAATAATAAGAATGTAAACAACATTATTGTTCATGAATGGTAACATTTATGAAAGGCTACACTGGCCAATTGCCATTGATGAGATAAATGAAGAGGCAGTGCCAAATAAATGAGCTCCTCGCCCTAGTTGCTCCAATTCCATATCACTTTATGGATAAGTTGCTATTTAGAGTGCAAGAACTTCGCATAATGATGATGATAATAATAAGTCCTTATTTAACAAGGGTAACAAATGATTACTGTTAACCCAGTAGTAAAGCAATACAAATGAATACGACAGAGTTAAGAATCCCAACTGGTGGGAGGCAGACCAGTCGGCTATTTAAAAATGCAGCCGAGGAGTTGAGCCGGGAACACTCAGAACAATTCCAGCGGGTGGTCAGAGCAGGACTTGAGCCCAGGACCTTCAGATCTCTCAAGCTCACTGCTCGGCTAAAGTGCCTCCCCTTTTAACATTAAAATGTTGGACAAGGTCTTCATAGCCACAGAGAGTTGATGCATGGTGTTGTTTTCTCCTAAATCTCTCACCCCTTACACTAATTTAACTATAAAAAATTGCGATAAAACATGTCTTAAAATAATTTTAAGATTAAAAAATTGCTAAAAAAGCGATGATGTTTCGACATTAACTGAACATCATTTTCAAGTCAAAATAAGTTAGTGAGTTTTGGTCTATAAATACTAAAAAAATAATAGCTGATTAAAAGCTGTAACGTGAGAAAAAAGTAAATAATAATTAAAAATATTAAACAACAAGTTTCGCTCATATGGAGTCCGTCTGGGTATTTAAATTGGGCTTAAGATTCTTGAAGAGCAATTTTCAAATACTAATATTTTTAATTATTATTTACTTTTTTCTCACGTTACAGCTTTTAATCAGCTATAGTTTTTTTAGCACTTATAGACCGAAACTCACTAACATATTTTGACTTGATAATGACGTTTAGCTAACATCGAAACGTTGTCGCTTTTTAGCAATTTTTAATCTTAAAATGATTTTAAGAAATGTTCTATCGCAATTTTTTATGGTTAAATGCTTTTCAAAATCACTTCTTGTATCTTACCTTATCAATATTTTGCTATAAACTTGAAGGGACACTTAGTGTTAGATCTTATTATGCACATTTCTGGATGTAAGTGCTGGAATTTGTAGAAACAAACCTGCTCCAAAGAAAGAGTAGACCAGAACGTCCCTACCATCAGCTATTTTGTCGTCCCAGTCTTTAATAGTCTAAAGTTAAACAGAAGGGCAAGACAGACCATTCACCCTCACATTTATACAGAAGAGAAGGAACTACAATGATAGACAAAACCATTAGGAAGGTCAGCACTTTCGACGTCTTCATTGCTTCTCTCCCCTCTCCCCTATTCAATGTTGTGCAAAACTGAATGGTTTTCGTGGGAAATTGTTAGGGGGGAGGGGGGCTATATAAGAGAAGGTGAAACTATTTCTTTTGCGCTTTAACAGGAGCGGGTTGAAGTACAGCTCTGCAGGTGTGGTTCATTTACTTTACATAACCTTCCCAACTACTTTTGTCTATGATTGTAGCTTCATCACCAGTTACCGAAAATAAGCTATTGGTATTAAATAAATGCCCAGAGCGTCTATTAAATGTCAGGTGTTGCAGGGGGACTGTGTCATGAATAAGCTCAGCATTCCTTAGGGAGGGGAATTTACTGTCTGCCATTACTACTGTCTGCCATTACTACTGAAACATACACGCTCATGGTTTAAGAATAAAATAAACCCTCTGACACCTGAAACGCACTAGTACACCCCAAGTCGACAAGTAAATCGTCTGGCATTAGACAGAGTAAAATCTGTCATGTCTCACTCCAAGGGTGCTCTGAATACCGCACGAACAAACACCGCATCACCGCAAGAAAAGTAGACAAAACACCAACACAGCAATAGTACTTGATTTACATGGTCTAAATGACTTTTTGAAAAAGGGAAAAACGTTCAAATATAATCATTTCTTTATGCAGGACAATCAATGTCATAACCTCAACAATTTACCATAACAATAATTATTAAGCCCTTACTGTCGTAACCATATGGTCCGCATCTAAACTGTGGCTATACTGTTGATGCCTGTTTATCCTTGCTCCAGTTTTTTTTGGTCAAAATAATGTACATGACTGTGAGCTACAACTGACACAACAGCATTTCGGGAAGATGCATGTTCTGTAGTTCTGTCCTCACGGGGTACATGTATGCACATGAAGAATGTGTCGAGTGCCTTTGGCACTCCAAACTAGGGAGGTCTGGGGGCATGCTCCGGCAGAAAATTTTGAAATTTAGGGTCTCGCAAATGCCATTTTCCACTATTTCCAAAGAACATTTCAATAAATAGATGTGAAGGAAAATGCAGTATGTTAGTTGTTTATTTTACCCATGTGTACAACACGAACAGGGGATTTACAGGCAAAGGGCAAGATGTCGCAAACTCGTTTTGATAACCTTTCCTTGAAAAATAACCGGCAACTGGGAACTGGTGATGAGACTGACACTGAAATCTTTTTTTTAAAAATCCTGGCTACCACTTTCTCAAGTACACATGTGCGTATTGCTTAAAGGGCGCTAGGTACACCCCTGGTACATGTACTTAAAAAAACACAACACATTCGATTACGACTCATGTTGTTGTAAGACTTCAAACATATCTGTCGTATCTTCTCCTTCTCCAGATTTTTGGGATTGGCAGTTTAAAAACACATTAACAATTAACTTGACTCTATTTGACCATATTTTGTTACAGATTGAAAGCACATATTGAACAAAGGTCAACAAAAGGTCATAATGGAAGGTGTTTTTAATAATTATTGAAGATACAGTTGAATTTTGGTCAAATTTAGTTCTCAAAAGGGTCAAACAAAAACCACAACACTGCAAATAATTTTGTTTCATCGAACATCATAGATTCAAAAACAAATATCACACACTGCAGGGTTTAATTGAGATCACTGCAACACCCCAAGGTGAGATTTTATTCACCGACAGACCCAACAAAAAAATAAGCAACACCGCAAACCCCAATGTCCCCTTGTTAACAGAGGGGACATACCGGTAGTTTATGTCATCCAGTCTGTGCATCAGTATGTGAAGAAATGTTGGCTATCAATATCAGTCATGAGTTAATTTTCAAGGTCAATTATTGGACATGGGAACAATATTGGAGGGGTCAAATGCAATCTCTATTTTCGTAATATTATTTTGTCTCCAGCATTATGCAAAACTTGAGCTACATTTTTCTCTTGTTTTGGCACCAACATGGCCATCTTAATTTTCATATGAGTGCAGTCAAAGAATAGAGAACACAGAGAGTTTGCCTGTTACCATCAAAGACTCACAATAGCTATCTTGTAGAACAGATAAGCTGGTTCCAATAGACTCATTGGAAAAAATATCATGACCAGTGACATGTTTTCTTTTCTCATCTGAAAATGTAAGAGAATGCATTACATTCAGATTTTCAAGCCACTACACTACGGCTATTAGGACTGTTTGAGGAAATGAAGACAAATAAACTAATAATTAATAATTAATTAATAACTAATAATTAATAAGAAACCATGGACCCAAACCCTAAAAACCCAAACAGCTGTGTCCTATTGGTTTTCACCCACATGATACACAGCCATGTTTGTCAACAAAAACAAAAGGAAACATTTGCATAATATTAGAGTTCAATTCCCATAGGATTGGGTTGAGACACAAACATGGCCGCCGTTTTGTTGCTTAGGTGCACAAACATGGCGACCGTGATGTCACATGAAAACCGAGAATAGCAAGCCAATAAGCAATTGTCTGTTGCTTAATGGTGGTACATAAAAATACTGTATTTATTTCTGAAGAGTTCCTTTCTTTGAACTTTTGTTGTCAGTATCTTACAGTGCGTTTCACAAAACTTTTGACAGGCAATTTCCGAAGTTCGTTGTGAATTTCATAAGTTCGCTTCGAACTTGAGCACTTCAATACATAACTGTCAATCAAATGGCGAACTTCAAAACGAACTTGGGAATTTCGCGCCGAACTTCGTGGGAATGAGCACTGAACACTCATCACAAAAATGCATAATTTGTCCGCGCAAGCTGCTAAATATTGGTAAAGTATATTTTCATTTTCAAGAGTCAGTGATTCCTGTGGAATAACGCTGAATTTCTTGAAAGAATATAAACCAAAATCTTGCGTAACGCTGCGGCTGCATGCAGGCGGCGGGACATTTTGGGCAAACATTGGAACGTTATTCTTTACTACTTTGTTTTGGATTGCTGGGGTGGTACATGTAGTTTTACAACACTCCATATAATTATTCACATCATTCAGCACGCGCTGACCGAGTGATATTTCTTCATTTGTTGTCTTCGATATTCCCCCTGCGAACGAAAAGATCAACAATTTTGGCAATGGTTTTTTGGGAAGTCTCATTTCCTGTCCTATTTGAGATGGTCCTTTCCATTCTAACCAGCTTTCAATAATTTTCTGCCGAACAAAACTTGGAATTGCCTTTCCTTGCAAGGTGAAGGCACTCATTTCAAAACAACAGCCGAGAGCAATGGTGAAATTACTTCCCCACATTCCCACGAAGTTTGGCTTGAAATTCCCAAGTTTGTTTCAAAGTTTGCTATTTGATTGACAGTTACGTATTGAAATTCCCAAGTTTGAAGCGAACTTATGAAATTTACAACGAACTTCGCAAATCTCCTGTCAAAAGTTTTGTGAAATACACTGTAATATAATCCCAAAGACACAAATACCTTGGTTGCTTTTTTATTCCCTAACGTTACAGCAAATTCGCTTTTCATATAAATTATTCATGGCAGAAGAGAACAAGAAAACAATACATCCACTTACAGCAAGCCAGCCCAGTGTACTCCAAAACAGCTGCAATGGCACACCAACACTAACAGTAACAATTGCTTCACCTGACATCTTTGACACTTTTGTGATTACCAAGACAAACAAACTAACCTGTGTTTTTGAAAATCATTAGGTCACATCTGTATAATCATTAGTGTAAATAAATTATTAATTAATAAATTAGAATAAAGCATAATTTTAATCTAATACAATGTGACTACATGAATGAAATAAAAAGATGATGCATTATCTGGAGCTAACCAAAACCTCAAGGTTTGCGCCACTACGTTATTTACGTGGTACTCAGGGGCTGTTAGCGGCTGCACAGGCTTGTCTGTTCGTCTGTTCCTCGTGCTCAAGTTTTGCTTCTAGTTGTCGTTTATTAAACCTTCGAGTTAACACAGTGTTTCCTCTTTATTGGCGTGGTGGCAGCGGTGGGATACGAACCCACGCCCCCCAGTTTAGAGCTCCTCAACTTGTCCCCTGAGGGAGGGCCTGTGTCTGACGTCACTCTCGCGCTAGCCACGGCAAACACAAACTCCCGCATCCGGCGTGATGGCCTCTCGGCGCAGGAGGTCTGGACTCAACATGACCAGCTAACTGGCGAACAGCTTCCCATAGTTGACAGACACCTCATCCTTAGTCAGAATTAATCCCGCCAGCAGAATCACGCATCCAGCGCAAAGTCTAAGGCTCGTGGCTGTATCAACTGACCCTCAGCTGCCGTCTCTGTCAGCGACTTAGTTTTCTTGAAAGGTGACCGAGACAAATTGAAAGCCCGTGAGAAATACCTTGTGGTCTGCATTCGTGAGGACCTCTATTGCGAGCTCTGGAAGTTCACCACCTCCCAGTTTTGCAGCAAACTCTACTTGGTGCCTATGTCTGAATGTTATCCAGTGGCTCCGACAGTTTTAGCTCTGTCCCCGCAGTGCCTCATTCGCGGCCTTCGTAAGCCTTCCCCATTTGACTTTGATAATGACGCTGACCCCGTTAGTCTACCTCCAAGACAGTCCACTGTCCCTGCACCTTCTCCAGTGGTTACTCAGACTCCCTCCTATGAACAACCCACGGATCCACAACCCATGCACGATGTTGACCCCGTTCAGGAACTTCCTCCAGTACCTTCAGCCATCGTCCCACCACCCTGCACCTCATCCTCTTCTCTAGACTGCGCGGTTCTTTCGCGTGCCCACCCGAGTCTGCTGCTGCTGTTCCTCCCCGGAGGTCTGGCCGTCATCGAAGCGCCCTGTTTTGGCAAAATCAGGACTGGGACTTGAAGTAGTGTGCTCGGCTTTTGCGTTCTTTCTAGTAACACTAGTCTGTGCCCTTTCACCTTCCTTTGGTAATTTTATTTTACTCGCTACATTTAGAAGGACAAATCTAAGGGACCAGAGACTGCACCTGTTGTGCGTATACCAGTTTAGTTTCGGGTTCGCTTTCAGTTTCTTTTTTTTAGGTCAGCCTCTGTAAGCTTCTATATTTAGTCGTTTACTTTGCACGCATATTCTGTTTACTTCTGTGCCTAGGTGCTACGGAGAGTGCTAGGAGGCAACCACGCCACTACGTTATTTACCTTGTACTCAGGGGTTGTTAGCAGCTGCGCAGGCTTGTCTGTTCATCTGTTCCTCGTGCTCGAGTTTTGCTTCTAGTTGTCGTTTATTAAACCTTCGAGTTAACGCAGTGTTTCCTCTTTATTGGCATTGTGTAAAGGTCACATGAGACAGGAGACACTTTATCCTACTTTATCACTGTTTCTAATCATTTACAGATACCATTTCAAAGAATGCTTTTAACCTGATCTGCAGTTACCGGTATGTCGAGAACCTGAGCATTGGTTCCCATTGGGGATTTGAACAGGCACTCCTTCTCCACTTAACAGAGAAATCAAGAGAACCTCTGACCAAAGAAATGTCTCCACTAATTTCTGACAATAAATAATCAATTATTGAAGATATTATTTATGACCTAAGTCATGACCTTAGTGAGTAATGTGAGAAATACATGAAAGATATTGTGCATCAAATGGAAACTCGGAAAAATCCGAGCCCCAGGTGGGATTTGAACCCACGACCCTATGCGATCAAGTCACAGTGCATCTGACTAGATCACGGAAGGTCCTGGGTTCAAATCCAATATAAGGCTAGGATTTTCCCAAGTTTCCATTTGATGCACAAATTATTTACGGCGTGTGAAAAAGGCCTTTACTGTATATGTTAGGTTGTGAAAGCTTACCGCCAGTTGAAGATCAAATTTTAGAAGGCATGAAAACATCCCTGCATATCGGTACATTCCTGAAAATATGTATATAACCAAGCACATCAGTCATTTTTAAAATGGATGATTCTGAAAAAATGTGTGGCAACTCACTTTGACACATGGATGCCAACTTGAAAACTGAAGAGTTACAGCATTTACCAAAGTTTGTTAATTTTGTCTCCACCCTTAACCCATTGACCCCTGGGAGTGAGACCTAATAGATTTTACTCTGTGTAATGCCAGACCATTTTATGCGTCAACTGGGGGCATCCTGGGGACCCCTGAAGGGTCAGTGGGTTAACCTCCACTAACCCACTGACTCCCCTTTCACAGTCACCCAAGGCAATGACGTATGAGAATCACCTGACTGTGTACAAAATAGAATGGAAATGGCAATTGCCGATCTGTTAGCCAAGGGAGCAGTAAAGAAGGTTGAGCCACAGGATGACTAGGGCACATCTACGAAAAAGAATCATCTAAAAAAAAACATCCCTGTTATCAATCTCTGGGCCCTCAATTTATTGTTTCCTGGGAGAGGAGTCATTCAAGATGGAGGGCTTGCAGGTAGTGTGGTCCCTAATACAACAAGAGTACTTTATGATAAAACTAGACCTGAAGGACACATGCAAGCAGATATGTCAAGGATTGACCGTTATTAGATGCACACAGATTTTAATAAGTGTATCAGGATCCTTTGCTCTTCTCCGCAACTTCAACGTCACTCATGTTTTGGAATACTAACTTCTTACTAACCGAGCGCGAGGGCCGTTCTGGGGAATATAGGCCCAAGGTCGTGGCAGTACAGACCTCGCTGCGCTCGGTCCATATAAAAACGGCCGAGGGCCAATATTCCCCAGTACGGCTCGAGCTAGCTCGGTTAGTAAGTAGTTTATTATATGGCTTTTTAATAACCTTTTGCTTTGTTTTTGCAAATGCCCTACAATTCAGTCACAATTAGCCAATCAGAGCGTACGTTATATCGGCTACAAACACAAGCCATACATTAAAGACAATTAATGTCACAGTGTCCCCCAACTGCTGCTTGTCAAGTGAAGATAAATAGCTGCATTTACCCCAAGCTAAAAATAACACTAACCTTTACATGGAGAGAACTCAAGTGAGGCTATCGCTACTGTGTGCATGTGATGGATGAAGAACCTTCACTGATCCACAGCATCAGCAACACCCAAGGACAGAGAAAAATCTCTGACCCGGGTGGGAATCGAACCCACGACCTCCGGATTAGATCACCGTTGCTCTACCGACTGAGCTACAAGGCCAGACGGGAGCAGGCCATGGGAGTTTGAGGACAAGTTGGCTCGGCCCAAGCCAAGTACTAAGTGCAAGTCAAGTTGTCCTAAGTAGCGTGTATATGTATGTATGGAAAGAACTCAAGTGAGGCCATCGCTACTGTGTGCATGTGATGGATGAAGAACCTTCGCTGTTCCACAGCATCAGGAACTTCTTATGCAAAACCCAGGACAGAGAAAAATCTCTGACCCGGGTGGGAATCGTCTTGTAGCTCAGTCGGTAGAGCAACGGTGATCTAATCCGGAGGTCATGGGTTCGATTCCCACCTGGGTCAGAGATTTTTCTCTATCCTTGGGTGTTGCATAAGAAGTTCCTGATGCTGTGGATCAGCGAAGGTTCTTCATCCATCACATGCACACAGTAGCGATGGCCTCACTTGAGTTCTTTCCATATATACATACACACGCTACTTAGGACAACACCCACTTGCACTAACCTTTACCCTTACCTTATTGTTGTAATTAGGTAGCAAAGGCTTAGACTTAATGGGACACTTTGTGTTGGATGTCAAAATTAGGTGTGCAAAACTCGACCTGAAGGATGCATATTATGCTCTTCAAGCAGATATGTCGAGGATTGACCCTTATCAGATGGACCCAAAGGCTTAGACTTAAAGAGACACTTTGTGTTGCATTGGAGGTCAAAATTGGGTGTGCATCTAATTAGGTTCATTTCTGGACATAAGTGTACCATTCTGTATGTCCTCGGCTCCCTGGGCCTTCACAAAAACATTGAAACCAGTGTTGGCAGTCCTGCATTCACTGGGAATTGTTATTGTAATTTACATAGGAAACATGTTACTACTCTATCAACAGAGAAAGGTATTGCAGACAATGTTTGCACAGGTGGTACATTTCCTAGAGAGATTGGGGTTCAGCACGTCATCTTTTTAAGGGCCCAGCTGGACTCCACATCAATGTCACTCTCCCTACCTCAGCCAAAACTAATGAACATGCTAGACACTAGACAACACCTCCTTGCTCAAAGGAGTGTTTCTGTGAATGTCCTGTTCACCCAAGTATAATTTGGAAGGATGAGTCATGCCTGGGAAAGGCTCCCCTGTTGTTAAAGCCCAAGCCTTGGATGCTGGAGTATCCTTGATAGCATAGCACATTCCCGGCATTCAGAATACAGTAGTGGATACAGCGTCCAGGCAGATAGAGACAAGAACAGAACGGACCTTGGACAATAAGATCTTCCAAGCCATCTTTCAGAGGTTTTAAAAACCAGAAGTGGATCTCTTTCCATCCCACTTAAATTATCATTAGTGCCCCAGTATGTTTCGAGATACCTGGACCAAGGAGCACTGGCTGTGGATGCCTTTCTCCATGACTGGAGCAAGTGGACTTGTCTAATCCACCTGTCGTGAGA
The DNA here is from genome assembly GCF_036669925.1 of Montipora capricornis. NCBI lineage: Eukaryota > Metazoa > Cnidaria > Anthozoa > Scleractinia > Acroporidae > Montipora > Montipora capricornis. Next base: position 28,181,830 of record NC_090889.1, read on the forward strand.
CAGCTATCTTACGAGACCATTCTATTGTTAGAATTAACTTCAGCAGCTAGAGCCCCTGAACTTTCTGCATTGGACTTTGCCTATTCCATCAGGAAGGAGGATTCCTGGGAGTTCTCACTTTCCACATGCATCAAAATGTCCAGGCCTGGTTACCCAGCTCGAAAAAAATTTCTGCCCTCCTTTCCAGAAAATCCCAAGATCTGTGTGGTTTGTACCCTTGCTGCATATGTGGAAAGGACGAGAGACTGAACATAAATCCTCTCAGCTACTCTACTTAATTGTGTCCTTGATTGCTCCACAGAGGGCCATTTCAAGCCAATCTGTCTCTCGAGGGTTGACAAGAGCCTTGTGTATGGCAGGAATTGAATTAGGTTACTCTAGTCATTTAAACTCAAGGAGCCTCAACCTCGGCAGCTGATGCCAGAGGACTGTCTGTTGATCTCATCCTAGAAACTGCAGATTGGGCATCTGTGCAGACCTTCGAGTGCTTTTACCACCAAGAGGCGTCACAGGCTGCTTTCGCAAGACCAGTACTTAACGGTGTAAACAGTTCATGAACAGTCAATAGAGACATTTAGCTACAGGTTTTTTTCAGAATTACCGCAAACCTCAAGATATCACGTGACTTTAGCCTTGCTGTCGCGTTTGACGTTTACGGTTCATTTTTTTATGGCAAGCATCTATTCTAGCGGTAAGTGAAATACGGCAGTTTTTTTACACAAATTAAACTTAACGACCCCATGTTTAAGGCTAATTGGTTCTTGCGGATCTAAGCTCCTTTAATGATAACTTTTTAGGGCTCTGCAATGACATATTTAAGAGTTTTCAGGCATTTTAAGCAACATTGAGATTGAATGGAAAAACAGTCGTGGCGCACGAAAGAGCACGAACATCTTGCTTAATGCTCAGAAACATCCTTACCTCAGACGGCAAACGGCTAACCTCAAACTGCAGTTTGCGGTTGAGACAATAAACCCATAGCTAAAGGTCTCTAATCTTTGCCTTGGACTTCATTCCTATGCATTGTTGAAGTTACAAGTAGATTGCATCACTGTTACTCCCGTGCATGACTGCCTTTGCATGGGCAGTGTCTTATGGTCATTGAACAGTTGTTTTTGGCTTTAGAGTTGCTGTGTTTTGTTACATTACAAGTAGTCGTTCACCTGTATCGGGTTTTACTTTAGTTTAGAACATTTAGTTGTAGAACACCCCTCAAGCCTCACTTGGACTTATTGAAGTTTCTAGTAGTGTTATTCTGCCCTTAACCGTTCACTTGGCAGTACTGCTTTGGAATTCTGCACCAGTATTGCAACTATCGATAGGCGAGGGGTGAAAGAGGAATTAGATTTCCCTGGAGGGTCAGCACTTACCTGACAGGGAGATGTGGTTCTCCGAAACCCCTCATAGACTGATATATGAGGAATACTGGTCCCCAGGCCATTGGAGTGGGTGTCTTCTCCTCCCACCCCTTCTACTGCCAATTGATTCAGCCTTACTCTCCACAACTCAAAGGAAAGGCACATGTGCTTCGATTCTTTTAGATTGTGGTAACCAGGCCACAGCCGCGAGATATTGCACCAGCATTGCTCATATCAGTCTATCAGGGGTTCAGGGAACCACTGTGACATTTCCCTGTCAGGTAAGTGCTGAGAAATCTAATTCCCTTGTTTACTTTTTTCTTTGTGCCAAGTGAATACCTTAGGAAAATGCACCTGCAGCAAGTCATTTTGTAATTACTGATTTTGTTTGACACTTTCATGCCCAGTTCACTCTGGCTCAAATGACAGAATTATGTTTTTCCTCTCAAGAGGAAATTGAACAAGTTAAAGGATGTCATGACAAATTCTACAATGCTGATGACATACGATGTATATTCACAGCAGCTCCCACAGTCTTGAAAGCCAAGTATCCAAAATCTCGAGCAACTCTCCATGCAAAGTATATATTTGGAAGTCCCAGACCTATAATTGCACCAAACCTGCCCTGCAACAGGAAAGACCAGAAAAATAACTTTTTATAGTGAATGTTATCCAACTCAATTGCGAACACTTTCACAGCAGCCAAAAACATTTTATTAAAGCATTAATTTAAAACTAGAAGTAAACTAAATGGGCCACAACAGAATTAGACTGCGAGCAGTCCCCTTCATTAATCAGTCAAGCGGCCCGCTTTTCTGAAGCAGTTGTGTCAGTCACACAAATGAATAAAAAGACCGAGGGAGGCTTGGGAAGAGGAGAGAAAGAAGGGACTGCACCCAATGCAGTAACTGACGCCTTCAGAATTTCCCATTGCTGGTGCAATGGGAAATTCGGATTGGTCCATTGACAATGCATAGCTGTCAGATTTTCTTGACGAGTTAAAATTACTTCTTGTCAGATTGTGCTTTGATTTTTAGCACCATATGGCTTTTGCGGTAGATTTCGATCATTTATGACTTCAAATGGGGAACATTGAACACAAAAAAGAGCAGAAACTTTCAGTCGAAGCTCCCCTATGATGCTATCAGGCAAGTATGTTATGGCTGTGCCGCTAACTGGCAAGACCATTATTATTTTATGAGAGCTGTGTCTACGGGTGACCGAAATCAAACGCCATCTGATCGTGGTAATCGTTCCTCGTTGCAGCATCACCAAAGACCAAATTCAGCCAACACGATTATCTATGGGTAGTTGCCTTTGAGAAGAAAATGGAACTTGTTAAAGGAAATGGCTTCAAACAAGTATTGAGTGATTATTTTTGCAGAACAAGATCTGTCTTCTCACTTCAGATTTTATGATTGATGAGTCATCCATTCTAAACAAGAATTTGTCCTTGATAGTAGTCGATGAACATCACACCATTGAAACTTGCCAAAACACCATTCAATTTAACATTTATTCTGCAAATCTGGCAAATATCTGAGGCCTCTCCCTGCTTTAGCTTTTCTGCCACACTTTTTAGCGGGCTTCTTTAGAGTGTCGCTCATTAAATTCAAAGTAAATACAGTAGTTTTTCTGTGGTTTCCTTTCCGAATAGTTGATTGAAAACGACATGCACATGGCCTAAAACGTTATTGGTCCTAATTCATTGAGAAGATTAGGACTCAGATTAAGATTAAACGAAGTTTAATCTCAAATCCAACCTTTGTTGGTTTTGGTGCTTCTTTCGCTGTTTCATTACTACTACTACAGTAACTGTACTTAATTGACCGCTCCCCATAGGGGCTTTTCAGGGCCAATGAAACACAATGAAACGACGGGAAAAGAATAACAACAGCAACACCTGTTAAGAATCCCAACTGGCCGGAGGCAAACCAGTTGGCTATTTACAAGTGCAGCTGGGAAGTTGAACCAGGGACTACCTGGATCAAATTCAATGAGTGGTCAGAGCGAGTCTTGAACCCGGGATTCCCGGATTTCAAGGCAAGGGCCCATTGTTTCACTGTTTCGTTGTTTAGTAATATCCCACCGTTACTATAGTTATTTGAGTGTCTATTTACAATAGCAATAAAAAAGGTGTCCAATGATCTGTCATATCACTTTCACTAATTAGATTAGCAGATCTGTTGATTCTGAACCCGTCGGTTACTGCAATGGGTGCAGTCCCTTCTTTCTCTCCTCTTCCCAAGCCTCCCTCGGTCATTTTATTTGTTTGAGTGACAAAATACGACTGCCTCAGAAAAGCGGGCCACTCGACTGATTTATGAAGGAACTGCTTGCAGTCTACAATGGAATCCGCAGAATCACCCATGAAATAATGAGCAGGTGAAGTCACCCTGAACAGCAAAGCAAAAAAAGCAAACACCTTTTGATCATTTTCTACTTAAAAGTCACAATGCAGGATCACCAATGTCAAAAAAGAGGACTTGTAGTCAACAACGAACAAAGGCACACATACAAGTGATTCAACTGTTTAAGGGCCCACAGGCGTATTTTTCGCGCATTGCTAAGGAAGTGGAATGTTACTTCCGGTGACTGACATCATCATATCGTGAGCTGACCAGGAAACCCACTCACAAGCAAAAATCAACGCAATAACTGTTGTTTGCATCAAAGGTTTTTCCTCGCCCTTCCTCGAACTCCGGTTTGAGAAGAAGCTAAATTTCCGGCAGTCTTTAAATTGAATTAATTTTTTTTAATATGGCATGTTTCACCTCCAACTACAGAATATAGCTAAGCATTGATTTTTTCAAATCATCTTTTTTGAAAAATTTATGGGTACTTCAGTATCGTTTCTCTCCCTAAAAAGAACATTTTTCAAAATAAAAAGAAAACCATGCTTGGCTGGATGCAAAACCGAATACAAATTATGAAACCACCGATTAAAATACCCAAATTGAGTAGCATGTAGACAAATTGAGAGTTTTCTTTTATTGGTCACGTGACCATGGGCATGGCATGATGATGTCATATTTAGGGTCATTGGTTTACAAAAGTTGGAAACTGACCAAAATAATGCCAAGTTCTCTCAAATTAGTTCACTATTACATCCTTAGCAACGCACCCCAAAAAATACGTCATTAGGCCCTTAAGCCAAAGACATCACTCACCCATTTCAAAGCGGTTCTTTTATGGCTATTGACAAT
>NC_090889.1:28193893-28273893 GCF_036669925.1 Montipora capricornis
TGTTGTGGTGCACAAATCACTCCATAGTCTATAGCCCCTGAATATCTTTGAATATATATTTGTGGACCGTCACGGGCAGCTTGACTACATATTTCTTGAGGGACTCCGAGTCCAAACTGGTTGTTCCAAAGCCTCGCACTAATTATCTGAAAAACAGTTTTTGTTGCAGTGGCGCGGGGCTATGGAATAGCCTGGCTGTCGAATTGCGGCAAGCAAGTTTCGTTCAGGCTGCAGCGTCTTCTTTTAGCTATAGTTAGTATTTTAGTACATGCGGCACTCTTAGAAAGCAGGTTAAATAATTTCTACTTTCTACATGTTTATTTTGTTCGTATACTCGCGCGCTTCAAGTTTATTTGACGTCGAGTTTCCTCGTCTCCAGTGTCTTCCGAGGATAGAACCCAAGTTTGTTTTTTTTCTGTTAGGTCTTCTACTTTTATGCGTCTCGTTTTTATACCAGACGGCTTTAACTTCTCAGACGTTAAATGCGTCTTGACGACTTTAACGTCTCTAGCATAAAAACGGCCATTTAACTCAAATTTTAAGAACGTATTAAGACCATTCCTCAGGCTGAGAGTCGATTAATTTAAGAACGCTTTCCTTTTGCTTATTTGTATTTTAAATGAAAACGTAAAATAAACTTAAGGCAAATTACTGTAAACTGTAACATAACAATGGTTTTCTTATTGTATGATCCTCATCTCAGTTTGTTATAATGAGCGGGCTCAATCGAGAAAGAGGCTTTTGCAGGATATGGACGAAGAACTAGATCTGGCTCAGGCACTTGGCTTGTGTGCCGTAGCTATGAAGAGACCAAGGAAAGGACGAAGCGTGGATGAAGAAAGGAGTTCCTCGTTCCTCGCGACTCCTTCAAATTCTTCTTGGCGGCCGTGTTCTTTAAGCGCTAAGCCTCGATTTCAGGATTAAACGCTAACTCGTGCCAGTCGTCTGTGGACGAGTAAGGGCTAAATGCGTCCCAGTAAGGGCATCCCGTTTTTATACTAGACGTATTTAACGTCTGAGACGTTAAAGTCGTCTGTTAAATGCGTCTAAACGACGCACCCAACAGAAGACGTTAAAGCGGTCAGACGTTAAAAGCGTCTGTCTTATTTACCGTTTTTATACTAGACGTTAAAGTCGTCTCGAGACGACTTTAACGTCTCTAGCATAAAAACGGCCAATCTCGGCCTCAACGTTCTTATAAAAAAGGTTCTTATAAAAAAAAAAAAAGAGTGTAGCTTGACTAATCACTGACAACGACCTAATGGAACATGTCGGGGTGACTGATCAGGAGCTGCTTAAAAAGACAACGTGGAGAGAATAATAATTAAATGGCTTTTATGCAACGGTACCTTGATTAATCTTTATATCAACACAAATCAGTCACAACTTTTTCGAAAGCGGTTTTCCTAAAGCAGGTGCGCGCTCGCCTCAAAGCCGTAAAGTACTATGTACAACCGTGAGGACATAGTAACCTTTCTTTTTTCGCGGTACATGTCAATAAACTTTCACAAAAATGCAGTCACCACTAACCAACATTTTATGCAAAACAATTTCGATAATTTCCCAATTCCCCAAGTTAATGCCTTTTCGCTGTTTTAGGTTGGCTTAATTCGAGACTTTTCGCCAATCGTTATAAAGTTATTATCTCGCTCACAGAGTAGAGACATACATGGAAAAGCATTTAGCTTTTATTACATCGCAGAGTGTCTCGATGCAAAAATTGGTGACGAGGTATTCAATAGATATAACAAGTATTTTATACAAGTCACTTTAAAGGACGGTGCCTACTAATTTAAAGGTATTTTTGCCCCGGTTTATGATTATGCAGAAAATGTAGATCTTAACAAATGTTATTGAAATCCAAAAAGAAAATTGGGGGTAACCACGCATTTTTCAAAGATAATTGATGAATAATATTCGTAAAAAGCTTTAAAATACAAAGAAATGTATGGCGTTCTTTATCAAATTGAAGCTTAATTATCTCTCAAAAATGCATGGTTACCCCCAATTTTCTCTTTGGATACCAAGATTACTTACTACGATCTACTATTTCCGGATAGGTTTAAAACGCGCAAAAATATCCCTGTATTTATAAGCACAACCCATGCATAGGAAATCCGAGTATCTCGAGATGCGCAAAACGTATGCGCAATAACAACAGTAGGCGCCGTCCTTAACATGGAACAATACTCTATGACCTGATGATAAAATAATTGATGCTTTTTGTTGCACGATTTGCTTTTACTGATTTGAAAAAATAAGAGATGACTCTGGTGCCATTGTATGTTTAAAGGGTGTACTAATAAACAATTCCCTTGAGCATTTTTCTACAGTAGTATTCCTTTACAGTGGATTGTACTGAAATTGCTTGGGTGACGCGCTTAATCCCATGCAACAGGTTTTAACAGCAGGGGCCTCAGCCGTAAGTGTTTGTTAAGTAACTTAAAGCATTTGGAAACAAACGAGCAAAACATAAGGAAATTAAATGCTTGGTACATTTAATATGGGGAAATGTCTATTTGACTGTTTCAAAGCGCTTTCAATAAAAAAGAGGTCATATATTGGAATGGAACTTATTTTGCAGAGTGCCCGACACTCAATGACAAAGGTACTTATTAAAAATTGGCTGAAAATAGTGTTAGTTAAATCATGCATTTTTGGCTAGATTTCGAGCTTTGTGCTGAATAATCTTGCAGGTGGGTTGGAATTAGCTTCGTGCATAAAGCTGTAAAACGAATTGTTATTGGTTTAAGGTTCCAGAACCTGTCAATTGACTACGCGTTTGAAATATGTCGTCATGGGAACGACAAAAATTAACGCTATTTTAATATTTCATGTCATTTTCGCGCGTGTTGTATGGGGAACGCGGAGTAGGTTGATGAACAAACATTGATAACAGTGAGGGATTACAAAAGCAGATTTGTGAAGGACTTCGAAAAACTTTGGTTGTGAAATCATGTCGGCAGAAGGAGAAGATACTCCAGCTGAAGCACCCGCAGAAGAAAAACCAGCCGACGGAGCCGCCGAGGGTGAAGGCAGTGCAGAAAAGCCGGCGGAGGAAAACGCGAATGAAAATCCAGCGGAAAGCGGCGATAGTGAAGCGAAGGCCGATGGCGGCGACGGCGAAGAAAAAAAGGATCCTGAAAAATCAACAGATGAAGAAGATGCGGAAAAGAAAGCACAAGAAGAAGAAGATCAAGGGTGCTGTTGTGTTTTAGTTTAGCATTGAAATATTTAAGGACAATACTTCAATGATAGTTTGACATCAAGTTACCGACTTTGCAATCACCATCATCTTTGAGAAAATGATTGGATTATAAAGACGAAATTACAAACAATTGCAGACATTGGAAGGAAACATGCTTTATTATCACTGAAGCTACGACAACGTTTTACATTTGAATGAGCATTTTAAAATTATAAAGTTTGCCGGAAATATTTCAGGCTTTTCCACGTTAAAAGAACAATTCATGGATAATACGAAGTTCTACATGTGCGATAGTATTCCTCTACTGTATTTGCTATTTTAAATTGGAAGAGAGGAGATTATATGTTTTAGATGTGAGTAGTTTTGCACTAAAGATATAATTCATTTCGCCACACCCAAGTTACCATTTTAAGTTAATGCTAAACGATTCGGCTGTCTAAAGTTTAACTGAAGAGTACTGAATATTTTATTGCTTACCAACAACTACGTATACAAAGGTGAATTTAATGAATTATTTTCAATGATTTTGGCTTTTTATCACAGCCAATATCAGTGAAACAGATCAGGCACTTCAAGTTTCTAGAAAAGTTATACGGTATTACCAGGTACAAAGCCCTTCAGCTAATGTCATCATTTCTTCTAATGTAAATTCAAACCTGTTATGTGTTGACAGACATGCCCGTGTTTATAATTTCTGCTCGCGTACCTTGAGACTGTGCCATTATCGAAATTTTATATCTTATATTGACTTTTAATTGTTGGTATTGTATAAAAAACGTGCGTGTAAAACCTCAGTTAGAAAACATCGAATAATGATTCTCAATTATTGCTCTTAAAAGGAACGAATTGCAGCACTGTTTAACAAGATTTTGCGGGTATAGAAATAAAATGTTAATGATCAAAACTAAAACCGTTTAAATATTATTTTGTACTTATTAAATTACTTCGCCGTTTCTATCGAGCATTCCAATTTCTCATGCCGTAAACATTTGAAAAGACCGTCATAAATTCTTAGAGCAGGAAGCTGAGCATTTATGGGCATGTGATTTTTTACCAATCTGTTTAGATAAAGGACCTGTGGTTTCTAACTGGAGAAAAAAGACCTCAGCGAGAAACTATTGAAAATCTCAATGTTGAAGATAGTAGAGCTTAAATGTTATGCCTGAAATACGAAAACGTTTAGGAGCCTTTCACCTTTTTCTATGGCCCTGGGTGGTACACTAGATGGATTACCCTCCCCTCCCTTAAGTCAACGCACACGCGTGCGCGACGTCATCCGGCTTGCGTTTCATTTTGAATCTCAGTGCGAACGCGACACAATATTTTTTTGTTTGTTTAGTTTTTTGTTTCATTCTAAGGTATTTTTCTGCACAATGCCGCAAGGACAAACTTTTCCAACTATTTTAATAGCTGTAGTTCTTTTCTGTTCTCGTCTAACTGTGAATGACAGTCAGAGAACTCAAGGTAAGTCCAGATACCTTTTAAGTTCTTATCTTACTTTTCAAAATAAAGCAAAGTCGTCTTTAAACTCTATCTTAGATGACAGAAGTACTGAGTGAAATATCTTTTGTCGTTTATCTCATTAACTTGATGAAGTTAAGCTTATGTATACCCAGAGGAAATTTTACATTTCCTGTAAAATGGTTTACTTTGCTGCTGATAACACTTGGAATACATATTATCAGTCTTAACTGTTTTGAGCTTTTCTATGGACCACTTTAACAAAAATGAATTTCAACGGGCAAGAATCAGCGGATAATCTTATATTTGCCAATAGATCACCCTCGACTCCTTTTTGGCACTTTTTAAACTGGATAGCATAGTGCAACCCAATTCTACGGCATTCGTAGAAACACAAAAGACAAACTTTTTAAAGTTTGGAAAGAAGGCGACCCCAGATACAAGACTATAAAGAAAAAAACGATCTTGATAAATAATTTCCTGTTTTCCACGCTGCAGAAAAAGGAGAGAGGGACCACAAACATAGCTCGGACCTTCACCATGAAAACATGAAAAGCGGTGTTGCTCTTGAACAAGATGGCGCCGAGACCTTGAATCTGCGTGCAAGTAAGCAAGATACGGAGAGAAATTATTCGGGAAATGGTATGCATTGCATTATGTCTCAGTTAAGCAGCATGCCCGTTTAATTACTTTAAAATATCAACTAGAAAATGCGGTTAAAATGAAGGGTGTTTTGCTTCCAATAGACGTTCGAAACTTTCAAAAAACTACGGTTGAGAAGTCCACTCTTTGTTAAACATTTCAGATCTCACTGTCCGTTAAATATCTTTTCTTTAGATCATACCCGGCAGATAAACAAGGGACATATCTATTATCGTGCTCAAAAGAATCATCACAGGAGAGAAGCTCTGGACGATAAAAACGTGAATCATTTGTACTCTGGAGAAAAGAGCTGCACATCATCTCATGACCTGCCTGATCAAGAAAACAGCGCATGGGATCACTTTGAAATGCATCTTCATTCTCACGGAATCAACGAAAATGAAGGGGAGTTTGGTTACTTGGCAGAAGACAAAGAAATGAATGTATCTCAAGATAATGACAACGATCTTTCAGGTGAAGTGGAACACGATCACGAACATGTGAAAACGTCGGACGTTCATCGGCGTCTTCTGCCGAAGGAGACCTACTCCAACGTTAAGGAGGACGTGCACCTCAACTCGAGGCACACGCATCTGACAAGTGGTTCTCACGTGGATGAAAAGTGGATTCATCAGGAAGTAGATGGCGAAGCTAACGAGGGAGGCGGATTCTGGGACGACGATGAGGAGGGCACTAAACACCGACGTGATGTGGAGTGGATGGAACAAGGAAATGGGAAAGAAGACAATGGTGACGAGGTCGAGGGAACGCTCAAGGGAAAAAAAGAAACGACTTCAAGGCTTCAGGAAGGTATTTATTCGTGATGGGCATCTTTTATGTGCGCAATATTTATTATATAAACACCAATGACATACCAAGTGAGCCTTGACTCGAAAACATATCTTCACACGTGAAAAGATCACTGTTGCTATGGTTACATATAAAAGTCGCGTCTTTCAATGCCTTTCGTGAAATGATTTAGTATTTCATTGGTGTTTATAAAATAAATAGAACATTACATGGCCGCTTGGAGATGCGAAATTTCTCTCCTCGTGTTGACAACTATTTCACTCGTTCGCTGCAGTCACTCGTGAAATACACTCGAAGAGAAGTTTCGTATCTCCGCGAGGCCATGTAATATCCTCTATTTATTAGTGTTATTTACTGGGTCATATTGATACGGCAATGAAAGAAATGCGTTTTCGTGGAAAAACAATAATTCATGATATTTAAAAGTACTAATACCCGGAATGTTATTAAAGCAACATTTTTTTAACTTCTGCTCCTAGTTAATGGGCTTCGAAGAGACCTCATTCAGAGATTTAAAAAATCAGGATATTTGAGCAACGATCAGGACAGCGAAGATTTGTACATTGCGGACAACGATGAACTTAAAGAAAAGCTTCATACAGTGGAGATGGGTTCTGCTGTCGACAGGAAGGAGATTGGAGAGGGCGGTAAAGAGGACAAACAAGAAGAGAATAATGAGAGATTTCGAAGAGGTATTTCCAGGCATCTGCTGCAATTTGACACCAAGGAACCAGGTACGTTCTCGGTCACACTGATTTCTACTTGAGAGGTACTAAAGACCGCCATTGACACACATCAAAGAAAAAGAAAGGAAAGGGAAGAAACTTTATTTAAGTGTCTAATCTTCTAGTGCTGGAGCACAAGGGACACTGCATGTAAATTGAAATTAACAAATCAAGGCAAATCCAATCAAATTTTGGGTTTTTGAGGAGAGGGGAAAACCGGAGTAACCGGAGAAAAACCTCTCGGCGCAGAGTAGAACCAACATACTCAACCCACATATGACGCCGAGTCTGGGGAATCGAACCCGAGCCACATTGGTGGGAGGTGAGTACTCTCACCACTGCGCCCTCCCTGGACCCTCAAGAATTGAAATTGAAGAATTGAAATCAAGGGAAATTCTCTCCACTGAAACCAGCCAGCAGATATCAAGTGACTTTTTAAGGGGATAATACATGTTCAATGCATGTTTTTTTGTAGGTTTGTACGAAGTTTTTTTTAAAATTAAACATGGTATGAATGAGCAATCACAACACAAAAATACCACGTGACCAGCTCAAATAGCGGTAAATGACAGGTTGATTTCGATATATTAAAATTGAGTCCTAAATAAAAGACACCATCTCGAGGCTTTGAGGAATAAACTCATACAAATCCTTTTATTTATTCCCCAGAGCCTCAAGATGATGCCTTTTGTTTAGGACTGAATTTTAATATATCGACTTTGGTCTATTGGTTGATTAGTACAAGTGCGCCTGTCTTTTTATCAGTTGGTCTTTTTAAGTGAAAAGTCGGTTGTGACGGTCACTTCTAAAAATTCCTCTCTTTACAGTTTCGTCGACGACCGAGTGTTCTCACCCAGCATTACCTGGCAAGATACCTAACAATAGTATGATCTACAACCGAAACGAGTGTCGCTTGTGCCAGTGCATAATGGGCGAGCTGATCTGTGAGCCAAAACCTGAACTCTGTTACCAGCGCTACTGGTTGGGAAAACATCTGTGCCATATGGAGGAAGGGGAAGCATTGCGTGATGGTGAACGGCATTTCGATGGATGCAACAACTGTTTGTGCCGCAATGGTGAGACAATTACCTTCAACATCAGTATTCACTTGTTTCAATAGATTTTTTGGGGGATACTGTTAAGGCTATGGAATACTAGCTAGCTTGTCGGTAGTTAAAGGCCTGACCCTGCCACCGTGTTATTTCCCTATACAAGCAACTTCGTTTTGCTAACGAAGAGGTTATCCTCTTAAGAATCTGTGTCGCTGCATTGGTAGTGAGTGAAACAAGAAAATTTGATTTAATCAAGCAAGTTAAGCATTGATAAAGAAAAATTAACCACCATTAAGACCCGGGAAAACGGTTCCAATATCTGCTCCATTTTGTTGAACGATTTTGATTGCTGGGGTGGCCAAACGCTTTCAATGCATCATCGACATTTGATTCACGAAAGGCCTTGTATTCAGTCCCAGGCTTCAGTTGCGGTTGTTACTATGGATTCCGACATGGATACGTCATTGAGAGACCGATTAGTGCGCACGCGCATACCCAACAATGTTGGTTAAGCACGCGTGTTTTTGAGACGCGGACGGCAACCGGAAGTGACCTGTTTTCCCTTTCAACTTGTCTTCACTCAACCACATTTATAGTGCTAAGTATCTTTTCTCCATTAGAGATGATTAGTATAAAAATCTAGGAGACACCACTGTCCTGGCACGCGAAATGTTCTCTTCCGGTTGCCGTCCGCGCCTCAAAAACGCGCATGGAATTACCTGTATTTTAACGCTCAAAAATTTACATATTTTGTTTTCCTGCTTTATGCAAAACAAATATCGATGCAAAAGTAAATAAACATCGATACACAGTATTTAGGAGGAGCAGAAGGAAGTTTTTAGGAAGTGTCGATCGAGAATAATATATTTTGCCGTCAGCAACAAAATTTGCGACATGAAAACAACATAAAAGCGAAAAACATTTTGGAAGATTTTCACTCCGTTCAATTTTTCTATTGTACTTTTACATCAGTGACATCGAATTTAGCGGGTGCCGTGATCAATTTATTTTGCGTGTTTACTCACGAAACAAAGGATACATCTGGGTCAAAATGATGGCAGGACACTGGGTTTTTGTTTCTGTTAGTTTGGGTTTTGTTCACTTTCAAGTGTTATAAAGTTTGACAAGAAATGTACGAATTCAACACAAAGATCACAATCGGCGCCTCGAGGTTGACCATTGTCTCTGCAAAGTCAAAAATTTACTCCCCTAGACGAAGTTATTTATCACCACGTAATTCCATCGTTTTGGAAATAACAGCTGCTTCATTATTCATCAGCGTCACAAATTCTTGCCGATTTTGGGGCTCATTTTGTTGAAACTCAAGCACGCCTTCAACAGACCTGTTTATTTTCGTGATTTATGCACGTGCTGCGGGCCTAATAGAACCACGTCTTACGACCGGTAACATTTACAGTGCACAAAAAAGGAAAATAAAATAAACGAAAAGCCTGAGCTCTGAATTGAGAAAAGCGACTCCAGAAAAAAAAAATCCTCTTTCCCAGACAAATCTTTATTATTTTGCAGGTGAATTACTGTGTACCCGCATCCGCTGTCCCTCGGCGGATAACAACTATACTAATTACGGCGAGGCGATAGCCAGTAAAACACTGAACAATAGCACGAAGTCTGAAACAAATGTCCGTAAGAGAGGCAAAGACCCATGCATGGAGTGCGATTATGAGCCCATATTACCTGTGTGTGGACTCAATTGGATAACATACCGATCAATGTGCCACGCAATTCATTGCGGAGGGCATAACATGGAACAGGTCTATCAGGGACCCTGTAAGCACAAGGTAAGGCTGATCAGTGGAACAAGTACCGGCTGCAGTTAAGGACACTTGCGAACCAAAACGCCACACTAAACATTAGTTTACCTTATTTTAACCAGTTCCTATCTTCTACTAAGGGCCGCCATCTTATTTTTCTCAATACAAGGAAAGCTAAAAAACGGCGTTAAAAGGCAAAAACGGCAACGAAATTTAGAACTTGGAGAATATAAAATTAATCGACATGAACTCCCGTGAATTCTGTCCTCACACGCTGCTCTACCAAGACGTCTCCACCGTCAACGAAATGCAAGTTAAGGTGGCTGAACACAGTTTTTCCACGGTCAACGGTATTCATTAAAGGCCAGCGCGTATTTTGAAAACAAAGCAAATATGGCGAGTGTGGCGAAAGCTTTTTTCCTCCTTCTTGCGATAGTCTCAGAAATGCAGTATAAATTCACTTCCATTTCGTGAAAATCCTTTGGAGGAACCGGAGAAGGCTGCGTATGCGCATTCGCTAGAAATTTTGAGAAAGACAGCTATTTTACCAAACGTTTTGAAAACATGTCATTAGCTTTTGCTGAAAGTTGCAATAAAGTAGTTCCGACTACAAATGAGTCGTCTAAAAAAATTAGAAATTTAACAGGCAAAAACGTCTAACAGTGAATGACAATTCCGTCTGTTGAAAATCTATGATAACAGCTGATAAACGTACTTTATTTCAATTATTTTAAGTAAGCAAATGCTTAAAAAAAATAATGAGTGAATTTTGCATAAATGAGGAATAGACATCCTTTAGGCCTCTTTTTCATCTAGATGCGTTACCATGGTAAAAGTAAAAAAGTAAAGTGGTGCATTTATATAGAGCCCATGCAGCATATGGTAACAGCCTGCGGAACACATAAACTGTCAAACATATAAACCTTGGTGGTAGCACTTACCACTGACCAAGTTTGAGCTTCCAGGCACAAACTGCATAAATATAGCAGAAATAACAGTATATAAGGGCTTAAAAACAGTGTTCAGTCACTGTAAACCCACAAATTGGTTTTTAAAACTTTTCTGGGATTGTTTTTCAACTTTTGGATTTAGTGGAACCGTGTTCAGAATTAGGAGGAAAGTCAAAAATTCACGTTTTGCGATCATGTTTTCAAAGACGCTTCAAATCTGTTAATTTCGCGGTCAACAATTGCTGAGAACGATCGAGAAATGTGCCAACCTCAAAAACGCAATAAATATGTACAAGTACAAGGAAGGGTTACGTTTTGGCAAACGTTGGCCGTGTAGCACTTTATATTTCAACAGAATTAACTATTGTAGGGTAATGTGAAGTGCTGCTTTCTACCCATGTAAACCATGTGAGCCCAGACAAGGACACACGTGCTACACGGCCAAGTTTGCAAAAACGTGACCCTTCCTTGTACTCCGTCCGGTACATATTCATTGACGTACCCACGACCTTCTCCCGTCTGATCTTGTAGCTCAGTCGGTAGAGCAGCGGTGATCGAACCCGAAGGTCTTTTCACCCTGAGGCCCGTTTCTGGAAAGTCCCGAAAACTTTCCGGACCCGAAAAGCCACTTAAGAAACTGCCAACAGCTTGTTTTGGAAAGCCGACCTTTTAACATGTTTTCAAGGTAGCAACAAGAAAATTGGCTGTGAAGTTTGACGATTTAAGTCCTCTCCGTTTTGGAGATACAGAGGGAATTGTGACACCCGAAAATGGCCCGTAAAGTTTCGGGACGTTCGAGAAACGGGCCCCTGACGCTCTCATTGTTTACATGGATAGAAAACAGCACTTCACATTACCCTACAAAAGTTACATCTTTCGTAGATCGTGGATAGTTAGTACACCATTTACACCCCCACAGATTTTGGCATATTCGCGAAATGATTAAAAAACGCAAAAATTATATTTTCAGATGAAGTTCTCGTATTTGTGGTTTGATTGGGCGATTTTGCTAGCTCCATTCTGATCAGACGACGAATATTCCAAATTTAAAACACACGTGCAGCACGATTGTTTTTCACGTGTACCTTGTGCCGGTGCTCAAAGCATTTTGATCAATCTCTTTGGTCACAGTAATGAACCATTTACAAAGGGAAAGCAAAATGCAGCCCAGCGGTCAATGTCTCAATCGGGTGCAGGGATGGCGCAGTGGTGAGAGCACTCGCCTCCCACCAATGTGGCCCGGGTTCGATTCCCAGACTCGGCGTCATATGTGGGTTGAGTTTGTTGGTTCTCTACTCTGCACAGAGAGGTTTTTCTCCGAGTACTCTGGTTTTCCCCTCTCCTCAAAAACCAAAATTTGATTTGATTTGCGTTAACTTGCTAATTTCAATTTACAGTGTCCCCGATTAGTGCTCTACAGCAATAGAAGATTAGACACTTAAATAAAGTTCCTTTCCTTTCCTTTCCTTTCGTATGTAAATTGTCATTTCAGAATCCTTGCGACGACGCGAAGTGTGCAGAACATGAGATATGTCTCAATCGCAAACAAGGTCCTTGTTTAGCAAGTACTACAACTGATGGTGAAGTTGTTGAGTGTCAGCAACACCAGTGTGGTAAGAGAAAAACGATAACCAAAGAGAGCGGAGGTGGTCTCTTCAAAAAGAAAAGGGCGGCGGCGACCGAAGGATCTTTCAATAATTTGAAATTTTCCCTTCGAATCTATCTTTCGTTCATGACATAGGCTTCTCCCAACAGCGGGCTGACAGTACAATACCAAAAAGAACTTGACAAGCTTGTTCACCCATCTTCTTCGCTTGTGTCCTCTAAGCCTCCTTTACAAACTGAATGTTAATATATCGGGAAGTTTCCTATTGGATATCAACCTAATAAATTTAGAGAAATTTATATATTGCAGGTCTCGTTAACAATTTTTGTCTTTTTCTAGTCAATCCATCACAAGACTGTACCTCAGTTTCTGAGGGCAAAGTGTGCGGTGAGGACCACCAAACCTACTCAAGTGAATGTGCAATGTCTGCCCAAGGAGTAGCGCTTGCTTACAACGGATCTTGTGAAGAAGAGTGCGCTGATGATTACTCACAGGTAAGATGACTATAAACTGACGTTGACTGACTACCACGACCTTTTGCACTGAAACAGTTTGCCAGGAAAACAGTGCGATTGCGTTAGTTACATCAAGGCAGAGTGAATCACGCGACGCAGGTGAAAAAATGGTCCACCCACCTTGGACTCAATAGAAAAGTGGCTTCATATTCGCTAAATACTATAACAACCTAAGTATATAGAGACGACTAAGCCATGGTTAGTACCAACCAAGCTTCGTGGAGATAATTGATATTGCTAGATATGTTTGCTGTCTCTGACCTTTCCTGTAATTCAGGTTTATACCTGCTATTGGATACATTAAACGATGGATTGATTGATTGATTGGTTAACACTTTGATTAATGACCAAGGTCATTCCAATCACAAGATTTGCTTAATTTTGTTGACAACGATGACAGTATTCATTTAGAGGCCGTTATCAATTTTTACGAGTTTTATTTCTTCAGATGTGTGGCATGGATGGCGTGACGCTAGCTAGCAGCTGCGCCGCAGCTTTTCTGTACAGTCACATAGACTACCCTGGAGCATGTGACGACGTAGATCCACAGACCAGTGTCATTACAAGTAGCAGAGAGACTTATTATAACCGTCGTTGCAAGATTGTAGAGGAATACGTTCGCTGTCCCCCTTTGGAATGCGAAAGCCAGGTCATTCCCGAGGGAAGCTGTTGCCCAACATGCGGTAAGAAATGCCTTGTAAGAGTGGGTTTGTCTAGAAAAAACCTCACCTTACTTCGTGGTCGCCGCATTTAGCAGATACATTTTCATAGTAAAGAATGTAAGAGTTTCGACTATTCTGGACATGCGCATTAGGTGTGAAGGTCCAAATGCTTTGTACACTTGCAAAAAACCTCCCGTCGAAGCCCTACTCCAATGCGAAGAATACGAGGACGAAGATGAAACAATAGGTAAACTTGCTTTGATAATTTATACCAGTTATTTTCTTTTAGGTACCGCTATAAGCATGCGACTTGACACCGCAGTAAAAGACATGACCACTATCAAAACTTCCATCTTCTACCATCTCAACAGACTGGGTTTTATCTATAGCACCTTGAAAACCCTGCAAAACGAGTTTGGTGGCTCTACAAGTTGTCAAATTACCGCAGACCTTTTGGACACCAATGATATCTCTGTCGTGTATAAACCAATAGAAAGAGAGGATGAAAATACGTGTAAGGAAATGGCACGAAAAACTGTCGAGTTCATTAATTCTCCTACCAAAAATGACACAGATCCAGGACTGGCGGCTCTCGCCGCTGCTGTTTTCATAGATTACTCGGAAAGGACCATCGGACCAAGGGCTGAGTCTTCCATGACACAATTGACAAAACGGCGCAAAAAACGCCATTCCCACCACGACCACCACACCTTTTTCGATAAAAATGAAAGAATTAGTCCTCAAACTATTCTTATATTCTCCCTCGTAGTCGTGGCTTTTCTTCTCAACAAGTATTGCTGAATTTTAATTTTATCGAATACGGCAATTAAACATTTTATATTTGATGATCTCTGCTGGCGGAAGAAAGTTATTAAAATAATTCAAATATTCGCTTCACAATCTTCCAATCTTTAAAGACTGTCTGAAAAGAAAGCGAGAATGCTTGTAATTGGAAATAAACTTTGTCTCCCCTTGCGTAAGAAAAAATGTATGGCACATTCAGGAATAAAGGGCATATTAATCTCAGCTTCTTGCTTCATTTTACTTGTATATTCTCACAGCAAGGCAAAAAGATGTAACAAACAATTAACTAGCACAGCAATAATGTGCTTGGTTCAAAAGATCCCAGAAACAATAAAGTCTTACAATCTCTCATGGCTTACAATAATAATTACCGAAAACCACCAGAGATCGTAAGCTTGCAGCAGAATTGTTTCATGTGACCCTTTTTTCATTATTTCTTTACCAATTTTTTTTTTCGCTGTTAAATTGGTGCCAGAGAATTCTCATGTTCTCAACTTTCTCAATGCCTACTGTTGACTCAACGGTATTAAAAGAGAGGGGAATGGTTTTAAAAAAGCATCCACTTGTTAAAAAATGCCATCTGTAGCCAGGAATTTAGACAATTTCTCCTTGACAAAACAAGTATAATGAAATCATGTAAACAACTTTATGAATGCTACAAATCTGAAAGTTCACTCAACCATTCCATTATTTGAGACTCATCCTTCTCAATACAAAAACTTGATATTGAATCGCTAACTTCCTCATCTTCCTCTTGAAAATCCTGTGGGACGTACATCAAGTCAGCACTACCATTTACATGGTTATAGGTGTGGCAGGGAGCCACCTTACGAAAAGCCATACAGTGCAGGTGAGTCTGTTTGTGGTACTTCCATCTTACAAAACCTAAAGATTCAATTCCAGTCTTCCATGATTTGATCATGGCCGCATTTTTGTTCTGATGGCTGGAGTCTGGAGTAATAATTAATAGGATTCCATTGGTGATCAGTAGTCTGTGAGCTTTCTTACAGCACTCCCACCTCTGAACAGGAGAAGGGAAGTATGACAAGAGCAGAGAAAATACAATGATGTGAAACAGCCCTGCTGGGAGAATTGTTACCTCCTCTTCTTCATTTATGAAATCCCCTAAGCACCATGATTTGGAATTGTCAGAAACTGGATTCCCATCAGCTATGTTCATCAAAACCTTCCTACTATGCATGGGCTTTGCATTCTTTTCTTCCAACAAAATTGTATCCTTTTCAAAACTTGGATTGTGCATTTCCTCAAGTGAAGAATCCTCCTGCGGCAAGGAAATTTGTCTTGTTCCACAATTTTTACAGCAGCTAAATTGTTGTCTGGAGTTTAGAATATGTTGAACATCTAGGTTAAGGAAGTCACATTTGTGTACTGTCTGTGGAGACAATAATAATTATTGTTGAACCCCATTGTCACCTCTCAGAATGTCACCATAAAAAACTTGGCACACTTTTTAAAGTTTTTTCTGCTATGCTAACCCATTGAGTCCTAGGAGTGAGACTTTGTAGTAACACATTTTATTCTGTTTAATGCCAGACAATTTTACTCGTCAATGAGAGGCAGTTTAGGACAACCTGGTTCCCAGGGTTTCTCTTCTCTGCATTCTTTGTCAGTCAGAACAAAAGAAGACAGAGAAGAGAGACCCTGGGAAGGATGTTGGGTTCAGGAGTCAATGGGTTAACAACAGCCAACAATAATATTACTTCATTGTTGTGAATTAACATACATGTATTGAATACCCACGGCCTTCTCTCATCTGACCTAGTGACTCAGCTGGTGGAGCAACAGTGATCTAATCTGGAGATCGAGACACAATTCCAACCCTGGTCAGACTTTTTTTCTGTCCATGTGTGGGCCATTGCCATTACATGTACAAGGGCTACACTTTGATGGATTACATGGGAATAAAGATAGCATTTAACCCATTGAATCCTGGGAGTGAGACTTGACAGATTTTACTCTGTCTAATGCTTGACGATGAAAATTACACTAATAGATCTATACAAACATAAGTAATTTACTTACAGAAGCCGCTGGTTGCAAATCTATGGCAACTGAATAAAAATCATGGTACACAGAAAATGGATTAAAACAGCTCCCAACATCAAGAAGGTGCAATTTTTCACTGGAAATAGATATGACAAAAGTACTTACTAATATCTTTTCACCTAGGATCACAAGTGTAAAGTAGTGCCTCTTTTGAGCACAGTTTCAAAAGGCAATTTTTTAGGGGACAGGCAGAGGAGGAATGAATAGTATCCTATAATACTTAGCATTTCAGTTTACATTATCACTTGAAATCGTGACGTAATCAGTTTCTTCCAGCCACAACGCCGAGTCAAGCACTGGTCAATCTGCGGATATGTACATCTCCCTTGCTGGTTCAAATTAGTTATTCCTTTGTTCAACATAGGAAATGAAACAAAAGTGAGTTAAATCAAATCTGCGTTTGTGCCTGATCACAAGTGCCACTTGTGGGCTCATTAACCCTTTCACTCCTGTGGGGTTCCCCATTGACGAGTAAAATCGTCTGGCGTTACACAGAGTAAAATCTATAAGTCTCATTGGCCCTTACAGGAGTGAAAGGGTTAAACTAGCGTGTTTTGATAAAATCTTCAACTTGGAAAGTATGAGGAAATGTGGGTCCTTCTGGGTCCTTCTCTGACGAAATATACAATCAGGTAGTTTCATCATCAATCTTCATAAGTGAAGTCCACTTTAGGTTAAAAAAACTCTAATCCATAACTGTATAAAGAACTTTACTCACGACCAGCTATTTGGGTCAGTGATCATGTTAAAACAACAATGAAATTTTGAATTATAATTTTCAATATACGGTAAGTAGTCTTCCGTGAGTCTTGATACTGTAAATAAATATCAGAAATTAAATACAAATTGATGAAGTATTGACAAGCACAAATCACTCACTATTATAATCAACAAAACCCTACGAATTAACCATGAAGAAGATTGTGTATTTCATCAACAGAGTGCGCAATTTTGGGATTGCCGTTGGGATGAGATGCTGAAAAGACATCTGGAATACTATTCACTCCTCCTCTGAGGGACAGGGGATGTGTTATTAGTTCCAAAAGGAAGACATGATTGGGGAAGAAGGAAGACTGTTACTTCCCTCTTAACCCATTGACTTGGAGTGAGATGTTTAAGAGTGAATGGGTTAATCACTAAGTTTAAAAAATTTAACCCTTCCTGAATAGCTGGAAGCCAGATGATTTAATTCATCGGATGAGGGTAAGCTAAATCATTTGTGTTGTTAGGAAATTCAACCTGGCTTCAAGGTGATCTTGCTTGTAACTATTTAGTAAAAATAAGTTTTAAGGAGTGTTGAAGAAAAAGTATTGGCTATGGGCTTTAGCATTGCTCTGGGCCATACTACAACCCCTTCCCCCTCCCCTGAGGACCGTAAAAATCCTTATATCCGCTTTCTTGTCAGTACCCTTTTAAAAATAAAATATTTTGTTGACACTAAGGATTGTTGGCTTCTTTGAAGAAAAATCCAGAAGCAGATCAATGAAAGGAAAAAAAAGGAAAAATGGAATAACCCCTCAGTCCACACTTCATCTCATTTAAAAGTCTAGTAATTTGCCTCTTACCCTGAATCCTGATGATCTTTGATTTTGTTCGTTTCAAAGCAACAACAGCAGGCATTCACATCCAAAGAGAACTCTCTCCTTCTCTTCTGCTTTTCCATTAACTTCCCAAGGCCTCCTCTTTTAAAGAAATCAATTGCAGTCCTATGGCACCATTCCACTCTTCCTTCAGGGGATTGCTTTGCCCAGTGATTGACAGCTAACACGTGCATGGCTGATGCATATTTCTTCAGAGCTTCCTTATTAGCGCAGTGGCTGTCCCAGACTTTTTCGTAATCGCCATTTGCTATTAATTCATAAAAACAGGATGTACAGGTACAATGCAACCTCTTAAAATAAGTATAAAATGAGTACTTAAAATAAAACATTTCCTGTTACACTAAAGAATCATTTGGTGTAATATTTACCTTCTCTTAGCTGTTTCCTCAATTTACCGTGCATTTCTTTGACGATATTCGCGAGCCTTTGATGCTCTTCATCTGTCACTTTCTTCGCCATCTTGAACCTTGAGCCAGTTTGTACAGCAGCCTATGCTTGCTACAGTAAGGTATGTCATGTATGGAGGAGATATATACGGTACCACATACACACAAAGAACGATGATGGACGTGTATATGTTGGTGAAAAATGTAGCGACATAAACCTAAAATAGGAGGCTGGAGAGATTTTCTGCGACAGGGGAGGATATTCCCTTCTCTCAAATTGGCCTTAACAACTCTGATGTCCAACTGAAATTTCTAGGAAACGATCGATAGCAACAGATCGAACTGGTTTGCCATGCTGTTGAAAGTGTCAAACACGATTGCTCGGTATTCTGCAGCGCTTTGTTTTCTTCTCTTCTTAGCAGGCTCTGCCAATGGTATTCGCGAGCGATGGCTTCATCATGTATCAGACGCCAGCATTCATTTCCTGGCAATTGCATACTCTGTCGCTGTATTGATATCCATGGCCACTTACATCTACGGATACAGAGAGTTTGCGAAAGGATTCTGTCATCTTTGGATGGGCGTGCTTTTTAGTGTCTTATCCTTCACAGAAATTGCATTTGATCATCCAATTGATTCTCTTCACGACCTGGATGCCACGGACATTTTAATCATGGCTAGCACAGCAGTTCACTGTTTCAGAGCATTGATTGTAAGATTGTGTTGTAAACCTGCTTATGAAACCACCTTCCTCACATCTGAAGAGTTCTTTCTCCTACTGGGTTTTTTATCAGGGACCACTGGAACCATGCACTTTGCAAACATGCTAACAATAATTTTAGCAGTCACAACTCACCTGATTGCATTTCATCTAAAGTCAAGCATTGTGATGCTGAGTGCAGTTGCCCTTTGTCTAACAGGAAGCATTTATTTCTTTCCAGCAAGTAATGTCAACTACAATCCATTCATATTGTCTGCATTTTGCATTCACCTTGCATTTGAATCAGTAATTGACATTTACTTCTCAAGGCTTTCTTTGATAGAATCCTGGAAAACATTTATTTTCCTGCAAAAGTGTATTCATAGGTTGCAGGTATTTGTGGTTTTGATATTGGAAGCTCTGTTTTATGGGTTTTGCATGCAGCTCATCCAGCAACCTCATTTACCAGTGTACAAATTACCAGTATTTGTGCTTCTGTCCATTCCATGGTTGTGGTTTCATTTTATGTTTATCATAACATGTTGGGGATTTTTAGGAAAACTGGAAGAATGTTGCATTGTCTTGAATGCAAGGGGAGAATTCAGCGACAACTTCATGTCAGAGATCATGGCATCAAAAGGTATTCGACATTTTTGTTTGGTATCTCAGATTGTGACTTTGTACACTTTGTTGTCGACAGTTATGCTAACAGCTTCTGCATGGCAACCAACAAACCCAGTTTTCATTGCCGAACTTTTCATTGTCCTTCCTGTTGAGTTACTGGTGTGTGACATGCTTACAAAGCTTGGGAAATCTGTGGGAGGAACAGCTATTGGGTATGCTGTGGTTGCACCGTCTCACAAGTACAGTCCAACTGGTGGTGTCATTGTTCTAGCAGAAAATGCTTTCCAATCTGTTAACACTAAAGCAATGGAACTGATAAGTATTGTGTCAAGATTCTTCTCAAGTCACATGATTCATAATTTTGGCACTGATTTTTCAACAAGTGGTATTTCTGCTGATTATATCAAAAAGAAGATAGATTCATTTTTTGAGCAGCGTGTTCTCCCTGGCTTGCACTATGATACCTACATTCTGTACTACAGTGGCTATGTTCTAGACAATGGCAATTGGGCACTAACAGATAACAACACTCTTTCATTACATGCAATATTGAAACAGTGGAGGTGCAAGAATTCATCAGCTGGAGCAAGGCTTATACTATTTCTGGACACTGCTCATTCTGACAAATGGGTGGATGATGTTTGGAAAGTTGAAAAGGACATCATTGCAATTCAAACAGGGAAATTAATGGTCACTTATGATCCAGAACAGGGAAACATGTTTCCTTTAGGTGAATTGACAAAATTATTGTGGGATGATGTCAGAATCAGTGATGTTTCTCAATCAGACAGCTACTCTTTGAAAAACAGTAAAAAAGTGCAGCCAGTTTATGGTGTTTCCAGAGAATGGTGTTCTTTTAAGTTCCATGAGCCAACAGTAGAAGACATTTGCCTGCATGTTGAGCAAAACTTTCCAAGATTCATCAAACCAATCACTAAGATCTTCACTCATTTGCCATGTAACACAAATGTCCTTGGTGTGTTTGACTGGCTTTCTAATAGCTTTCATCGAATAAAGATGCGTTTGTTCCCTCCCGCTATTTACGACACTGGTCATGGATTTAAGCTTGTAGGTTAAAGGTCCACATTCACCCTACAGGCATTGCATGCCATAGAACAATTTTCATATATGAAAATCCAGCCAAAGCTGAAATTCATCCTGGCAATCAGAATGCCATGATAAGCAATGCAAATTTCCATAACAATAACAAATGGCTGAAAAGTCTGTCGGTTGAAAGTGGGCCTTTAAGATGTTTCTGAGTCACCAATGATTATTTGTCTTTCATAATATTGCAAAAAACTATTATTATTCTTGTAGATGTTACAAATTTCTGCTGGAAGCGATTATTTTCTCCTATCATGGTTATTATGACCAATGATTTCTACAGTCTCATGTCGCATGTTGCAAGCAAAAACTGAGAATAAAATGGTGAAGACAGTTATAGGAAAATAAATTGTTGGCGATTTTGTTTTGCAATATCTTTAGTTTAAACATAGGACCCTGAACAGTATTATTCTTCAAAGTTAAGCATCCTTTATTGCTCCAAATTTGGTAGAGATTTAAAGTGGTACTCTGATCAAATCACTTCCTTTTTGTCTTCAGATTTTCAAAGTGTGTTTGCTAAACACCTGCCTGGCAAAAGTTTGAGCTTGGATTTGTATCCAAAGGCAGTTTACCGACATTACTAAACAACTAACACCGAAACAACAGATCACCAAAACACCATGTATGACTCCACCATACATTGAATACTAACCGAAAAAACAGTTGGATTTGAGATTAAATATCGTTTTAGGCCCATTAGACCTAAATCGTTGTTGTTCCTTATCTCAGTCTTCATCTGAATCTTAATCTTAATCTCAATGAATTTGGAGCAATAACGTTTTAGGACATCTTTTTTTACGATATTTCATCTCAAATCCAACCTTTGTCGGTTTGTATTCAATGTATGGTGGGGTCATACATGGTGTTTTCCTGCTTCGTTTGGCTGTTTCACTTTTTCGCTGTTTCGTGGTTTAGTAATGCCCGCAGTTTACTTTAAGTTTTACTTTAAGTTTTGGATTTCACAGTCTGCCATTAGTCACGTTCAAAACTGGCCGACTAGACCTCAGAGGGTTGGATCTAGGGAAATGTGACGTCATTCACTCAATAGCTTAAAATTTCAGCGTATAAACGCACTTTATTATGTACGGAAAACACTACTTTAAAGATCTCCTGTGCTGCATATTAATTCAGTCATGTAGAAACACATTGAATTCTTAAACCAATGAGTCTTTTGACGTCATTTTCTCCTCGATCCAGCTCCTTCAAGATTTTAAAGTTAGTAATCATGGACCATTAAATAGAAGATTCCCAGTTAAAATAAACAAGTGTCTTTTTCAAATCAAGGCAGTATGCATAAAGCCCTTTTGATTATTATGTCAAGCAAATAGAGAACACACATATATATATACTGTTAAAATGTGCTATGTAGCAAAGTTGGTGTTGGCAAAATCATAGCTGCTGAAAAGAAGGTTAAGTTTTAAAAAAAGTTAACAAAATTATGGTATATACAGTGTATACAAGGTCCTGCAGTATTACGATATTTCTTCTTAAACAAAGGTCTCTACAACACATACAATGTAAAGTACATGTACATCAAATAAATAAAGTGGAAGGTATTGGTGCAATGCTTTGCGATGTCATTTATGAAGATAATTTAAAATTCTCTTAATATAATAATAATAATAATAATAATAATAATAATAATTTTTTTTTTTTAAAGAGAATAAACATTTTAATACTCATAAAAAGCCTACATACAGACAGCAGTGCTAAATATCAAAATCCTATTTACAAAGTTAACTTCTAAAAGAAAAAAAAGTAAAACATTTCAAAACACCATTCGATTTCTGTTAGCTGAAACAGATATTATAATAATAATAATAATAATAATAATAATAATAATAATAATAATAATAATAATAATAATAATAATAATAATAAGATAGTCCACAAATTTACTTACATACATGTAATTATGTGGACATCTCAATTGGCATGTGTGTAGAGACTAAAGAAGGTCCTGTCATCATTTCAAATTTGTTTCTTAAATCCTATTAAAACTGCTATCTCAAAATTAATGTGGATTAGCAACATTATGCTCTTTAATACATGAGTACCTTTGAAGCCATTGCAATAGGTGGAAGCATACTGGTGGAAATACGTTATTTGAAATAATAAGGGCCCAGGGGCAAAAACCATTCTTTTATTGACTGAGTGAGCAGCCAAAGCATTTCGACCAGAAATCAAATTTAACCTGTTACAGGTTAAATTTGATTTCTGGTCAAAATGATTTTAACCTAGGTTGATTTGTAATTTCTTTGTGTCTGGTATACATGTCATAAATAAAGACAATGAAATTATAAATCAAGCTTACGTAGGTTTAAATCATTTTGATCTGAAATCAAATTTAACCTGCAGCATGGACAATTGTGGCCTTACTGTGATTTTCATAAATAAATTCTGTGGAATCTCACCTTCAAGAGCCAAACTGCATTTTGGCTCCCATCAATCAAATTTCCAAACATAGCTGCGAAGATTGACTTCGCCTCTGGAAAGTGAATTGGAGTTTTTGTTTAGTAAAAAGATTCATAGTGGAGCTCCACAGGGCACCATGAGTAAGAAAATAATTAGGGTAATCCATCTGTGTGAGCAAAGTTGTTTTTGGTCACCATACCGAGGTTATGACTAGAAAGGATACCAAGAATGGTGAGACCCTTCGTGACACATATACAGGTGTAACCTTTGGCAGATAAACAACACTGCTGGGTTAAAGTGCATCTGAACTCAAATATTTTTTGTTCCTAATATAAATCTCCCTATCCAAAGCAAACATATGTCAGCATTGTCAACAAGAATTTCACTTTTTCTGTGCCGTGCAAGCCACATAAACTTGGCAGAACTAGCAGGAATATGGACCCACAACCGTGATGTGAGAGGCATGGCTCTACTCTCGATTTTACGTCACACAGTGCTTTGCATTTCTGTTTTCAAAGAAATTTTGCATTGCAAAGCAGTTTGTGACATAAAATCGAGAAGAGGCCCATGGCTGTCACATCACGGTTGTGGGTCCAAATTACTGGTTGTTTTGACAACTGCGTGCTTCTTTCCCACCATGTATAAAAAAGGAAATTGTGAGCTAAGAATGGTAAAACATGCTTGCTTTTGGTCGGTAGATTAATATTGTAGACAAAAAATATTTGAGTTTTGGTGCACTTTAAGCACTGATCTCTAGTGATTGGGTCCAAACAATGACTTGAAATGGTTAGTTTTCATACATGTAAATTGCTCTGGTGACAGACTTTAAACCATTAACTCCTTGTCTAACGCCGCACGATTTTACTTGTCAGTCGAGCGGTGCAGGGTGGTTCAGGTGTCAATGGGTTAAACTACACAAAACTAAGTGTTCCACCTTATTTTGGAGCAAAGTGACCATATGTCCACCCCTCTATGTATGCCAATGTGACCAGGATCATGTAACCATCTCGCGGGCTCATGTTTAGAGAATTCATCAATACTTGCGTACTTGTCTCCAGCTACTGTAGTTACAGCATACAACTTTTATATTGGACACCCATGTTCTAGTTAATTGACACCTGTCAAAACAAAGTATCTGCTGACCAGTATTGTGACCATATCACGAGCTCAAGTTTAAAGCTCATCGAGGTCAGTTGTTTTCTTGAAGTTGACCACTGAACAGATACTGGTTTTTGATTGGATTACAGGCTCAAGCCAGGTTAACTCATTGAAAGAATAAAATAGGCTTGGCTTGCCTAAATCTATACATTACAGATTCCATGGCTTTCCATCGGTGCAGAGTTCAGATGTACCGTGGGAACCAAAGAGCTGTTTGGTAGGTTATGTAAATTATGTATAATTATTGATTTCGGCATATGTGGTTTTGGGTCAACTCTCAGCTTGGCGTTGGAAGTTTGATTGATGGGAGTCAAACGTAGTTTGGCTGTTGGTGCTTGAAGATTAGATTCTGCAGAATTACATGTATCAACATCGCGGTAACATGAAAGTCAGGCAAATTTTTCTCAAACTCTTCACCTGTTACAATCACACTTTTTTTAGCATATTCAAGGTATAAGTTGATCAGTGGAAGCTGTTGAAATCCATAATATTTCCAACAAAAAGAGGCAAAATAACATGACAATTTTGGTTGCATAATATTGCTTACAAAATTTTTGTAAGCAATATTAAGCAACCAAAATTCTTCTGAAATTTTGCATTTGATGAAAATTCAGTTTTATCTGAACAAAGGTTTTCAAATGTCCAATAATTATTATGAAATAGCATTTTGTTTTCAATGCACAATTACACTGTATTGTTAATAGAATATTGTCCTTGTCTTATGGCTGGGTAATTCTGTGATACCTTCCAGCTTTGCTTTGGCAAAGTCCCACAAGTAAAAATCAATGATGACTGAATTTAAGATGGCATCAAGTTCCCCTGATGATAATGAACTGAATTCAAGATCATTTTGAGATTTCTTCTGTAATTCCTGGTAAATCAGCTCAACTCCCCAGATGGAGTTTCCCCTTATTTCTAACTCAAGCCGATCTCCAGATGGGATGATCTCTCCCCTTTTTAGCTTCTCCATCAACTTGTTTGTATATTTTAGGACACTGAGATGTAGGAGGGACTGAGGCACTTTGTAATCAGCAAACATGGTGAGAAAAGAAATATCATGGAAGCTGCCCCATGCTTTTCCTTCAAAACAAGCCCAGATGTCAGATATTAAAATTTGGGCTCGCTTGTAAAATGATACCTTTGTACCATCAAAGTCTGACTCATCTTGAAAACACTTGAAGATGCTTGTGATCAGTGCAAGAAGTTTCTTGGCACTACCATTGCACTCTGATATGACGTTGGTAAAGGAGTTTCTGTAATCATTTGCCAGTATTTTGCCAACTTCATTTAAATTTGTTGCTCTTTCCTCAAGCAGTGGCATCACTGTTGGAGTTTCTGATCTGAAGATGTGTTGCAGTTCCTTGGAAGTAACTCCAGCATAGTACGATGGTGTAGTGAAGGGAATTCCTTCCTACAAACAGTGGTGAAAAGTATCTTGCTTAACCAAGACAAGAAAGTCAAGGGGAAAATTTCAAGCATTAAATTTTAAGAAACCATCTTATGACAGAAATCAAAACAATAAATGCAACTTTGGTAGCTAGACATACAACATCTTATATACAGGGATGCAAACTTGAGAGAAGCAGCTAAACAGTCAAGCAGCTGTTTGATTGTAACAATTA
The DNA here is from genome assembly GCF_036669925.1 of Montipora capricornis. Taxonomy (NCBI): domain Eukaryota; kingdom Metazoa; phylum Cnidaria; class Anthozoa; order Scleractinia; family Acroporidae; genus Montipora; species Montipora capricornis. The sequence goes on from NC_090889.1 coordinate 28,219,778, forward strand.
GCATGAGGAGTGATGGCTTCAGATCTTCAATGGTAAACACAGGTACAGTAGGAGATGTGTTTTGGCGGATGAGTCGGATAAATAACATTTCAAGGCAAAACTTGGGGAGCAGGGATATAATACAATACAATACAATACAATACAATATACACTAAATTGACCACTCCCCATAGGGGTCTTTTCAGGGCCAATGAAACACAACGAAACGACAGAACAGAACAACAACAACAACAACGACTGTTAAGAATCCCTACTGGCCGGAGGCAAACCAGTTGGCTATTTACAAGTGCAGCTGGGAAGTTGAACCAGGGACTACCAGGATCAAATTCAACGGGTGGTCAGAGCGGGTCTTGAACCTGGAATCTCCGGATCTCAAGGCAAGCACCCTAACCACTGGGTGCACACTGCCTCCTCAATGGGATGGTGCAGTGTTGAGAGCCTCCCACCAATGTGGACCAGGTTTGATTTCCGGACACAGCGTTATATATAAGTTGAGTTTGCTGGTTCTCTAGGCTGCTCCAAGAGGTTTTTTTTTCCAGGAACTCCAGTTTTCCCCTCTCCACAAAAACCAATGTTTTATATGATTTGAGTTTAATTGATATCATTTTCATGTACAGCATCCCCAAGAAGTAGGTAACCCGGTACTAGAAGAATGACTTGACACTTAAATAAAGTTTGTCCAGAATGCCATCCTTATCCCGTATGAAAGACAGTGCTGTATCACATTTACAAACTCAAGGACAGCTGGGAGTTTGTAGTTGTGATATACAGAGCTGCAAACATTGTAAACTACCCATAAAGTAAGTAAGTAAGTGAGTAAATGTAAATAAAAATCTTATTTAAACAGGGTAGTCCATTTAGCTCAAAGGTTGGTATCCATAGGGGCCCTGTATAAATAACATCAATGAGTTAAAAATACAATTTATGTTCACAGATTAAAACTGTTATAACTTTACCTTCAAAAATAAAACTATGTTAAAAATCTAAATAAGAACACTAATATACTAAAGAAACCAGATCCAACCATTGTTTTTGTAGTAAGAGGCAGTTCAATGAAAAAGAAAAAAAATTTTGTATGAGATAGACAATTCTTTTGTTTCCTTCTTGGGAATAATTAATGATTAAATCATTACAGAATAATGCCAGCCAGTTATTTAGCATACAATAATGCTTCATTTTTTAAATTGCTGCCACAGTCTCGCTCTGTTTCCCCCCTCTTCCAATCATCCATCAGTTTTACAAGTTCTGGTACCAAGAATTAGTTTGAATCCTCAACGGATAGTAACCCCAAATTTTTGGGTCTTTTTGCAGGTACTGGAAGGCATTGTATTTTTGGTCACTCAGAATTAGTCTTTATTTGGTGTAATCTCTGCTCTGGTACCTGCAGAAGGAACCGAATTTTTGTTCAACTTTGTACCCAATTAATTTTGCTCTAGCATGCAGTTTTCAATAGACCAGCTCTAGTGCATCATGGGTAATCAGGGCAACATAGTGGGAAATTCAAAGCACAAAATAATTAACTGTACATGACTCTGCTTTATAGACTTTTGCCTTCATAAGCCAAACAAATAAGTTCAAGTTCACAACTGAGATGAACTGGACTTGCCATCTATTCTTTGGAATTCCTAAATATTGCTTTTCTGTCTCCACACATTCTCTTTAGAATTATTGCAGGAAATGTATGGCATAAACTTTTTTTGTTTTTTAAATTTCTTCAATAGCCATTCTCTCCAAGTTTATCCTGCCGCACATTTGAGTGCATATCTTCTGTTCTGGAAAATAAAAAGGCCCAAAAATTGCATATCATGATTACTTTTCATCGTTTTGAACTTCCACACAAACCTTTGAATTTCTCTCCATCTTGCCCTGATTACCCATGATGCACTCAAGAGCGTGGACACATCTATTCATATTTACCTTCAGGGCTCTGTTGATAGAAGCGCACAAAGCCCAGTAACCAGTGTAATTCCTTCCCTCAAATCGAACAGTCCACGGTTCCACATCTTCTTCGGTCCAAAAAGAAAAGTTCAGTGTATCTAATACAGCAATCCAGTCCACAGTTGACTCTGTCATTTCTTTTGGGTGTAACTCGTGTTCTTTCCAAATTTTGAAACTGTATTTCTTCGACTTTAAGCAATCAAATATCACTTTAGATGCTTCCTTCACACCTTGTATGCATATAGACACATCTTGGCTTTTAGAGGAAATAAGTTTAGCCGATTCGCGCGGATATAGGGGCTTTGCATTTCTCTTATGATATGAATTGGTCGACATCTTGGTATATTTTTCCCGATATTTTTGGGCGCACACGTGGGCAAAATTACTTTACCTGTGTAGGGAGGGGTGGGACAGTCACCGGGCACCTGCTCCTCCTGTAGATATACCTACTTTTTTGTGATAGTGCACTACTGACTATGTCATCGGAGCTCTCTCAGCGAGTGGGTATAAGGTGAGCGTAAGATTTGTAGGCCTGTAGCGCGTGCATGATTCAGATACCAATGAACGGTTTTCTTGAATTACAAGAATTGATGTTTGTTTGCGGCCCACTTGCCGCCTTTTTCATATCTTAATTTCCTTAATGAAAAGAGAATGAAAACTGTTTCAGCACCTCATTGTCAAATTAACAGACTTATTTAAATTCTTAAATGTCTTAAGTCAAAATCACTCTTTTCACGTCTACGGAGACCGTCACGCCAGCTCACATTCCACAGTCGACATACTGCAGGTCAAATAAACAAGAAAAAAATTCACCAGTCGACCATAATATTTTAACTCTCAAAGACCAGATCAATTTCTCTGCCTGCAATGAAAAACAATCAACAGTAACTTCCTCGAAACGGAAAGAAAAAACAGTACAAAACTATTTTCATCTTTATCGATGCGATCGATCAGCAAAAAATGTACGATTTCATCAGCTTGTTTGTGTTGAAATTCTCAGAGTGCTGTGCTCAAGAATTTTGCCCAGTGATAGAAAACATGAGCTCTTCTGAATTAAATGAAACATTAAAAAATCGCAACTTAATAATAATAATAATAATAATGAGTCTTTATTCGATCAAAAGATAAAAACACATATCTTATGTTACAATATAAATTAATATCTAAAAATAAGTCTATTCGAAAATACATTCATGAAGCGGGTAGTCCGTACTAGTGGTTTCACTACTGTGTTTCTTCTCAAGTTATAATTAGTGTCTTTGATTTCAGGTAATAGATTATATATAGTATGATTACAATCAGATAATACGTTCTTAACTTAGTTTTCACATATGTCGAAATCTTTTAGTCATCGAGTGTAAGTGTACGTTCAGCAACACCACTATAATTTTGCTAAATGGTAAACGTCAATTAGATCGGCTAGTCTGTGTCTGTTGATTTCACTGCTCTCCGCCGATACCTTGTCTACCAAAAAAATTAACAAGCTGGTTTTTACAAGCAATCAACATTTCGGTTAAACAGGCATAAACGTACGGTAAGAGCCGCGTCTGTCTGGTCTTCTCTAGACAGAGGTCAGAGATGGTTTCATGCATACTGGGACGCCTAAAATGCTCTGTTGTAAACATGGCAATTGACGACTGAAGTTGTCTCTCTGGTCTTTCTGAAGGTGAATTCCATCACCTACCGAGACAATTTGGGCAACTTTTTAAAGCTAAAATCTTCAATCCATGCGGTATTTTGACGGTAGGACTGGATGACCCGACACTTATAAACAATCTATTAAACGAGAATCGGGGATGGAATGGCACAATTACCCAGAAGTCTTTTTGGCCATGAACCAGGCAACTTAACAAGGACGAGACTGGCCCTCATCAAATGGCTAAAACGCTGCCGGAGGAAAAAGTACTGAGAAGAACATCTCTAGCCAGATAATAAGGAATAGCCCTTGTGTGTACTCTTAAGGTGGACTTTTGATTTCTGAACAAAGTTTTATTATAGAAAATTCACGACAAAGTAGTGCTTTTTTCGCTGTTATTTTCGTGGCAAACAACTGGCCTTTCGTACTTTCTTCTCAAAGGAACGCCATAATCTCAATAACAGAATATTGAGATTTATATTTGAAAATTACCTGTCCTGTTACCACTTAAGTCAAACTCTACATCTCTGTGCAATAACCGTATTTAAAATGTCCTCATATCACTGTACAAAAGTATGTTGCTGTTGTTTTTTTTAAAGGATTTTCTTGCTTTTATCATGCAAAGATACGTTTTCTCTCCCGTCCTTTTCTTATGCATGATTTTGGGGGAAATTACATTCTGTCTCTCAATACACCTAGAACAACCAGTCATTGTCTTAATGTTTTTTTTTTTCTTACGTATCAGCTATTTTAACTTGCACAAATCGCTATTTCATTTTATCCGTACCACTGTGTTTACAGAGAATCCAGCGCCGCATTTTGTACAGCGGCTTTTCTTTTTATTTAACATATCTTTACATATTGTGTATTTAGTTATGTAGCTGTAAATGCTATGTATTTTCGCTGTAAATGTAATGTCTCGAATATATTAGCTCTTGCAGTTATTCTGAAATTGGAGATGAAATAATAAAAGTTTATGCATGCATGTATGTATGTTACCTTTAGCAGGGCGCGTGCGTACAATTTCTAATCTGCGACTTCAGTGCTTACCATATGACAGATAAAATGAATTTTGCCTTGAATATATAAGCCATCGAATTCTTAGTCTAAATTGACAAGGGCGGTCTGGAGCTGTGAGTAGGCGTGGGATTTGTCTTATATGGTTTAGGGGCCGACATATCTCTCCCTCAATGCCGTACCGGGAGGCAAGGTCGGTAGCAGAAAGCAGCGAAGGGCCAACTGCGTCCAAAAGCGATCGCACGGGCCGAAATGCCGGGATGACTCGTTTGGTACGACGCTCCAGCGCCATGTCTGGAGGTACTGCGTTTTTCTCTCTTCTTCAAACATTCCGTCCGCGCACGCGTAAATGTTCTGGCTCTCCGCCGATACCTTGTCTACCAAAAACGTTAACACGCTGCTTTTTACAAGCAATTGACATTTCAGTTGAACAGATTCTAAGGGCATAAACGTACGGTAAGAGCCACGCCTGTCTGGTCTTTTCTACACAGTGGTCACAGATGGTTTCATGCATACTGGGATGCCTAAAATGTTGTGTTGTAAACATGGCGTTTGACGAGTGAAGTTGTCTCTCTGGCCTTTCTGTGGATGAATTCCAGCACCTACCGAGACAATTTGGGCAAGTTTTTAAAGCTAAAATCTTCAATCCATGCGGTATTTTGCCGGTAGGACTGGATGACCGGACACTTATAAACGATCTATTAAATGAGAATCGGGGATCTTTCCTCGTCATGGAATGGCACAATTACCCAGAATTCTTTTTGGCCACGAACCAGGCAATCTGACAAGCACGACACTGGCCCTCATCAAATGGCGATGGCGCGGCCGTAGGAAAAAGTACGGAGAAGAACATCTCTAGCCAGATGATAAGGAATAGCCCTTGTGTGTACTCTTAAGGTGGACTTTTGATTTCTAAACAAAGTTTTATAATAGAGAATTGGCGACAAAGTAGTGCTTTTTTCGCTGTTATTTTCGTGGCAAACAACTGGCCTTTCGTAATTTCTTCTCAAAGGAACGCTATAATGTCAATAAGAGAATACTGAGATTTTATTTGAAAATTACCTGTCCCCTTACCACTTAAGTCAAACTCTACATCTCTATGCGATAAGCGTATTCAAAATGTCCTCATATTACTGTAAAAAAGTATGTTGCTGTTGTTTTTTTTAAAGGATTTTCTTGCTTTTATCATGCAAAGATACGTTTTCTCTCCCGTCCTCTTCTTATGCATGATTTTGGCGGAAATTACATTCTGTCCCTCAATACACCTAGAACAACCAGTCATTGTCGTAATGTTTTTTTTTTTTTCTTACGTATCAGCTATTTTAACTTGCACAAATCGCTATTTCATTTTATCCGTACCACTGTGTTTACTAGTTTTTACAGAGAATCCAGCGCCGCATTTTGTACAGCGGCTTTTCTTTTTATTTAACATATCTTTACATATTGTGTATTTAGTTATGTAGCTGTAAATGCTATGTATTTTCGCTGTAAATGTAATGTCTCGAATATATTAGCTCTTGCAGTTATTCTGAAATTGGAGATGAAATAATAAAAGTTTATGCATGCATGTATGTATGTTACCTTTAGCAGGGCGCGTGCGTACAATTTCTAATCTGCGACTTCAGTGCTTACCATATGACAGATAAAATGAATTTTGCCTTGAATATATAAGCCATCGAATTCTTAGTCTAAATTGACAAGGGCGGTCTGGAGCTGTGAGTAGGCGTGGGATTTGTCTTATATGGTTTAGGGGCCGACATATCTCTCCCTCAATGCCGTACCGGGAGGCAAGGTCGGTAGCAGAAAGCAGCGAAGGGCCAACTGCGTCCAAAAGCGATCGCACGGGCCGAAATCCCGGGATGACTCGTTTGGTACGACGCTCCAGCGCCATGTCTGGAGGTACTGCGTTTTTCTCTCTTCTTCAAACATTCCGTCCGCGCACGCGTAAATGTTCTGGCTCTCCCGGCGCCGATACCTTGTCTACCAAAAAAGTTAACACGCTGCTTTTTACAAGCAATTGACATTTCAGTTGAACAGATTCTAAGGGAATAAACGTACGGTAAGAGCCACGCCTGTCTGGCCTTTTCTACACAGTGGTCACAGATGGTTTCATGCATACTGGGATGCCTAAAATGTTGTGTTGTAAACATGGCGTTTGACGAGTGAAGTTGTCTCTCTGGCCTTTCTGTGGATGAATTCCAGCACCTACCGAGACAATTTGGGCAAGTTTTTAAAGCTAAAATCTGCAATCCATGCGGTATTTTGCCGGTAGGACTGGATGACCCGACACTTATAAACGATCTATTAAAGGAGAATCGGGGATCTTTCCTCGTCATGGAATGGCACAATTACCCAGAATTCTTTTTGGCCATGAACCAGGCAATCTGACAAGCACGACACTGGCCCTCATCAAATGGCGAAGGCGCGGCCGTAGGAAAAAGTACTGAGAAGAACATCTCTAGCCAGATAATAAGGAATAGCCCTTGTGTGTACTCTTAAGGTGGACTTTTGATTTCTAAACAAAGTTTTATTATAGAGAATTGGCGACAAAGTAGTGCTTTTTTCGCTGTTATTTTCGTGGCAAACAACTGGCCTTTCGTAATTTCTTCTCAAAGGAACGCTATAATGTCAATAAGAGAATACTGAGATTTTATTTGAAAATTACCTGTCCCCTTACCACTTAAGTCAAACTCTACATCTCTATGCGATAAGCGTATTCAAAATGTCCTCATATCACTGTACAAAAGTATGTTGCTGTTGTCTTTTTTAAAGGATTTTCTTGCTTTTATCATGCAAAGATACGTTTTCTCTTTCGTCCTCTTCTTATGCATGATTTTGGCGGAAATTACATTCTGTCCCTCAATACACCTAGAACAACCAGTCATTGTCTTAATGTTTTTTTTTTTTTTCTTACGTATCAGCTATTTTAACTTGCACAAATCGCTATTTCATTTTATCCGTACCACTGTGTTTACTAGTTTTTACAGAGAATCCAGCGCCGCATTTTGTACAGCGGCTTTTCTTTTTATTTAACATATCTTTACATATTGTGTATTTAGTTATGTAGCTGTAAATGCTATGTATTTTCGCTGTAAATGTAATGTCTCGAATATATTAGCTCTTGCAGTTATTCTGAAATTGGAGATGAAATAATAAAAGTTTATGCATGCATGTATGTATGTTACCTTTAGCAGGGCGCGTGCGTACAATTTCTAATCTGCGACTTCAGTGCTTACCATATGACAGATAAAATGAATTTTGCCTTGAATATATAAGCCATCGAATTCTTAGTCTAAATTGACAAGGGCGGTCTGGAGCTGTGAGTAGGCGTGGGATTTGTCGTATATGGTTTAGGGGCCGACATATCTCTCCCTCAATGCCGTACCGGGAGGCAAGGTCGGTAGCAGAAAGCAGCGAAGGGCCAACTGCGTCCAAAAGCGATCGCACGGGCCGAAATCCGGGATGACTCGTTTGGTACGACGCTCCAGCGCCATGTCTGGAGGTACTGCGTTTTTCTCTCTTGTTCAAACATTCCGTCCGCGCACGCGTAAATGTTCTGGCTCTCCGCCGATACCTTGTCTACCAAAAACGTTAACACGCTGCTTTTTACAAGCAATTGACATTTCAGTTGAACAGATTCTAAGGGCATAAACGTACGGTAAGAGCCACGCCTGTCTGGTCTTTTCTACACAGTGGTCACAGATGGTTTCATGCATACTGGGATGCCTAAAATGTTGTGTTGTAAACATGGCGTTTGACGAGTGAAGTTGTCTCTCTGGCCTTTCTGTGGATGAATTCCAGCACCTACCGAGACAATTTGGGCAAGTTTTTAAAGCTAAAATCTGCAATCCATGCGGTATTTTGCCGGTAGGACTGGATGACCCGACACTTATAAAAGATCTATTAAATGAGAATCGGGGATCTTTCCTCGTCATGGAATGGCACAATTACCCAGAATTCTTTTTGGCCACGAACCAGGCAATCTGACAAGCACGACACTGGCCCTCATCAAATGGCGATGGCGCGGCCGTAGGAAAAAGTACGGAGAAGAACATCTCTAGCCAGATAATAAGGAATAGCCCTTGTGTGTACTCTTAAGGTGGACTTTTGATTTCTAAACAAAGTTTTATTATAGAGAATTGGCGACAAAGTAGTGCTTTTTTCGCTGTTATTTTCGTGGCAAACAACTGGCCTTTCGTAATTTCTTTTCAAAGGAACGCTATAATGTCAATAAGAGAATACTGAGATTTTATTTGAAAATTACCTGTCCCCTTACCACTTAAGTCAAACTCTACATCTCTATGCAATAAGCGTATTCAAAATGTCCTAATATTACTGTAAAAAAGTATGTTGCTGTTGTTTTTTTTAAAGGATTTTCTTGCTTTTATCATGCAAAGATACGTTTTCTCTCCCGTCCTCTTCTTATGCATGATTTTGGCGGAAATTACATTCTGTCCCTCAATACACCTAGAACAACCAGTCATTGTTGTAATGTTTTTTTTTTTTTCTTACGTATCAGCTATTTTAACTTGCACAAATCGCTATTTCATTTTATCCGTACCACTGTGTTTACTAGTTTTTACAGAGAATCCAGCGCCGCATTTTGTACAGCGGCTTTTCTTTTTATTTAACATATCTTTACATATTGTGTATTTAGTTATGTAGCTGTAAATGCTATGTATTTTCGCTGTAAATGTAATGTCTCGAATATATTAGCTCTTGCAGTTATTCTGAAATTGGAGATGAAATAATAAAAGTTTATGCATGCATGTATGTATGTTACCTTTAGCAGGGCGCGTGCGTACAATTTCTAATCTGCGACTTCAGTGCTTACCATATGACAGATAAAATGAATTTTGCCTTGAATATATAAGCCATCGAATTCTTAGTCTAAATTGACAAGGGCGGTCTGGAGCTGTGAGTAGGCGTGGGATTTGTCGTATATGGTTTAGGGGCCGACATATCTCTCCCTCAATGCCGTACCGGGAGGCAAGGTCGGTAGCAGAAAGCAGCGAAGGGCCAACTGCGTCCAAAAGCGATCGCACGGGCCGAAATCCCGGGATGACTCGTTTGGTACGACGCTCCAGCGCCATGTCTGGAGGTACTGCGTTTTTCTCTCTTGTTCAAACATTCCGTCCGCGCACGCGTAAATGTTCTGGCTCTCCCGGCGCCGATACCTTGTCTACCAAAAAAGTTAACACGCTGCTTTTTACAAGCAATTGACATTTCAGTTGAACAGATTCTAAGGGCATAAACGTACGGTAAGAGCCACGCCTGTCTGGTCTTTTCTACACAGTGGTCACAGATGGTTTCATGCATACTGGGATGCCTAAAATGTTGTGTTGTAAACATGGCGTTTGACGAGTGAAGTTGTCTCTCTGGCCTTTCTGTGGATGAATTCCAGCACCTACCGAGACAATTTGGGCAAGTTTTTAAAGCTAAAATCTTCAATCCATGCGGTATTTTGCCGGTAGGACTGGATGACCCGACACTTATAAACGATCTATTAAATGAGAATCGGGGATCTTTCCTCGTCATGGAATGGCACAATTACCCAGAATTCTTTTTGGCCACGAACCAGGCAATCTGACAAGCACGACACTGGCCCTCATCAAATGGCGATGGCGCGGCCGTAGGAAAAAGTACTGAGAAGAACATCTCTAGCCAGATGATAAGGAATAGCCCTTGTGTGTACTCTTAAGGTGGACTTTTGATTTCTAAACAAAGTTTTATTATAGAGAATTGGCGACAAAGTAGTGCTTTTTTCGCTGTTATTTTCGTGGCAAACAACTGGCCTTTCGTAATTTCTTCTCAAAGGAACGCTATAATGTCAATAAGAGAATACTGAGATTTTATTTGAAAATTACCTGTCCCCTTACCACTTAAGTCAAACTCTACATCTCTATGCGATAAGCGTATTCAAAATGTCCTCATATCACTGTACAAAAGTATGTTGCTGTTGTTTTTTTTAAAGGATTTTCTTGCTTTTATCATGCAAAGATACGTTTTCTCTCCCGTCCTCTTCTTATGCATGATTTTGGCGGAAATTACATTCTGTCCCTCAATACACCTAGAACAACCAGTCATTGTCTTAATGTTTTTTTTTTTTTCTTACGTATCAGCTATTTTAACTTGCACAAATCGCTATTTCATTTTATCCGTACCACTGTGTTTACTAGTTTTTACAGAGAATCCAGCGCCGCATTTTGTACAGCGGCTTTTCTTTTTATTTAACATATCTTTACATATTGTGTATTAAGTTATGTAGCTGTAAATGCTATGTATTTTCGCTGTAAATGTAATGTCTCGAATATATTAGCTCTTGCAGTTATTCTGAAATTGGAGATGAAATAATAAAAGTTTATGCATGCATGTATGTATGTTACCTTTAGCAGGGCGCGTGCGTACAATTTCTAATCTGCGACTTCAGTGCTTACCATATGACAGATAAAATGAATTTTGCCTTGAATATATAAGCCATCGAATTCTTAGTCTAAATTGACAAGGGCGGTCTGGAGCTGTGAGTAGGCGTGGGATTTGTCTTATATGGTTTAGGGGCCGACATATCTCTCCCTCAATGCCGTACCGGGAGGCAAGGTCGGTAGCAGAAAGCAGCGAAGGGCCAACTGCGTCCAAAAGCGATCGCACGGGCCGAAATGCCGGGATGACTCGTTTGGTACGACGCTCCAGCGCCATGTCTGGAGGTACTGCGTTTTTCTCTCTTCTTCAAACATTCCGTCCGCGCACGCGTAAATGTTCTGGCTCTCCCGGCGCCGATACCTTGTCTACCAAAAAAGTTAACACGCTGCTTTTTACAAGCAATTGACATTTCAGTTGAACAGATTCTAAGGGCATAAACGTACGGTAAGAGCCACGCCTGTCTGGTCTTTTCTACACAGTGGTCACAGATGGTTTCATGCATACTGGGATGCCTAAAATGTTGTGTTGTAAACATGGCGTTTGACGAGTGAAGTTGTCTCTCTGGCCTTTCTGTGGATGAATTCCAGCACCTACCGAGACAATTTGGGCAAGTTTTTAAAGCTAAAATCTGCAATCCATGCGGTATTTTGCCGGTAGGACTGGATGACCCGACACTTATAAACCATCTATTAAAGGAGAATCGGGGATCTTTCCTCGTCATGGAATGGCACAATTACCCAGAATTCTTTTTGGCCATGAACCAGGCAATCTGACAAGCACGACACTGGCCCTCATCAAATGGCGAAGGCGCAGCCGTAGGAAAAAGTACTGAGAAGAACATCTCTAGCCAGATAATAAGGAATAGCCCTTGTGTGTACTCTTAAGGTGGACTTTTGATTTCTAAACAAAGTTTTATTATAGAGAATTGGCGACAAAGTAGTGCTTTTTTCGCTGTTATTTTCGTGGCAAACAACTGGCCTTTCGTAATTTCTTCTCAAAGGAACGCTATAATGTCAATAAGAGAATACTGAGATTTTATTTGAAAATTACCTGTCCCGTTACCACTTAAGTCAAACTCTACATCTCTATGCGATAAGCGTATTCAAAATGTCCTCATATCACTGTACAAAAGTATGTTGCTGTTGTTTTTTTTAAAGGATTTTCTTGCTTTTATCATGCAAAGATACGTTTTCTCTCCCGTCCTCTTCTTATGCATGATTTTTGGCGGAAATTACATTCTGTCCCTCAATACACCTAGAACAACCAGTCATTGTCTTAATGTTTTTTTTTTTTCTTACGTATCAGCTATTTTAACTTGCACAAATCGCTATTTCATTTTATCCGTACCACTGTGTTTACTAGTTTTTACAGAGAATCCAGCGCCGCATTTTGTACAGCGGCTTTTCTTTTTATTTAACATATCTTTACATATTGTGTATTTAGTTATGTAGCTGTAAATGCTATGTATTTTCGCTGTAAATGTAATGTCTCGAATATATTAGCTCTTGCAGTTATTCTGAAATTGGAGATGAAATAATAAAAGTTTATGCATGCATGTATGTATGTTACCTTTAGCAGGGCGCGTGCGTACAATTTCTAATCTGCGACTTCAGTGCTTACCATATGACAGATAAAATGAATTTTGCCTTGAATATATAAGCCATCGAATTCTTAGTCTAAATTGACAAGGGCGGTCTGGAGCTGTGAGTAGGCGTGGGATTTGTCTTATATGGTTTAGGGGCCGACATATCTCTCCCTCAATGCCGTACCGGGAGGCAAGGTCGGTAGCAGAAAGCAGCGAAGGGCCAACTGCGTCCAAAAGCGATCGCACGGGCCGAAATGCCGGGATGACTCGTTTGGTACGACGCTCCAGCGCCATGTCTGGAGGTACTGCGTTTTTCTCTCTTCTTCAAACATTCCGTCCGCGCACGCGTAAATGTTCTGGCTCTCCGCCGATACCTTGTCTACCAAAAACGTTAACACGCTGCTTTTTACAAGCAATTGACATTTCAGTTGAACAGATTCTAAGGGCATAAACGTACGGGAAGAGCAACGCCTGTCTGGTCTTTTCTACACAGTGGTCACAGATGGTTTCATGCATACTGGGATGCCTAAAATGTTGTGTTGTAAACATGGCGTTTGACGAGTGAAGTTGTCTCTCTGGCCTTTCTGTGGATGAATTCCAGCACCTACCGAGACAATTTGGGCAAGTTTTTAAAGCTAAAATCTGCAATCCATGCGGTATTTTGCCGGTAGGACTGGATGACCCGACACTTATAAACGATCTATTAAATGAGAATCGGGGATCTTTCCTCGTCATGGAATGGCACAATTACCCAGAATTCTTTTTGGCCACGAACCAGGCAATCTGACAAGCACGACACTGGCCCTCATCAAATGGCGATGGCGCGGCCGTAGGAAAAAGTACGGAGAAGAACATCTCTAGCCAGATGATAAGGAATAGCCCTTGTGTGTACTCTTAAGGTGGACTTTTGATTTCTAAACAAAGTTTTATTATAGAGAATTGGCGACAAAGTAGTGCTTTTTTCGCTGTTATTTTCGTGGCAAACAACTGGCCTTTCGTAATTTCTTCTCAAAGGAACGCTATAATGTCAATAAGAGAATACTGAGATTTTATTTGAAAATTACCTGTCCCCTTACCACTTAAGTCAAACTCTACATCTCTATGCAATAAGCGTATTCAAAATGTCCTCATATCACTGTACAAAAGTATGTTCCTGTTGTTTTTTTTAAAGGATTTTCTTGCTTTTATCATACAAAGATACGTTTTCTCTTTCGTCCTCTTCTTATGCATGATTTTGGCGGAAATTACATTCTGTCCCTCAATACACCTAGAACAACCAGTCATTGTCTTAATGTTTTTTTTTTTTCTTACGTATCAGCTATTTTAACTTGCACAAATCGCTATTTCATTTTATCCGTACCACTGTGTTTACTAGTTTTTACAGAGAATCCAGCGCCGCATTTTGTACAGCGGCTTTTCTTTTTATTTAACATATCTTTACATATTGTGTATTTAGTTATGTAGCTGTAAATGCTATGTATTTTCGCTGTAAATGTAATGTCTCGAATATATTAGCTCTTGCAGTTATTCTGAAATTGGAGATGAAATAATAAAAGTTTATGCATGCATGTATGTATGTTACCTTTAGCAGGGCGCGTGCGTACAATTTCTAATCTGCGACTTCAGTGCTTACCATATGACAGATAAAATGAATTTTGCCTTGAATATATAAGCCATCGAATTCTTAGTCTAAATTGACAAGGGCGGTCTGGAGCTGTGAGTAGGCGTGGGATTTGTCTTATATGGTTTAGGGGCCGACATATCTCTCCCTCAATGCCGTACCGGGAGGCAAGGTCGGTAGCAGAAAGCAGCGAAGGGCCAACTGCGTCCAAAAGCGATCGCACGGGCCGAAATCCCGGGATGACTCGTTTGGTACGACGCTCCAGCGCCATGTCTGGAGGTACTGCGTTTTTCTCTCTTGTTCAAACATTCCGTCCGCGCACGCGTAAATGTTCTGGCTCTCCCGGCGCCGATACCTTGTCTACCAAAAACGTTAACACGCTGCTTTTTACAAGCAATTGACATTTCAGTTGAACAGATTCTAAGGGCATAAACGTACGGTAAGAGCCACGCCTGTCTGGTCTTTTCTACACAGTGGTCACAGATGGTTTCATGCATACTGGGATGCCTAAAATGTTGTGTTGTAAACATGGCGTTTGACGAGTGAAGTTGTCTCTCTGGCCTTTCTGTGGATGAATTCCAGCACCTACCGAGACAATTTGGGCAACTTTTTAAAGCTAAAATCTGCAATCCATGCGGTATTTTGCCGGTAGGACTGGATGACCCGACACTTATAAACGATCTATTAAAGGAGAATCGGGGATCTTTCCTCGTCATAAAAAGGCAGAATTACCTAGAATTCTTTTTGGCCATGAACCAGGCAATCTGACAAGCACGACACTGGCCCTCATCAAATGGCGAAGGCAAGGCCGTAGGAAAAAGTACTGAGAAGAACATCTCTAGCCAGATAATAAGGAATAGCCCTTGTGTGTACTCTTAAGGTGGACTTTTGATTTCTAAACAAAGTTTTATTATAGAGAATTGGCGACAAAGTAGTGCTTTTTTCGCTGTTATTTTCGTGGCAAACAACTGGCCTTTCGTAATTTCTTCTCAAAGGAACGCTATAATGTCAATAAGAGAATACTGAGATTTTATTTGAAAATTACCTGTCCCGTTACCACTTAAGTCAAACTCTACATCTCTATGCGATAAGCGTATTCAAAATGTCCTCATATCACTGTACAAAAGTATGTTCCTGTTGTTTTTTTTAAAGGATTTTCTTGCTTTTATCATACAAAGATACGTTTTCTCTTTCGTCCTCTTCTTATGCATGATTTTGGCGGAAATTACATTCTGTCCCTCAATACACCTAGAACAACCAGTCATTGTCGAAATGTTTTTTTTTTCTTAACTTGCACAAATCGCTATTTCATTTTATCCGTACCACTGTGTTTACTAGTTTTTACAGAGAATCCAGCGCCGCATTTTGTACAGCGGCTTTTCTTTTTATTTAACATATCTTTACATATTGTGTATTTAGTTATGTAGCTGTAAATGCTATGTATTTTCGCTGTAAATGTAATGTCTCGAATATATTAGCTCTTGCAGTTATTCTGAAATTGGAGATGAAATAATAAAAGTTTATGCATGCATGTATGTATGTTACCTTTAGCAGGGCGCGTGCGTACAATTTCTAATCTGCGACTTCAGTGCTTACCATATGACAGATAAAATGAATTTTGCCTTGAATATATAAGCCATCGAATTCTTAGTCTAAATTGACAAGGGCGGTCTGGAGCTGTGAGTAGGCGTGGGATTTGTCTTATATGGTTTAGGGGCCGACATATCTCTCCCTCAATGCCGTACCGGGAGGCAAGGTCGGTAGCAGAAAGCAGCGAAGGGCCAACTGCGTCCAAAAGCGATCGCACGGGCCGAAATCCCGGGATGACTCGTTTGGTACGACGCTCCAGCGCCATGTCTGGAGGTACTGCGTTTTTCTCTCTTCTTCAAACATTCCGTCCGCGCACGCGTAAATGTTCTGGCTCTCCGCCGATACCTTGTCTACCAAAAACGTTAACACGCTGCTTTTTACAAGCAATTGACATTTCAGTTGAACAGATTCTAAGGGCATAAACGTACGGTAAGAGCCACGCCTGTCTGGTCTTTTCTACACAGTGGTCACAGATGGTTTCATGCATACTGGGATGCCTAAAATGTTGTGTTGTAAACATGGCGTTTGACGAGTGAAGTTGTCTCTCTGGCCTTTCTGTGGATGAATTCCAGCACCTACCGAGACAATTTGGGCAAGTTTTTAAAGCTAAAATCTGCAATCCATGCGGTATTTTGCCGGTAGGACTGGATGACCCGACACTTATAAACCATCTATTAAAGGAGAATCGGGGATCTTTCCTCGTCATGGAATGGCACAATTACCCAGAATTCTTTTTGGCCATGAACCAGGCAATCTGACAAGCACGACACTGGCCCTCATCAAATGGCGAAGGCGCGGCCGTAGGAAAAAGTACTGAGAAGAACATCTCTAGCCAGATAATAAGGAATAGCCCTTGTGTGTACTCTTAAGGTGGACTTTTGATTTCTAAACAAAGTTTTATTATAGAGAATTGGCGACAAAGTAGTGCTTTTTTCGCTGTTATTTTCGTGGCAAACAACTGGCCTTTCGTAATTTCTTCTCAAAGGAACGCTATAATGTCAATAAGAGAATACTGAGATTTTATTTGAAAATTACCTGTTCCCTTACCACTTAAGTCAAACTCTACATCTCTATGCGATAAGCGTATTCAAAATGTCCTCATATCACTGTACAAAAGTATGTTGCTGTTGTTTTTTTTAAAGGATTTTCTTGCTTTTATCATGCAAAGATACGTTTTCTCTTTCGTCCTCTTATTATGCATGATTTTGGCGGAAATTACATTCTGTCCCTCAATACACCTAGAACAACCAGTCATTGTCTTAATGTTTTTTTTTTTTTCTTACGTATCAGCTATTTTAACTTGCACAAATCGCTATTTCATTTTATCCGTACCACTGTGTTTACTAGTTTTTACAGAGAATCCAGCGCCGCATTTTGTACAGCGGCTTTTCTTTTTATTTAACATATCTTTACATATTGTGTATTTAGTTATGTAGCTGTAAATGCTATGTATTTTCGCTGTAAATGTAATGTCTCGAATATATTAGCTCTTGCAGTTATTCTGAAATTGGAGATGAAATAATAAAAGTTTATGCATGCATGTATGTATGTTACCTTTAGCAGGGCGCGTGCGTACAATTTCTAATCTGCGACTTCAGTGCTTACCATATGACAGATAAAATGAATTTTGCCTTGAATATATAAGCCATCGAATTCTTAGTCTAAATTGACAAGGGCGGTCTGGAGCTGTGAGTAGGCGTGGGATTTGTCGTATATGGTTTAGGGGCCGACATATCTCTCCCTCAATGCCGTACCGGGAGGCAAGGTCGGTAGCAGAAAGCAGCGAAGGGCCAACTGCGTCCAAAAGCGATCGCACGGGCCGAAATGCTGGGATGACTCGTTTGGTACGACGCTCCAGCGCCATGTCTGGAGGTACTGCGTTTTTCTCTCTTGTTCAAACATTCCGTCCGCGCACGCGTAAATGTTCTGGCTCTCCCGGCGCCGATACCTTGTCTACCAAAAAAGTTAACACGCTGCTTTTTACAAGCAATTGACATTTCAGTTGAACAGATTCTAAGGGCATAAACGTACGGTAAGAGCCACGCCTGTCTGGTCTTTTCTACACAGTGGTCACAGATGGTTTCATGCATACTGGGATGCCTAAAATGTTGTGTTGTAAACATGGCGTTTGACGAGTGAAGTTGTCTCTCTGGCCTTTCTGTGGATGAATTCCAGCACCTACCGAGACAATTTGGGCAAGTTTTTAAAGCTAAAATCTGCAATCCATGCGGTATTTTGCCGGTAGGACTGGATGACCAGACACTTATAAACGATCTATTAAAGGAGAATCGGGGATCTTTCCTCGTCATGGAATGGCACAATTACCCAGAATTCTTTTTGGCCATGAACCAGGCAATCTGACAAGCACGACACTGGCCCTCATCAAATGGCGAAGGCGCGGCCGTAGGAAAAAGTACTGAGAAGAACATCTCTAGCCAGATAATAAGGAATAGCCCTTGTGTGTACTCTTAAGGTGGACTTTTGATTTCTAAACAAAGTTTTATTATAGAGAATTGGCGACAAAGTAGTGCTTTTTTCGCTGCTATTTTCGTGGCAAACAACTGGCCTTTCGTAATTTCTTCTCAAAGGAACGCTATAATGTCAATAAGAGAATACTGAGATTTATATTTGAAAATTACCTGTCCCCTTACCACTTAAGTCAAACTCTACATCTCTATGCAATAAGCGTATTCAAAATGTCCTAATATTACTGTAAAAAAGTATGTTGCTGTTGTTTTTTTAAAGGATTTTCTTGCTTTTATCATGCAAAGATACGTTTTCTCTCCCGTCGTCTTCTTATGCATGATTTTGGCGGAAATTACATTCTGTCCCTCAATACACCTAGAACAACCAGTCATTGTCGTAATGTTTTTTTTTCTTACGTATCAGCTATTTTAACTTGCACAAATCGCTATTTCATTTTATCCGTACCACTGTGTTTACTAGTTTTTACAGAGAATCCAGCGCCGCATTTTGTACAGCGGCTTTTCTTTTTATTTAACATATCTTTACATATTGTGTATTTAGTTATGTAGCTGTAAATGCTATGTATTTTCGCTGTAAATGTAATGTCTCGAATATATTAGCTCTTGCAGTTATTCTGAAATTGGAGATGAAATAATAAAAGTTTATGCATGCATGTATGTATGTTACCTTTAGCAGGGCGCGTGCGTACAATTTCTAATCTGCGACTTCAGTGCTTACCATATGACAGATAAAATGAATTTTGCCTTGAATATATAAGCCATCGAATTCTTAGTCTAAATTGACAAGGGCGGTCTGGAGCTGTGAGTAGGCGTGGGATTTGTCTTATATGGTTTAGGGGCCGACATATCTCTCCCTCAATGCCGTACCGGGGGGCAAGGTCGGTAGCAGAAAGCAGCGAAGGGCCAACTGCGTCCAAAAGCGATCGCACGGGCCGAAATCCCGGGATGACTCGTTTGGTACGACGCTCCAGCGCCATGTCTGGAGGTACTGCGTTTTTCTCTCTTGTTCAAATATTCCGTCCGCGCACGCGTAAATGTTCTTGCTCTCCGCCGATACCTCGTGTACCAAAAAAGTTTACACCCTGCTTTTTACAAGCAATTGACATTTCAGTTGAACAGATTCTAAGGGCATAAACGTACGGTAAGAGCCACGCCTGTCTGGTCTTTTCTACACAGTGGTCATAGATGGTTTCATGCATACTGGGATGCCTAAAATGTTGTGGTGTAAACATGGCGTTTGACGAGTGACGAGTAGTGCTTTTTTTTTGGTGTTATTCTGCGACCAAAAATCTGGCCTTTTGCAATTTCTTTTGAAAGAAACAGTATGATTTAAATAAAAGAATACTGAGATTTATATTTTAGTTGTCCTCTTCCCACTTAAGTCAAACTCTATATGTCCAAAAAGTATGTTTTTTCTTTTTTTCGTTGCTATTTTAAAAAGAATGGAAAAAGAAGGTTTTTTGCTTATGTGAAAAATACGCTTTCTCCCTCGTGCTTTTCTTATGCAAGGTCTATGCTGAAATTATATTCTGTGACTCACTTAACCTAGAACAACTACCTCCATTTATTGTGTTAGTTCTTTTTCTTACGTATGAGCTAAGTTGCGGAATGCGCTACCTGATTTTATCCGTTCCATTGAGTTTACTGGTTTTAAAAGAGAATCGAGGGTCCCATTTTGTACAAAGGATTTCCTTTTAATTAGTAAAAAGAGTAGATCAGCGTAAACGTGGTTTACATAGATTATATGAGTGTTATCGTGGTAGAATGATGTTAAAACGTGGGGTAGATAAAGCCGCAACTTAGGGTAGATGAGGATAACTGACGATGTTAACGTAGAGTATGTGAGGGTTAATGTGATAGAACGAGGTTAATTTGGGGTAGATGAAGGGTAACCAGGTATAAAGTTGACAACTAAAGATAATTGTGGTTTATTTGTTCATATTTGAGTTTTCCTTCAGTAATTGTGTATTTTTAAAGGAACGAGCAGTGTCACAGGAAGCAAAACCTGAGTCTACCCCCTCAGAGAAGAATTTGTTGCTCTCGACCCTAGTCCTAGGTGGCGTGAACAAGATGCATTTTCCTATTCTATTGGGAAAAAATGTCAAATTCTAAGGATGGCTGGGTAGAAAGCACCATGCAAGAGTATATATAATCTTTTCCAGGAAATGATATTGACTCCTGTTGCTAACCTTCATGACGTGATGTAGACGTGGCCATTGGTGGATCAGCTTTGTATAAATTCACGTTAAAGAGGACACCGTGCTTCTTTTCATCAATTTCAACATCACGGTAGGGTGCAGTAACCCCCTTACCCTAATAAAACAAATGAGTGCAGACTCAATGTGGCTATAACCAGTTACAACTCCCAGAAAGCTGTACTATTTGGAAGGAGTAACTCTATGACAATTTATCACCAAACAGCTATGTTGAATTTGGTATGTTGGTACAAATGTTGCGTGACAAAGTATGCTTCGGCTTGAGTGATACAAGGGTCTGCAAGCACTCTAGTCGTAACGGTACTGTAAGAAAACAAGAGTTCTTAGCAGCTGTGAGGCTTGACCACAACACAGTGTCATCGAAGGAGAAGGAAGGAGGCATAGAAAGAAGTTTAGAGGAGGGTTTGTGACACAAGAAGAACCTTGTGCGAAATGACGAAGATGGTGGCTGTTGTTCACTCAGCTCTCAAGTTGGGCCAACGCTCAAATACAGTAAGGAGCAGGTATACTTTATAGTGACTTTCCTTTCTATGCAGACATTTATACATAGGTCAGGCAGAATCCAATCGAACCCCACCATTGTCAAAAATGAGAATATGCACACAATGTCTTTTAGCCATATGTATGGAAACCAGAAGTGACCTGTTTTCCTTTTCACATTATCTTGACATTACAAAATTTACATTGCTACAATCTTGCATCGAGAAAATGTGAGGCCCTAATTTGTCGGTGTGATAAAGATTAAATTCTTTCTACTTTCCAACCCCTCCTCCCCTATTTGAATGTTGTGTAAGAAATGGCCAAAACCTTGCACCAGAGTAACAACATTGATATGGGGGAGAGGGGTGGGGAGGACCAATCATTATACTTTGTGAGTGCATGTCAAATGATGTTCAAGCAGGTTAATTTTTCCCAAGAGTTGGTTACCTCATCAGTACTAAAGAAGATAATTTAGTTTAAAATCTGGGAGGCATTACTGTCCTGGCATGTAAAATGTTTATTTTGATTTTTCATCTGTGGCTTGAAAACTTGCCTCACTAACTTGATCACTAATAATGTCTTGGTCATCAAATTAGAAAATATAAAGCTGTCCATGCGTTGAGCACAGGCTAGCAAAAAGCTTCCAAACAATGAAAAGACCATCTAGTGCTTGATCAAGTGCTTCCTCTTTTGACTTTATTAAGTTTTACATGGCACTTCACATCAGCAAAGTGACATTTCTATGAAATGAAATCTGCAAAATTGTTACTTAAAAAAAAAAGCAGACTAAAAAGAGTTTTTCTTTGTTGTATTGATTGTCTTTCATTGCAGTTACAAGGTTTTATAACCTAATTCAGTTGCCTTTGGTTTGATGCCCTCAAAAGAAAAAGCACCTGTTACAGGAAAATAGTGTTAGTACCTGTGGAGGCAATTAATCTTTGTTAGAAAGTGAAGAGACTGCCAGATGGTTTTTATTTCTTTTATTTGTTATGCCTCAGTACAACATATTACCATCTTTTGTTTGATACATTACGGTCAAACCCTGAAAAATAAAAGCACCTGTTGCTACAAAGTTGTGTTAGAACCTGTGGAGGCAATGAATTGTTGAGTTCTTTATTTGTGCAGTACTTCATTTGCTCTTTGTGTTAATCGTCTTTAAATGACCAGCTTGACAACAAGTTCAGTGTTCAAAAATTTATTTATTTCTGTTTAATAGTTACAAAGCATCCTTGACATTATTTATTATTAAATACTCCACTGCTTTTGAAGATGTTGATGGTAGGGTGCGCACCTATGCTGGAAAAATTTGGGTGCCTGGCAAAACCAAGAATATTTTCAGGGCTTTGCAGGCCATTGTCATTGTCATAGTGAATGGCTGTTGCTTCACATGGTCATAGCGGTATAGTAGTAAAATGATCAAAGTGTCGACGATGAATCGAATAGTGAATCGGTAACACATTGTAGGTGACAGCAACGAGAGATCGAATGAAGTGTGTGTTCGGAATCGGCAGAAAAATACAAATTAAAGTTCCACATACCTCATTCCAGTTTGTAGTGTCTTGCCTCAGACCCATTGACATGGTACAACTTTTGTTCCCAAGGGATAGTGCAGTGTGGTGCACTGCTATCCCCAAGGTCGGGCCTATGCCAGGTTAGAATCCTGGTCTGTTTCAATTCCTGAAACAGTTTTTGAAAAAACAAAAGTTGTGCCATGAAAATTAGCCTTACCTTTTCTGGGTTGCTGTTAGGTAGTAGTCTCCATTTCAGCCTCCTTGATGTTGTTCTGCCAGGACTTCACTTACCCAAAAATGGGAACCAACCAGCCAGTTATTAAGTATTGACAGCTTTTTCAACATGCATTAAATTTTAAAAATCCCCTTTGATGATAAACCCGTTTTTGATTCGAAAGAATTTAATTTTTGGTGAAAGAAAATGCCAAAGGTTTTTCATGTGCCTCGTGCAAGTTGAAGCAGCTATGTATTTTTTAAATTAAATGAAAGTTGTAATATCTATTCTGTCAATATCAATAGGTATTAAAACTATTTGGGTTAATTTAAAGTGATGTCCTTTTATCCTCACCTCTGTTTTAAGTGGTCTTTGCCTCATTGGCAGCTACTCTAACTACTTAACAGGATTCTTTTCAAAAGTAGTATCTTGATTATTCATGTCTTCAGCTGGCTGGTTCCAGTGCAATTCCACAGCTGGGACTGTTGCTGATGCTTGCAATTTGCAGATGTTTAATGTGACTACTAGTAGTGCTGCTGCCTGCCATATGCAATGCAGGGCTTTTTGACAGGAGTTTCTCTTCACAAGGTAAAGCTAACAAAGAGGCAATAGTTATTGTCAATGTCTCAGTGTTACCACTACCATAGTGAAAAAAATCCTCCCATCTCACTCTCATGGAGTGCTAACTATAACTGACTGCCTTTCCTTGTGGTCTTCAGGTGAGATTCATCCTTGTTAGTCAGTCATTCTTACCATGATAATATTTAAAAAAAGCTTAGACTAGGGTGTGTGGATTGTCCCATGAATTCCCTCGGGTAAGCTGTAAATGAGGTGTTTCTTCTTAATGAAGCAATTTAAGAGAAAGAACACAGCTTCATCACAGCTTACCCTAGTGAGTACTTATTTGACACCGAGGGTTTACCTAGATGTAACCTGTCCGCGCAATGCTGAAGTAACCAGTTGCCACATTGCCGTTGTAAATTAAGTTTTGTGTGGGCGAACTGAATTGTCTCAGTGTAAAGTGTAGTTTTTAAAGATCAGGATCACTTGGAAAAATAATTTTGTACAGGCAAGACATAAAGCCACAACAGACATTGCGAGCCTAACCTAGTTGTGTTAAGTTTGACTACAGAGACCACTCCACTTGAAGGAAGTTCCCAAATGAGATCTCCCCACAAAATTGGAATGGCCGGTTATCTTAATCAATGTTAGTGTCTGGTTGAACCTTACGAGATTAAACCTTCACTTGACTCAGCACTGGGTCTGGCAAGTGAAGTGTATCATGTGAAGAAATTCAATTTCAATGCACGCAACTAAGCGGAAGAACTTGTGGAAGATGAAGTCTTGGTTTGTAGAAAAAATGTCAGGAACTCCATTTGTAGATGACCATCCAAGTGACATCCAAGCAAAGTCTCTGGAAAGAGCAACTAAGAAGGGAAGCTTGTGGAAGATGAAGTCTTCATTGGTACGAAAACATTTCAGGAACTCTAATTGTAGATGACCAACAAGGTGACCTGGGATCGAAGTATTGGTAGACAAAGTGCAGTCCTTTAAGCCAAAACAAAAATGAAAAAGCCGAAAAGAGTACTTGACGATACTGAAAAGGCCGATCAAATCCACTCGTGAACCGAATGAGCTGCAAAGGAACCCAAACGTAATGGGAGCCTAAGGGGAGGAGCCATCCCGTACCATGGGTGTCGTTAACTAATCTAACTACAATTATAATTATTTAGTTAAGCGGAACGAAGAAGCCAATTGACTTCTTACCAAATGCATGTGTGTGCAAAGTATGCTTTGTAAGATTCAACCAGAGCTTAATTATTTTAACCCCCCATACCCCAACCCATACAAAAGTCAACTTACTGCAATAATGCATCTTTCATCAAAGTGCTGCAAATGACTTGCCTGGGCTGATCAGAAGCAATACACTGTGTTTTACAGGATACCAAGCTGAGGGTACCGTAAAGTGGATTGGCAGTCTGCAACAGTGGTGGAATCTGTTCTGGGTGGATCGAAACTTAAATCGTTCTGTCTGATGTCCAGTGGGCTATTCATCAGTTGAGTTCCTGGTATTAAAAGCAAAGATAATATAGTTTAATTAACTTGTTCTTGATTAAGATGAGATGATATTGATATTTTCATGTAAGAAATGAAACTAGGAGTTGTATAATAACTTGAAGTACATAAGGTTTTCATTTATGTTGGAACATTTACATTGAGACAAGTGTTCTGAATTGTAGAGCCCATACATTTCTTTTGGATTCAATACCACACATAAAGCTGTGTGTTGAGTCATTATTGTTCAAAGCAGAGTAGCGTGAGATTATGTCTGAAAGCTTTGTCTTTTTTTAGCAAGCAAGTGCAGCATTTATCCCGAGAGTTCAGCCGTTCAAACTGAGCAACAAGGTAAATGTAATTTAAATTTGTTGTGATCGTATTTAAATAAACCGGTTGTCTTCAGCTTGCCCCATATGGTGCTAATTGTTTACTGCACACGGTACTCTTCCTTCAGCCTTACTTCATAACTTTCTGTTACTAATATACACATGTACATAATAATTATTATGAAAATTGTTGTACTTAGTCTTGTCTCATGTCTTTGAGATGTTGTTCGATATGTGGAGCTAATGGCAAGAAATGAGATAATGTCCATTTTAAAATTACAGGAGGCAAAATTCAACCTAAAATCTGCTTTTTCACATAAATGCGATGTGCTTTTCAAATTTTTGGCTTACCTTTTTTGGAGTAATGAAGTTCAGTGGGAAATAGCACTCCAAAAGGGGCAGGGGAGTGCTAACTCCCTGAGGACCATGTTGAGGCTCCTTTGTACCCCATATACACAATTCAGGAACCTCTGTGGGTGTGTCTGTCCTCCGATGAGGCTGGGTATTTCTTCCAGTTGCCATTGGTTAGCATTCTTCTTAAGTAGGGTCGTCCATCCCTTACTGCTTTCCTGTTTAAGGTGTTTCTGGAGGAAGGAGCTCACTATGGCAATGGGTATGACCAAGCCAAGTTTTGCTATTGATAACCAATATGGTGACCCTTTCCTTATCAATACACGAAAGTTTTTCTTTATTTTAGACTTTATCTGGGCAAGAGATGTTTAGGACTCTCCTCCAAAGCCACATTTTACAACTTTCTTGCATTTGGGCATCCTCTTTTCTCGCAGACCACCACTTGGTCCCAAAAATAAAGTGCTGCAGATGATAATCTTGATGTTTCTCAATCTCATTTATTCTCACAGTATCCATCTTGCGACTGTGTAATTAAATTCTGATACAGTTTAGGTTCGTATCTTGACTTCATTGTTTGCCTTCAAAGAAGATTAGAAATTCCTCACCAGGCCTTCCACTGACCCTCTCACCACTTAGCACTCACTTCTTCCATTTGTCTGCAAAGTTCATTTTTCCCATGCATTCCTCTACCATGTACCATATTTACATTGTTCCATTTTGCCTCTCTTTGTTTTGTCTATCATCTGTACTTCTCAGATTGCTTCGATATGCATGTGAAACATGGACAACTTACAGCAGACATGCGATGCAGCTTAACCATTTCTACCTATAACTTGTCTTTGAAAATCGTGAAAATCAGATGGCAAGACAGATCACGAGATACTGAAGTTCTGGAGAAAACTGACATGACTGGCATCAAACAGGTGATCATAAAAGCACAACTCAGACAGGCAGGTCATGTACGAATGTCAGAGGAAAGAATTTCCAAAGCCACATTCTGCTCAAAACTTAAGGGAGGTCACACAAATTGTGCATGCCAAGAGAAAAGGTACAAGACAGTGCAGATTAAAACAAAACCGCAAGAAATGTGATATTGACAAAGAAACTTGGGAGGACCTAGCCAGAGACAGAGTTACCGGTATGTGGAGGGCTCTGATAAGCAAAAGTAGCTTCCACTTTGAAGGCAATAGGATGGCCAAAGCTAACCAAAAAAGGGATTGTCATAGGGAGTGACAACTCAGCCCATCTGGTAATGACTCTCAATATGAATGTCTAACATGTGATGTCAAAGCTTCTATAGGACTCAAATGCCAAATAAGGGTTTACAACAAGTGAAGAACCCAAGGCTTCATAGGCTTATTTCTTACGTCTTATCCAGTATTCTCCTCCCCACTTTTCCAAAGTTCAGTTTTGAGCTAAATCCATGTGTTCTGTAATGAGTTTTGAGTTGCATTCATTTGAAGATATTGATCCATGTCCTCTGCAAAGTTCTTCTTTCTATTTTATTTCCTTGTTTTCCTACTACCACATATTCTTTTCAAACTAAACTTGATGTTTGTCATGACCAGATTATGACCAGAATTGGAATCAGGCCATTAAATTGTGTTCAAACCAGGTGTTACCTGTCATGATGTTGCTGCATTTACACAACTCGACTGGAAACTCTCACCTATCATTACTGCCACCAAGGCTAAAACAACCTGCATTTAAACCATCACTTCTTTCACCAACAACTGCATTGAAATCCCCAAGTCCTCTAACATAGTCGTTCCCTTTTCCACATTTAAATATTTGATCAACATGATTATCCATTTCCTCTACTCTGCCATACAGTTGGTCTGTGGAAGGCATGCATGCGACAACAATCATAATAATTATTTACTGGGTCACCTCTTAGTCTTAATTTGACCGCCGACCAGTTGGTTCAATTGGTTGAGCATCTGACTACTGTGCTGAGGGTTATGGGTGCAACTCTGGCCAGACCAACACTCAGGGTCTTTAAATAACTCAGGAGAAAGTATTGTAATGCAATCTGCAAATGGTTAGTCTTTCAAGTCTTCTCGGATAAGGACAATAAACCAAAGATCCAGTCTCACAACCCTTCAATGTTTATAATCCTGTGGGACATAAAAGAATCCACACACTTGTCACAAAAAGTGGGGCATCTAGCTCCCCGTGTAGTGGTTATGCCTCTTTTCATTTATTTATGGGTTGGGTGAGATCTTACATGGAGTGATAGCGGCTGCCAGTGGCACCGGTACATGTATTTGCCGATGTCCAGTCTCACCCACAGATTGATTAATTGTAAGAAGCACCTTTAAGTATGTGAATATGAAATACGCTATACAAATTCATTCTCGTGACCATTACAGTAACCATAAGGAGTCCATTTTAAGGTTCTCCTGTCTCTACACACTTTACTGGCTTGTTGTCCAGTAGTAGGGCAACACCACTTTCTCTTCTTATACCCCCAGAGTACATTAAACGCACTTCATCGCTAATAGAGTTTCCTTTTTGTCTTTGCAACAAGCTTTGGTAAGACCTGGGATCTCCCTCTCCAGTCTTCCCATTTCATACTTCTCTTGCCTTCACATTGTTCTTACATTCCTAACACCATTTCGAGTCATGGAAGAGGAGGATTTCACATGTTTATCTCCTGCTCGATATGACAGCTTCCCAAAGAAAGATCCTATTAACGTCATCACATGCGATACCCTCTGAAGTATCCATTACAAGACGATTAATACTACAACTCTATAAGCTAGGGAACTAGCGGTAACAACTTTTGGAGGTGGTTTGCCATTGCCTTCATGAACCACAGTGGCTGTCTAACCAGGGCTAGTGGATCCAAGGATACATGCCAGCATCTGGCTGTACAGTGTATACACAGTTGGCCATAGAAGGCCCATCCACCAATACAACTGCCCTTTATGCTGCTCCCCATGTCTTCTCGCGAACCAGACCCTGGTAAGTCCAAGGGGGTACTCCAGCTTTCCTTGCGTGAGCTTCCAGGTTAATAGAGGGATGGAGGGACCTTACATCCCCATTCCAGATGGGCTGTCCATGCAAGGTCTAGCCACTGACTTTTAAGGTTTGTTAAGTATCCTGTCTTCCCATTGGTCAGTTAATTAACCTCTTGTGAGAATTTTTCAGGGAAGCAATTAGCCTACACTAATGAACCCTACATGAAACCACAGCTACAAAGAGATGGGTAGGCTCGATTACCAGCCGCTGTTTCGGGAAATGAGCCAGCTCACTCCCAAAACCTCGGCTGGACGCGTGAGGTGAGCCATTGTTAATCTCCGCCAATCAGAAACTCGCCTGCACAAATCCGTCAGGCATAAATTATATGTTTTGGCTGCGAAGGTATTCTATTACCCGGCCTGTTCGAGGTTTACAGTGCTTTAAGGTAGGAAACATCCAAGATTGCGACAACGAAAAGTGTTCGAGAAGCTGGAGAATGGGAATTGTGTCGTTTTCTACCGCCTGAGTTCGCAAACTTCACTGATTTTCCAGTTGGCGCCAAGGTCAAAATACGGCTTTCAAATCCATTGCTATTGCAATTTTCTCCTCATACTTCGCTAATGTAAGAGCAAGTAAAATTCCTCAAGATCAATTGAAAGTACTGTTGCGTTTATTGCTGGCAAAACGAGGGGGCCGATGAAGGCGACTGAGAGCTAAAGCAGCCGAAGATTTCGTTGATGATTCGCCGGTTGAATTCAAACTGACAGCGATCATTCAACCACAAACTCAAGCTCGTATCATCTGGAAACTTTGCACAGACGTTTTAAGCATTATTATGTAATTTCTGTTTTCTTAAAATCAGTGTTTTGGGGATGTCTAATGCTATTTCCCCGCAACTATTAACTTCGCATAAATTATATTTTTAATTTACGTCACAGACACAATCTATCGGTCACGCGTCCAGCCGTCTCTTCTCGGGGAGGATACCCGAACTCGAGTGAGCGGCGGTAATCGAGCCTAAGAAATGGGTACTTCCAAATAGAAGATAAATTTTCCTCTTAGCAGATCATGAAATGGAAGCTTAATCAAGTTGCACACTGGTTTGGCCATGGGCTGGGTTATGAAGCTCAAGATGTTGTGTGAGGCCAAAGGTAATCCCTGAAAGTAACATACCCTCTGATGATAGCCCTTTTGCAAAGCCCCACTGTGAAGAATGTTTTAGAGAGGACTTATTCAGGTGCTCACCTTAATGAAGTTGCACTCTGGTTTGGCCGTGGGATGGGTTATCAAGCTCCACGCGTTGTGTGAGGGCAAAGACAATTTCCTGATCAATTAGCAACATAATCCCAGGATCATTAAAGGTAACTATGGCACTGCTTAGTTCACGTAAGGAATATTCTCAGCAACTGAAAGTTGTTGTAATTTGCACAAGAGATGGGTTGGGTAGATTTCACCAACATCCTCTTGGATTAACTAAAACATGGTAGAAACAATTTGGGAAAGTACAAACTCAACAAGAGCATGCAAGGTGGAGAGAGAAGAAGGTAGTTGTGGATCCTTGTGGGGTCAAGATGTCCCAAGGAACCTCATCACCATCAACCAAAGGGCAATACCTTTTAATGTTCACAGTGAATGGGAAAGAGAAACAGTCACTTCTTGTGAGTTGGAAAACCAAAATGACAAAAGTTGGTGAAATGTAGTTCAAAAGCAAGTCTTCTTACAACAGGGGGATAAATGCAAGAGTCCTTATTTTTTTCAGGCACATATATAATGACGTTGTGTTTGCAAATATCTTTGGTCAACCTAAAAAAGTTGAGAAGGTGGACCCGGCATGGCGTTGCTTGGAATTACAAAAAGAAATGTTATTGTGGGATAAGTTCCTTGTGACAAAATGGTTTTCAAGACAATGAAAGACCTTTTTGCCTACAAACTCTTGGAGTAGTGCTCATGATCTTTTAACAAGTTGCTCTTTAGTATGTGCTTTATTAAGTGCAGAAATACCGATCAACTAACTTGTTCCATCCACATCATGCATACATGTACTGATTAACGCTTTGCAAGAGCAAATGAAGGGATTGTGGGCTGAAGAGATTTTATATTGCACAGTGCAGCAATAGTATTGATGGAAGCAAAGTTAATTCAGTGATAGAGGGTGCTAGAATGACCTTCCAGTCTATGCACTCAACTCCACAAGGAAAATCCTGTTTGAAATGATTGGCTCAAGCTCAGTCTCCATCTAGATATTGCACAGAATGTGGAAGAGGTTCAATTTCTGGTCAGAGTTCCTCAAAACAGAGTTTCAATCTCAAAATATTGTGTTTACTCTACCAGGGAAATATTGTGAGCAACAATAAGGAAGTCTAACATGAGTACCAGCAAGAGGTGCAAAGATATTGTCATAAAATGCTGCTTAGCCCTTAGAACACAAACTTTTATTGGAGTGGAATTGTTGCATCTCTTGTGATTCCAAAAATGACATCACGGTTAGAGAAACAATAGAGGTCATATTGCTTCCGAATTGAGACTCTGTTTTTCTCCTGGCAAGCAAACAAGTTTAAAAAGTTAGCTATGTTTAATTTGTACATGGTCATGGAATTAACTGTAAATTAAGGCATTTGCAACAGGTAATAATGGGTTTGAATCCCAAGTATTGCTTAAGTCGTCTGTTTTTTAATGTTTCTAAAGTCTATATGGAACTTTAAAAGGGCTTGCTGAATAAAGCCCTCGTTTCCAAACTTCAGTACCCTCATGATGATAGGGACACATCAACAAGTTGTTTCTAGTGTTGCCGTCTGATGTGAGAGGATCCTGGTGAGTACGCTCTAAGTTTTGAAGGTTTAACTTAACAAAATAGTCAATTTTCAAACTCATTTTTCACTTCTTTGAAGCTCAAAAAATTAACTCTCTTGGGTAGTGTCTTCTGCTACTATATCATGTACTCTTAAAGCCAATTCCACTACTGGCTTCAAATAATAATACAAGGAAAAGTACTTTTCTATGGGAAAAAAAAGGAGCTAAAACAAATGGCAGTCATTATACTTACAGACCATCTAGTACTTGATCAAGTGCTTCTTCGTTTGACTGAAGTTACAGCTGCAGTGTTTCCAAGTACACATTTGTATGGAAGTGAACCTTGAAGTAAATAATGAGGTTAATTTTTATAAACAACACCCTGTTTGTAACGACTTACCTTCTTGTTCGAAAAGATCATTATGGCATCTGGTCATGTGTCATTGCTGATTATTCTAAATATGAAATTTCCTGAAACAGAATCACAGTCAGTTTTACATGGCACTTCACATCAGCAAAGTGACATTTCCATGAAGTGAGATCTGCAAAATTGTTACTTTTAAAAAAAGGCAGACTGACAAGAGTTTTTCTTTGTTTTATTGATTGTCTTTAATTGCAGTTACAAGGTTTTATAACTAATTCAGTTGCATTTGGTTTGATACCCTGAAAAGAAAAAGAACCTGTTGAAGGAAAACAGTGTTAGTAGCTGTGGAGGCAAATAATCTTTGTTAGAAAGTGAAGAGACTGCCAGATGGTTTTTATTTCTTTTATTTGTGATACCTCAGTACAACATATTACAGTCTTTTTTGTGATACATTACTGTCAAACCCTGAAAAGTAAAAGCACCTGTTGGCACAAAGTTGTGTTAGAACCTGTGGAGGCAATGAATTGTTGAGTTCTTTATTTGTGCAGTACTTCATTATCTCTTTGTGTTACTTGTCTTTAAATGACCAGATGACAACAAGTTCAGTGTTCAAATGTTTATTTATGTCTTTTTAATAGTTACAAAGCATCCTTGACATTATTTATTATTAAATACTCCACTGCTTTTGAAGATGTTGATGGTAGGGTGCGCACCTATGCTGGAAAAATTTGGGTGCCTGGCAAAACCAAGAATATTTTCAGGGCTTTGCAGGCCATTGTCATTGTCATAGTGAATGGCCGTTGCTTCACATGGTCATAGCTGTATAGTAGTAAAATGTTCGAAGTGTCGACGATGAATCGAATAGTGAATCCAGTAACACAGTATAGGCGACAGCAACGAGAGATCAAATGAAGTGTGTGTTCGGAATCGGCAGAAAATTAAAGTTCCACATACCTCATGCCAGGTTGTAGTGTCTTGCCTCAGACCCATTGACATGGTACAACTTTTGTTCCCAAGGGGTAGTGCAGTTTGGTGCACTGCTATCCCCAAGGTCGGGCCCATGCCAGGTTAGAATCCTGGTCTGTTTCAATTCCTGAAACAGTTTTTGAAAAAACAAAAGTTGTGCCATGAAAATAAGCCTTACCTTTTCTGGGTTGCTGTTAGGTAGTAGTCTCCATTTCAGCCTCCTTGATGTTGTTTTGCCAGGACTTCACTTACCCGAAAATGGGAACCAACCAGCCACTTATTAAGTATTGACAGCTTTTTCAACACGCGTTAAATTTTAAAAATCCCCTTTGATGATAAACCCGTTTTTGATTCGAAAGAATTTAATTTTTAGTGAAAGAAAATGCCAAAGGTTTTTTATGTACCTCGTGCAAGTTGAAGCAGCTGTGTATTTTTTAAATTAAATGAAAGTTGTAATATCTATTCTGTCAATATCAATAGGTATTAAAACTATTTGGGTTAATTTAAAGTGATGTCCTTTTATCCTCACCTCTGTTTTAAGTGGTCTTTGCCTCATTGGCAGCTACTCTAGTTACTTAACAGGATTCTTTTCAAAAGTAGTATCTTGATTATTCATGTCTTCAGCTGGCTGGTTCCAGTGCAATTCCACAGCTGGGACTGTTGCTGATGCTTGCAATTTGCAGATGTTTAATGTGACTACTACTAGTGCTGCTGCCTGCCATATGCAATGCAGGGCTTTTTGACAGGAGTTTCCCTTCACAAGGTAAAGCTAACAAAGAGGCAATAGTTATTGTCAATGTCTCAGTGTTACCACTACCATAGTGAAAAAAATCCTCCCATCTCACTCTCATGGAATGAGAACTATAACTGACTGCCTTTCCTCTTGGTCTTCTGGTCAGATTCATCCTTGTTAGTCAGTCATCCTTACCATGATAATATTTAAAAAAATCTTAGACTAGGGTGTGTGGATTGTCCCATGAATTCCCTCGGGTAACCTGTAAATGAGGTGTCTGTTCTTAATGAAGCAATTTAAGAGAAAGAACACAGGCTCATCACAGCTTACCGTAGTGAGTACTTAGTTGAAATCTACGATTTACCTACAGTGTAACCTATCCCCGCAATGCTGAAGTAAGTAGTTGCCACATTGCCATTGTGAATTAACTTTTGTTTGGCCAAACTGAATTGTCTCAGTCTGAAGTTTAGTTTTTAAAGATCACGATCACTTGGAAAAATCATTTGGTACAGGCAAGACGTAAAGCCACAACAGACATTGCGAGCCTAACCTAGCTGTGTTAAGTTTGACTGCAGAGACCACTCCACTTGAAGGAAGTTCCCAAATGAGAGCTCCCCACAAAATAGGAATGGCCTGTTATCTTAATCAATGTTAGTGTCTGGTTGAACCTTACGAGATTAAACCTTCACTTGACTCAGCACTGGGTCTGGCAAGTGAAGTGTATCATGTGAAGAAATTCAATTTTAATGCACGCAACTAAGCGGGACAACTTGTGGAAGATCAAGTCTTGGTTTGTAGAAAAAATGTCAGGAACTCCATTTGTAGATGAACATCCAAGTGACATCCAAGCAAAGTCTCTGGAAAGAGCAAGTAAGAAGGGAAGCTTGTGGAAGATGAAGTCTTCATTGGTAGAAAAACATTTCAGGAACTCTAATTGCAGGTGACCAACAAGGTGACCTCAGATCGAAGTATTGGAAGAGAAAGTGCAGTCCTTTAAGCCAAAATGAAGATGAAAAAGCCGAAAAGAGTACTTGACGATACCGAAAAGGCCGATCAAATCCACTCGTGAACCGAGAGACCTGCAAAGGAACCCAAACGTAATGGGAGCCTAAGGGGAGGAGCCATCCCGTACCATGGGTGTTAACTAATCTAACTACAATAATTATTTAGTTAAGCCGAATGAAGAAGCCAATTGACTTCTTACCGAATGCATGTGTGTGCAAAGTATGCTTTGTAAGATTCAACCAGAGCTTAATTATTTTAACCCCCCATACCCCAACCCATACAAAAGTCAACTTACTGCAATAATGCATCTTTCATCAAAGTGCTGCAAATGACTTGCCTGGGCTGATCAGAAGCAATATGCTGTGTTTTACAGGATACCAAGCCGAGGGTACCGTAAAGTGGATTGGCCGTCTGCAACAGTGGTGGATCGAAACTCAAATCGTTCTGTCTGATGTCCAGTGGGCTATTCATCAGTTGAGTTCCTGGTAATAAAAGCAAATATAATATAGTTTAATTAACTTGTTCTTAATTAAGATGAGCTGATATTGATATTTTCACGTAAGAAATGAAACTAGGAATTGTATAATAACTTGAAGTACATAAGGTTTTCATTTATGTTTGAACATTTACATTGAGACAAGTGTTCTGAATTGTAGAGCCTATACATTTCTTTTGGATTCAATACCACAAATAAAGCTTTGTCTTGAGTCATTATTGTTCAAAGCAGAGTAGCATGAAACCATGTCTGAAAGCTTTGTCTTTTTTTAGCAAGCAAGTGCAGCATTTATCCCGAGAGTTCAGCCGTTCAAACTGAGCAACAAGGTAAATGTAATTTAAATTTTTTGTGATTGTATTTAAATAAACCTGTTGTCTTCAGCTTGCCCCATATGGTGCTAATTGTTTACTGCACACGGTACTCTTCCTTCAGCCTTACTTCATAACTTTCTGTTACTAATATACACATGTACATAATAATTATTATGAAAAATTGTTGTACTTAGTCTTTTCTCATGTCTTTGAGATGTTGTTCGATATGTGGAGCTAATGGCAAGAAATGAGATAATGTCCATTTTAAAATGGCAGGAGGCAAATTTCAACCTAAAATCTGCTTTTTCACGTAAATGTAATGCACTTTTCAAATTTTCGGCTTACCTTTTTTGGAGTAATGAAGTTCAGTGGGAAATAGCACTCCAAAAGGGGCAGGGGCGTGCTAACTCCCTGAGGACCATGTTGAGGAGGCTCCTTTGTACCCCATATACACAATTCAGGAACCTCTGTGGGTGTGTCTGTCCTCCCATGAGGCTGGGCATTTCTTCCAGTTGCCATTGGTTAGCATTCTTCTTAAGTAGGGTCGTCCATCCCTTACTGCTTTCCTGTTTAAGGTGTTTCTGGAGGAAGGAGCTCACTATGGCAATGGGTATGACCAAGCCAAGTTTTGCTATTGATAACCAATATGGTGACCCTTTCCTTATCAATACACGAAAGTTCTTCTTTATTTTAGACTTTATCTGGGCAAGAGATGTTTAGGACTCTCCTCCAAAGCCACATTTCACAACTTTCTTGCATTTGGGCATCCTCTTTTCTCGCAGACCACCACTTGGTCCCAAAAATAAAGTGCTGCAGATGACAATCTTGATGTTTCTCAATCTCATTTATTCTCACAGTATCCATCTTGCGACTGTGTAATTAAATTCTGATACAGTTTAGGTTCGTATCTTGACTTCATTGTTTGCCTTCAAAGAAGATTAGAAATTCCTCACCAGGCCTTCCACTGACCCTCTCACCACTTAGCACTCACTTCTTCCATTTGTCTGCAAAGTTCACTTTTCCCCCGCATTCCTCTACCATGTACCATATTTACATTGTTCCATTTTGCCTCTCTTTGTTTTGTCTATCATCTGTACTTCTCACATTGCTTCGATATGCATGTGAAACATGGACAACTTACAGCAGACATGCGATGCAGCTTAAACATTTCTACCTATAACTTGTCTTTGAAAATCGTGAAAATCAGATGGTAAGACAGATCACGAGATACTGAAGTTCTGGAGAAAACTGACATGACTGGCATCAAACAGGTGATCATAAAAGCACAACTCAGACAGGCAGGTCATGTACGAATGTCAGAGGAAAGAATTTCCAAACCCACATTCTGCTCAGAACTCAAAGGACGTCACAGAAATCGTGGATGCCAAGAGAAAAGGAACAAGATAGTGCAGATTAAAACAAAACCTCAAGAAATGTGATATTGACAAAGAAACTTGGGAGGACCTAGCCAGAGACAGAGTTACCGGTACGTGGAGGGCTCTGATAAACAAAAGTAGCTTCCACTTTGAAGGCAATAGGATGGCCAAAGCTAACCAAAAAAGGGATTGTCATACGGAGTGACAACTCAGCCCATCTGGTAATGACTCTCAATATGAATGTCTAACATGTGATGTCAAAGCTTCTATAGGACTCAAATGCCAAATAAGGGTTTACAACAAGTGAAGAACCCAAGGCTTCATAGGCTTATTTCTTACGTCTTATCCAGTATTCTCCTCCCCACTTTTCCAAAGTTCAGTTTTGAGCTAAATCCATGTGTTCTGTAATGAGTTTTGAGTTGCATTCATTTGAAGATATTGATCCATGTCCTCTGCAAAGTTCTTCTTTCTATTTTATTTCCTTGTTTTCCTACTACCACATATTCTTTTCAAACTAAACTTGATGTTTGTCATGACCAGATTATGACCAGAATTGGAATCAGGCCATTAAATTGTGTTCAAACCAGGTGTTACCTGTCATGATGTTGCTGCATTTACACAACTCGACTGGAAAGTCTCACCTATCATTACTGCCACCAAGGCTAAAACAACCTGCATTTAAACCATCACTTCTTTCACCAACAACTGTATTGAAATCCCCAAGTCCTCTAACTTAGTTGTTCCCTTTTCCACATTTAAATATTTGATCAACATGATTATCCATTTCCTCTACTCTGCCATACAGTTGGTCTGTGGAAGGCATGCATGCGACAACAATCATAATAATTATTTACTGGGTCACCTCGTAGTCTTAATTTGACTGCCGACCAGTTGGTTCAATTGGTTGAGCATCTGACTACTGTGCTGAGGGTGATGGGTGCAACTCTGGCCAGACCAACACCCAGGGTCTTTAAATAACTCAGGAGAAAGTATTGTAATGCAATCTGCAAATGGTTAGTCCTTCAAGTCTTCTCGGATAAG
Source organism: Montipora capricornis (assembly GCF_036669925.1). Classification (NCBI taxonomy): domain Eukaryota; kingdom Metazoa; phylum Cnidaria; class Anthozoa; order Scleractinia; family Acroporidae; genus Montipora; species Montipora capricornis. Next base: position 28,257,273 of record NC_090889.1, read on the forward strand.
GACAATAAACCAAAGATCCAGTCTCACAACCCTTCAATGTTTATAATCCTGTGGGACATAAAAGAATCCACACACTTGTCACAAAAAGTGGGGCATCTAGCTCCCCGTGTAGTGGTTAGGCCTCTTTTCATTCATTTATGGGTTGGGTGAGATCTTACATGGAGTGATAGCGGCTGCCAGTGGCACCTGTACATGTATTTGCCGATGTCCAGTCTCACCCACAGATTGATTAATTGTAAGAAGCAGCTTTAAGTATGTGAATATGAATTACGCTATACAAATTCATTCTCGTGACCATTACAGTAACCATATGCATAAGGAGTCCATTTTAAGGTTCTCCTGTCTCTACACACTTTACTGGCTTGTTGTCCAGTAGTAGGGCAACACCACTTTCTCTTCTTATACTCCCAGAGTACATTAAAGACACTTCATCGCTAATAGAGTTTCCTTTTTGTCTTTGCAACAAGCTTTTGTAAGACCTGGGATCTGCCTCTCCAGTCTTCCCATTTCATACTTCTCTTGCCTTCACATTGTTCTTACATTCCTAACACCATTTCGAGTCATGGAAGAGGAGGATTTCACATGTTTATCTCCTGCTCGATATGACAGCTTCCCAAAGAAAGATCCTATTAACGTCATCACATGCGATACCCTCTGAAGTATCCATTACAAGACGATTAATACTACAACTCTATAAGGGAACTAGGAGTAACAACTTTTGGAGGTGGTTTGCCATTGCCTTCATGAACCACAGTGGCTGTCTAACCAGGGCTAGTGGATCCAAGGATACATGCCAGCATCTGGCTGTACAGTGTATACACAGTTGGCCATAGAAGGCCCATCCACCAATACAACTGCCCTTTATGCTGCTCCCCATGTCTTCTCGTGAACCAGACCCTGGTAAGTCCAAGGGGGTACTCCAGCTTTCCTTGCGTGAGCTTCCAGGTTAATAGAGGGATGAAGGGACCTTACATCTCCATTCCAGATGGGCTGTACAGGCAAGGTCTAGCCACTGACTTTTAAGGTTTGTTAAGTATCCTGTCTTCCCATTGGTCAGTTAATTAACCTCTTGTGAGAATTTTTCAGGGAAGCAATTAGCCTACACTAATGAACCCTACATGAAACCACAGCTACAAAGAGATGGGTACTTCCAAATAGAAGATAAATTTTCCTCTTAGCAGATCATGAAATGGAAGCTTAATCAAGTTGCACACTGGTTTGGCCATGGGCTGGGTTATGAAGCTCAAGATGTTGTGTGAGGCCAAAGGTAATCCCTGAAAGTAACATACCCTCTGATGATAGCCCTTTTGCAAAGCCCCACTGTGAAGAATTTTTTAGAGAGGACTTATTCAGGTGCTCACCTTAATGAAGTTGCACTCTGGTTTGGCGGTGGGATGGGTTATCAAGCTCCACACGTTGTGTGAGGGCAAAGACAATTTCCTGATCAATTAGCAACATAATCCCAGGATCATTAAAGGTAACTATGGCACTGCTTAGTTCAGGTAAGGAATGTTCTCAGTAACTGAAGGTTGTTGTAATTTGCACGAGAGATGGGTTGGGTAGATTTCACCAACATCCTCTTGGATTAACTAAAACATGGTAGAAACAATTTGGGAAAGTACAAACTCAACAAGAGCATGCAAGGTGGAGAGAGAAGAAGATGGTTGTGGATCCTTGTGGGGTCAAGATGTCCCAAGGAACCTCATCACCATCAACCAAAGGGCAATACCTTTTAATGTTCACGGTGAATGGGAAAGAGAAACAGTCACTTCTTGTGAGTTGGAAAACCAAAATGGCAAAAGTTGGTGAAATGCAGTTCAAAAGCAAGTCTTGTTACAACAGGAGGATAAATGCAAGAGTCCTCATTTGTTTTCAGGCACATATAATGACGTTGTGTTTGCAAATATCTTTGGTCAACCTAAAAATTTTGAGAAGGTAGACCTGGCATGGCGTTGCTTGGAATTACAAAAAGAAATGTTATTGTGGGATAAGTTCCTTGTGACAAAATGGTTTTCAAGGCAATGAAAGACGTTTTTGCCTACAAACTCTTGGAGTAGTGCTCATGATCTATTAACAAATTGCTCTTTAGTATGTGCTTGAGCAAGTGCAGAAATACCGATCAACTAACTTGTTCCATCCACATCATGCATACATGTACTGATTAACCCTTTGCAAGAGCAAATGAAGGGATTGTGGGCTGTGAAGAGATTTTATATTGCACAGTGCAGCAATAGTATTGATGGAAGCAAAGTTAATTCAGTGATAGAGGGTGCTAGAATGACCTTTCAGTCTACACACTCAACTCCACAAGGAAAATCCTGTTTGAAATGATTGGCTCAAGCTCAGTATCCATCTAGATATTGCACACAATGTGGAAGAGGTTCTTTTTGTGGTCAGAGTTCCTCAAAACAGAGTTTCAATCTCAAAATATTGTGTGTACTCTTCCAGGGAAATCTTCATGTTGTAAGCAACAGTAAGGAAGTCTAACATGAGTACCAGCAAGAGGTGAAAAGATATTGTCATAAAATGCTGCTTAGCCCTGAGAACACAAGAGTTTATTGGAGTGGAATCATTGCATCTCTTGTGATTCCAAAAATGACATCAAGGTTAGAGAAACAATAGAGGTCACATTACTGCACAATTGAGACTCCTGGCAAGTAAACAAGTTTAAAAAGTTAGTTATGTTTAATTTGTACATGTTCATGGAATTAACTGTGAATTAAGGCATTTGCAACAGGTAATAATGGGTTTGAATTCCAAGTATTGCTTAAGTCCTCTCTTTTTTAATGTTTCTAAAGTCTACCGTATATGCAACTTTAAAGGGGCTTGCTGAATAATGATCCACCATGCTTTGTCTATAAGCCCTCGTTTCCAAACTTCAGTACCCTCATGATGATAGGGACGCACCAACAAGTTGTTTCTAGTGTTGCCGTCTGATGTGAGAGGATCCTGGGGAGTACGCTCTAAGTTTTGAAGGTTTAACTTAACAAAATAGTCAATTTTCAAACTCATTTTTCACTTCTTTGAAGCTCAAAACATTAACTCTCTCGGGTAGTGTCTTCTGCTACTATATCATGTACTCTTAAAGCCAATTCCACTACTGGCTTCAAATAATAATACAAAGGAAAGTACTTTTCTATGGGGAAAAAAAAGGAGCTAAAACAAATGGCAGTCATTATACTTACAGACCATCTAGTACTTGATCAAGTGCTTCTTCGTTTGACTGAAGTTACAGCTGCAGTGTTTCCAAGTACACATTTGTATGGAAGTGAACCTTGAAGTAAATAATGAGGTTAATTTTTATAAACAACACCCTGTTTGTAACGACTTACCTTCTACCTTCTTGTTCAAAAAGATCATTATGGCATCTGGTCATGTGTCATTGCTGATTATTCTAAATATGAAATTTCCTGAAACAGAATCACAGTCAGTTTTACATGGCACTTCACATCAGCAAAGTGACATTTCCATGAAGTGAGATCTGCAAAATTGTTACTTTTAAAAAAAGGCAGACTGACAAGAGTTTTTCTTTGTTTTATTGATTGTCTTTAATTGCAGTTACAAGGTTTTATAACTAATTCAGTTGCATTTGGTTTGATACCCTGAAAAGAAAAAGAACCTGTTGAAGGAAAACAGTGTTAGTAGCTGTGGAGGCAAATAATCTTTGTTAGAAAGTGAAGAGACTGCCAGATGGTTTTTATTTCTTTTATTTGTGATACAACATATTACAGTCTTTTGTTTGATACATTGCTGTCAAACCCTGAAAAGTAAAAGCACCTGTTGGCACAAAGTTGTGTTAGAACCTGTGGAGGCAATGAATTGTTGAGTTCTTTATTTGTGCAGTACTTCATTATCTCTTTGTGTTACTCGTCTTTAAATGACCAGCTTGACAACAAGTTCAGTGTTCAAATTTTTATTTATGTCTTTTTAATAGTTACAAAGCATCCTTGACATTATTTATTATTAAATACTCCACTGCTTTTGAAGATGTTGATGGTAGGGTGCGCACCTATGCTGGAAAAATTTGGGTGCCTGGCAAAACCAAGAATATTTTCAGGGCTTTGCAGGCCATTGTCATTGTCATAGTGAATGGCCGTTGCTTCACGTGGTCATAGCGGTATAGTAGTAAAATGATCGAAGTGTCGACGATGAATCGAATAGTGAATCCGGTAACACAGTGTTGGCGACAGAAACGAGAGATCGAATGAAGTGTGTGTTCGGAATCGGCAGAAAAATACAAATTAAAGTTCCACATACCTCATGCCAGGTTGTAGTGTCTTGCCTCAGACCCATTGACATGGTACAACTTTTGTTCCCAAGGGGTAGTGCAGTGTGGTGCACTGCTATCCCCAAGGTCGGGCCTATGCCAGGTTAGAATCCTGGTCTGTTTCAATCCCTGAAACAGTTTTTGAAAAAACAAAAGTTGTGCCATGAAAATAAGCCTTACCTTTTCTGGGTTGCTGTTAGGTAGTAGTCTCCATTTCAGCCTCCTTGATGTTGTTTTGCCAGGACGTCACTTACCCGAAAATGGGAACCAACCAGCCAGTTATTAAGTATTGACAGCTTTTTCAACACGCATTAACTTTGATGATAAACCCATTTTTGAATCGAAAGAATTTAATTTTTGGTGAAAGAAAATGCCAAAGGTTTTTCATGTGCTTGTGCAAGTTGAAGCTGCTGTGTATTTTTTAAATTAAATGAAAGTTGTAATATCTATTCTGTCAATATCAATAGGTATTAAAACTAATTGGGTTAATTTAAAGTGATGTCCTTTTATCCTCACCTCTGTTTTAAGTGGTCTTTGCCTCATTGGCAGCTACTCTAACTACTTAACAGGATTCTTTTCAAAAGTAGTATCTTGATTATTCATGTCTTCAGCTGGCTGGTTCCAGTGCAATTCCACAGCTGGGACTGTTGCTGATGCTTGCCATTTGCAGATGTTTAATGTGAAGACTACTATTGCTGCTGCCTGCCATATGCAATGCAGGGCTTTTTGACAGGAGTTTCCCTTCACAAGGTAAAGCTAACAAAGAGGCAATAGTTATTGTCAATGTCTCAGTGTTACCACTACCATAGTGAAAAAAATCCTCCCATCTCACTCTCATGGAGTGCTAACTATAACTGACTGCCTTTCATCTTCCTCTTCTGGTCAGATTGATCCTTGTTAGTCAGTCATGCTTACCATAAATATATAAAAAAAAAGCTTAGTCTAGGGTGTGTGGATTGTCCCATGAATTCCCTCGGGTAACCTGTAAATGAGGTGTCTCTTCTTAATGAAGCAATTTAAGAGAAAGAACACAGGCTCATCACAGCTTACCCTAGTGAGTACTTAGTTGACACCTATGGTTTACCTACATGTAACCTATCCACGCAATGCTGAAGTATGCAGTTGCCACATTGCCATTGTGAATTAACTTTTGTTTGGCCAAACTGAATTGTCTCAGTGTAAAGTGTAGTTTTTAAAGATCAGGATCACTTGGAAAAATAATTTTGTACAGGCAAGACATAAAGCCACAACAGACATTGCGAGCCTAACCTAGTTGTGTTAAGTTTTACTACAGAGACCACTCAACTTGAAGGAAGTTCCCAAATGAGATCTCCCCACAAAATTGGAATGGCCTGTTATCTTGATCAATGTTAGTGTCTGGTTGAACCTTATGAGATTAAAACTTCACTTGACTCAGCACTGGGTCTGGCAAGTGAAGTGTATCATGTGAAGAAATTCAATTTCAATGTGCGCAACTAAGCGGGAGAACTTGTGGAAGATGAAGCCTTCGTTTGTAGAAAAAATGTCAGGAACTCCATTTGTAGATGACCATCCAAGTGACATCCAAGCAAAGTCTCTGGAAAGAGCAACTAAGAAGGGAAGCTTGTGGAAGATGAAGTCTTCATTGGTAGAAAAACATTTCAGGAACTCTAATTGTAGGTGACCAACAAGGTGACCTCAGATCGAAGTATTGGAAGAGAAAGTGCAGTCCTTTAAGCCAAAACAAAGATGAAAAAGCCGAAAAAAGTACTTGACGATACCGAATAGGCCGATCAAATCCACTCGTGAACCGAATGAGCTGCAAAGGAACCCAAACGTAATGGGAGCCTAAGGGGAGGAGCCATCCCGTACCATGGGTGTCGTTAAATAATCTAACTACAATAATTATTTAGTTAAGCCGAACGAAGAAGCCAATTGACTTCTTACCGAATGCATGTGTGTGCAAAGTATGCTTTGTAAGATTCAACCAGAGCTTAATTATTTTAACCCCCCAAATCCCCACCCACATAATCGTGCACTTACTTGTGGGAAACGACTTCATCAAAGAACTGCTGTTCTGTTTCAGGTTGGGAAGTGAACATCTGTGTTGCAGAAGCTGCATGTTGGGTTTGCTGTTTTCAGGATGTTGAGGAAGGACAAGGATTTACGTAGGATCTGGGCTGGCCTCAAGTGAAGTGGCTCCCTCGTGATGGTTTTGTGTTTGGGACTTATGGTGATAATTGCGTAGCCTGTGTTCAAAGCTGGAGGTCATGCTGTCTTCTTTGCGAGCAACAACCTGAACATAAAAGGTTTTAAATTGTTAAATTCTGTTTTTTGGATTCATTTCTTTGTATCTCACTTAATCTTTGTTTCCGGCCCTTGTCCTTTCATGGAAAAGTTTGAGGAAATTGTTGCTTGTAAGTGGCTGGAATTTGTTGTTGTTGAAGCCAAGCTTAATTGACAAATAAAAGAAGGCAGAATTTAACAAAATATCCATTTCCTTGTTAGATGAAAGGATAAAAGATGGGATACAGCCAACTTAAAGTCTTTTTGGGTATTTTGTTATCATTGTCTTCGATTCAGGCGGTCTGGCTCAAGACAAAATTTGTAACAAACGTGTTTGGAATGCAGTAGGCTTATTTTACAGGTCATATGTCACGTTTTTAACAATAATTGTGAAACAACCCCAGTTTACAAATGTTTTGGCAGAAGGATAGTTTTAATATGTGGTTAAGGTTTTTTCAGTATTTTCTTCCAGTTTTTTTTCCCATCTTTGACCTTCCATTTGTTTCATAACCTTCCTAATCTCATATTTTACTGAGCTGGTGAAAAAACCTTCCCACATATAAGAAACTAATTTTTAAGAACCTGTTTGGCTAAGAATCCCATGTACATGCAAATTCCCCTTTCCACATGAACTTGTTCTAGTTTAACATGTGAGAATGGTTCTTGTTACCACAGCCAGACAGAGTAGTGCAAGCAGAATAATAATATTGTTCTAATATTGCTCTAATATTGCTCTATTACTTTAGAGATAAAAAAGTGCTGAAATGAAGCCAATAAGGAGAATGCAGACCAGATGTGAAATCTGGCTATCTTGGAGAAATGCTTGTCTTTGCATAAGGATTTGTACTTTTTATGTTCTGTGTTTTTTTAATTGTTTATTTTTTCAGTGTACTGTATATCAAGATGCTGCTGCCTTACAGAGTTTTTATTATGAAGGTAAAATTAATGTTGTATTTCAAGTGGCCAAAGATTTCACTTCTTGAAATGGTGAATAAAAAATTTCTCTTAACAATGTGTGATACTCTTTACTTTGTATAATTATTTGGTTTTCAATGCAGTTTTTCTCGAAACTGTGGTAGGGGTCCCACTAAAATATTTCTAGGCACAAGCCTTTGTCCTTGTCTCCAACCAAGCCCCGTTATCCCCCTTGTAATGCAGATAAAAAACCTTAATATGTTGTGTTAGGGCTTGTTTTTACAAGAAGAAGTTATTTCAATTGTGTTCTTTCATCTCTTTTAACAATGTGCCTTTTCTTTTCCCGCCAAAACGTTTTGTTTATTTGCCAGCTGAAAGTTGTATAACGTTGCTCGGGCACGAAAAGCAAAGTATATTTTATAGCGTCACTCAATTGCCTGGCCGTTATTACCTTGACTAAAGCTTCTTGTAAAAACCGAGGAAGAGTTTTTATGTCAAGCTTTCAACAATATCAGCGAAAAAAGTAAATTAAATTATATTTTAGTAAGCCAATTTATCTCTGAAAGCGTGAAGCGTGCGCAAAAGATTTATCGAGTCAAGAGTCAAACGTTCTCGGAAATGCGAAACCGTGAATATTCTTCTATCCGCAGTTAGTAGGCAATGCTCTATCAAGGAATGCTAAAAGCTAAATTATTTATCCTTTGTTGTTCTAGAATTTGCACAGAAATTGTTGGAGGTTTAATTTAATAAATTAAAACCAACTTTTGCTGCACTTTGCGCGCCGTTTGAAAATGTCTTATTATTTGTCTCTCTCGTATAAAGTGGCAGTAGAATTTTCCCTGAAAATTGCTCGAATGCAGTTGAAGGTTCAATTATAGAAAATTAATTCTTTTTTTGCTTTTATTTGCCGCTAGAAAGAGTTTATGAAAGTCACGAGCTAGCGCAAATTAAGCCCATTGTTTCAATGTCGCGTGTTGCAAAAATCAGTGAAAGACTTTTAAATTGCATTTTTCCCTGTGAATTTACATCACGAACTAATCTGAACTGGAAGCGAAAGAAAGCACGTCATAGAAATAAAAGAGAACTGGTTAACTGCTTGAACTGAAAGGTTACAAAAAGGGAGGAATTCGGGCCATGTTTGCGAAACTCCTGCGCTCCAATGTTACGAACTTTAACGACGTAAACTTAAAAGAAACTTACCTCGAGAATCATCTCCCATATTGAGTCAAAACTTCTGTAACACCAAAGCTGTTGTTTTTATCTTGCTCGGCCTTAAAACGTGGTTAAAACAAGGAGAAAAGTAGTAAAACGTATTTCGTTTCGCACAGAAGTTGTTTTTTGAGTTTTTGGCAGCGGTTTGTAAAGTGCGCGAAGCTGCCACTTAACATCACGTGGGGTAAATGCTGCTCTTTGGTTGGCTGATTGATATTGTCTCGTGGTACTCTGATTGGTTACCAGAAAATGGCGGGAATTGGTTGCGTCTGGCATTTTTTCTAAATTTGGTAATTAAAAACTCGCAAGTTTTACTACTAAAAAGAACAAATTGTAATTCAATTTCTTTTTTTTTTCCCTTCGAATGTCTTTCTGCTTCTGTTCTGGAGAGAGGGCCTTACGCGTTCCAAACTGTTTAATGCCCGGAACTTGAGTAATGTTAATTTGAAAGAAAAAAGTAGTTAATCTGGTTAGCGAAGTGTGTCTTAGTAGTGCGTAAACAGTTTTTCAGCAAATTAAGAGAACATTCTTAAAGATGCTGTTACACTGTGAAATATTTCGTGCAACTTGTCTCGCAATGTTTTGACGACTTTTGGAGGGACAAAATGCACGAAGCATTTCACAGTTAAACATACCCTGCAACGGCCAAAATCGTTGCGAGACAAGATGCACGAAAAGTAGAACGTAATTCTACTCTCGGCAACGGCTCTTGCCTACCCCAGAACTCCTCCGCCACCAGGCGAATTATTTTTTATCTTTTTCCGCAATCAATCTCAAATCATGCGGATTCGGGCGCGAAAAATAAGTGTCCGTACTGCCTCTCATATTCATGTTCCCAAATCATGTGTATTAAACCAATCAAATATTGACAGTAGATACATGCTGAAACTAGGGATGGTAAGTGGACGTAACTTAAACATGATGGCGAATAAAAAAATGAAGACATTTGGACCTCCCAAATATCAAGATCTTTAACATGGATTTAGGGGAACTTGGATGAATCTCAAAAGGAAATAAACCAGCCGTGAACATATGAAATCGTGACAACCTTTTCTGATAGTTCTTTTGAACAGACACAAACCTCTCCCAGGGTAGAAAGGTTATAATAACTTGAAGTAAGCTTACAAAGCAAAAAGTTGTCCAACCTACGAGAGCAGACAGGGCAACTCGATGGCACTGGTAACCCCTCTAACCGACGTGAAATCAACAATTATATGGGTAGGTGATTCGAAGTACCTCACCCCTCATGTAAACAAACCATACTGTTTCATTTCATAGCTTTAAATCAAACCCAACAGGATCTAATTTTACTTCAATTTACGTTGTTGTTTCTGTCTTCCGGATTATACACCACGACTGTCCGGTGCAACAGTATGTCTGGGACATCCTCGGGACCTGTGGCCCGTTTCTCGAAAGTCCCGAAACTTTAAGGGCCATTTTCGGGTTCCACAATTCCCTAACCATAGTTAATAGAGGGGACTGGTTTGGAAGCTCGGCAAACATCAAAGGAGAAAACAAAGATGCCAAGATTTAGGTTGGAAAGTCCACGACCGTGCACAATCTTTTGTTTTGCGCTCATACACTATGCATGAATTACGTAACCAACACGTTTGTATTGGTTAATTCCTCAGTACGGAGTAAACAACTATTGTGTTATGTGCACGGTCAAGGCCAAAAAAGAGAACAAAAACCTGCAACAAAGAAAGTTGTCGGGTTTCATAACCATGCCCGTCTATTAACTATGCCCTAACGGAGAGGATTTAAGTCGTCAAACTTCACAATTATTTTTCTTTTGTTACCTTAAAAACACTTTAAAATATCGGCTTTCCAAAACAAGCGGTTGGTCACTTTCAAAAATGGCTTTCGGGCCCGAAAAGTTTTCGGGACTTTCGAGAAACGGGGCGCATGGGGGCTGTCAATCGGGGCGGGTTGAAGGTAGGGGCAGGCAACGTAACGGAAAGCCCATTGGTCTCCGTGAATGTGGCTCGTTAGTGCAATTACATAGGTGATTATTGAAAATTCTCCGCACTGATTGATTGCACTTGAGGTGATAATTAGGCGATAATCGCCCAAGCGCTTTTTTTTCAAAATGGCTGCAAGCCGTTTTGTCGAGGCGAAAGACGAAGTTAGTTCTTTTAAAGAAAATGCATATTTTTCAAATAATCACCTATGTGGTTATACTAAAACAATTATTTCGTGTCTCCAATTTGATTGATGTCACACCTGCCCTTTGAACATGTTGAATGGTGCCCTCTCCAACAATAGAGTCCAGACGTTCACCGCGGCTTCCGTTTTGTACAAACGCACTCCATCTTTTCTTCTACGCTATAATTGTTGCTGGAGCGTCGTACCAAACGAGTCATCCCGGGATTTCGGCCCGTGCGATCGCTTTTGGACGCAGTTGGCCCTTCGCTGCTTTCTGCTACCGACCTCCCCTCCCGGTACGGCATTGAAGGCCCCTAAACCATATCAGACAAATCCCACGCCTACTCACAGCTCCAGACCGCCCTTGTCAATTTAGACTAAAAATTCGATAGCTTATATATTCAAGGAAAAATTCATTTTATCTGTCATATGGTAAGCACTGAAGTCGCAGATTAGAAAGTGTACGCACGCGCACTGCTAAAGATAACATACATACATGCATGCATAAACTTTTATTATTTCATCTCGAATTTCAGAATAACTACAGAAGCTAATATATTCGAGACTTTACATTTACAGATGAAATACATAGCATATGCAGGTACATAACTAAATACGCAATATTTAAAAATGTCTTAATTAAAAAGAAAAGCCGCTGTACAAAATGCGGCCCTGGATTCTCATTTAAAACCAGTAAACTCAGTGGTACGGATTAAATCAGATAGCGCATTCCCCAACTTAGCTGATACGTAAGAAAAAGAACTAAAACCATGACTGGTTGTTCTAGGTTTATTTAGGGAAAGAATGTAATTTCCTCCAAAATCATGCATAAGAAGAGGAAGGGAGAGAAAACTTATCTTTCAAATAAGCAGGAAAACACTTTGAAAAAGCAACAGCAACATACTTTTATACAGTAATATGAGGAAATTTTGAATGGGCTTATTGCACAGAGATGTAGAGTTTGACTCAAGTGGTAAGAAGACAGGTAATTTGCAAATATAAATCTCAGTCTTCTCTTATTTACATTATACCGTTCCTTTGACAAGAAATTACGAAAGGCCAGCTGTTTGCTACGAGAATAACTGCGAAAAAAGCTCTACTTTGTCGCGAATTTTCTATAATAGAACCTTAATCAGAAATGAAAAGTCTACGTTAACAGTGCACACCAGGGCTTTTACTTAGTATCTGGCTGGAAATCTTATTTTCACTACTTTTTCCCCCGGCCGTGCTTCAGCCATTTGATGAGGGCCACCCTCGTGCTTCTCAAGTTGCCTGTTCTTCTCAGTACTTTTTCCTACGGCCGCGCCATCGCCATTTGATGAGGGCCAGTGTCGTGCTTGTCAGATTGCCTGGTTCATGGCCAAAAAGAATTCTGGGTAATTGTGCCATTCCATGACAAGAAAAGATCCCCGATTCTCATTTAATAGATTGTTTATAAGTGTCGGGTCAGCCAGTGCTACCGGCAAAATACCGCATAGATTAAAGTTTTTAGCTTTAAAAACCAAATTGTATCGGTAGGTGCTGGAATTCGTCCACAGAAAGGCCAGAGAGACAACTTCACTCGTCAACCGCCATGTTTTAATACAACACAGCATTTTAGGCGTCCCAGTTTGCATGAAACCATCTCTCACCTCTGTCTTGAGAAGACCAGACAGGCGCGGTTCTTACCGTACGTTTATGCCTGTAGAATATGTTCAACTTAAATGTCAATTGCTTGTAAAAAGCAGCATCTTAATTTTTTTGGCAGACTAGGTATCGGAGAGCCAGAATTCAATTTCAATTCAATTCAATTCAATTCAATTTTAATTTAAACTCACACAAACATTAATTTACAGTGTTGGAAAACGAAAAATAGAATATACATATGAATATTTACAAATTAAATATTGAAGAAGATACATAGTACTAATGAAATATTACAATTGTGATTAAGAAATAAAATGTTAGGGGAAAAGAAGAAAGGATAAATGGTAAACAAACAGTTTTAATACAAAGTTGATTGTGAAGAGTTTGGGACACCTAAATAGCTTATGAAACTAATCGAGTAGGTGCCCCAAAGGAACTAAATTTATCAGAAGGAATACAGAGATAAATAGACAATTTATGTTAAAAGTATTTCTTTAAGATCTAACTATCCAAAAAAAAAAAAATAAGTAAATAATGATAATAATAATATATATATTAATAATATTAACAATAATAACATATCAACTAAGAACTAATAATATTATTATAACTGTCTACAATATTTTGTTTTAAAGTTTTACGAAATCTAGAGAATGGAGTTATCTGCTTGATAGTAATTGAACATTTACGCGTGCGCGGACGGAATGTTTGAACAAGAGAGAAAAACGCAGTACCTCCAGACATGGCGCTGGAGCGTCGTACCAAACGAGTCATCCCGGGATTTCGGCCCGTGCGATCGCTTTTGGACGCAGTTGGCCCTTCGCTGCTTTCTGCTACCGACCTTGCCTCCCGGTACGGCATTGAGGGAGAGATATGTCGGCCCCTAAACCATATGAGACAAATCCCACGCCTACTCACAGCTCCAGACCGTCCTTGTCAATTTAGCCTATGAATTCGATGGCTTATATATTCAAGGATAAAATCATTTTTCTGTCATATGGTAAGCACTGAAGTCGCAGATTAGAAAGTGTACGCACGCGCTCTGCGCTAAATTTTCTCGCATCGATGGGCCGCGCGGGGCTCCGCTATAAAGCTCAAAAATTATGTATTTGACGTCTTATGGGCCTAACATGAACGTTTTACCTATTTCGCCGACACTAATTTTCTTTTCGTAAACTTTGACTGTCGATGTCATTCTTAGTAAGCAAGCCTTTTTATTCGGTTAGGTTTCAGTAAAGTTTTGGGATTACCTTCATTTAAATATGAAGTTGTTGTTTCGATATTGTAGAGGTTGAGTGCATTTGCTATTTACCGGTATCCATTGAACCGAGTTCGACATAGGCTTAGTCTCCAGCCGTTGGTGTCTCGGTCCGCCCGCGATCCTCCCCACCCATGGTGGTGGGGAGGATCGCGGGCGCACCGAGACACCCACGGCTGGAGACTGAGCCTAAGTTCGACATCGTTCTTCTAATTTGTTTTTTCGATTTTTTTTCTGAGGTTTTTTCTCAGTTTTTTTTTAATTTCTAAGTGACATACGCTGCTGATAAGTAAGTAAGTAAGTAAGTAACTTTATTTCAACTCGGGTTGATGATTGCTGATTAGGCCCCTAGCAAATACATGCTAATATGCCGAGAAAAGTGAAATAAACAAATAAATAAAAGCTGTATATGTATATATATATGATCAATTAATAGCTAACATTCTAACTATATCAATAAATAAACTATCTTAACTCTTAAAATTATTACAATGAATCATAGAAATCTGTACATTACAGATGTAGTTCTCTCACAGCCTTCTTAAATTCCTTGAACGTAATTTATCCGGCAAAGAATTCCAAACTTTGGCACCAATAAAAGTTGTAGATTTTAGGCCAAAGTTTGTAGTTTTCTTACGTGGGACAACTAGCTTGTTGGTACCTCTCAAGCACTTCACATTATTACGTACGACGAACAAGTCACTTATATATCCCGGTAACATACCGTTAACAGCTTTAAAAATTAATATGGCAATGTCCTGTAGGCGACGATTGGACAAAGTTAAGCCGTAGTCATCATCACCATGAAGGGGCACCCGTTTGTTGTAGACGCACCTTAGAGCTCTCTCATTAAGCCTTTCCAGCTTCTGCTTATCAGACTCATTACAATTATTCCAGATCGCAGAACAGTAAGTAAAATAAGACATTACATACGAGTTGTAGAGGCGCATCTTCGAAGAGATGTTCTAGAGTAAGTATTTTTTCCCAAATGGCATCGCTTGTTTACGAAAGGGAAAAATTGCTTCTCCGACAGTGCCCCAGACGAGTCCGTGGGGATGCGTAGGGGGGTGGGGTCAGTGTTTTTGGGTCACCAGTTATAGAGGGCTCACAGTCGTACTTCTCAGTCGCCTGGAAGCGAGTTAAATAGCAGAGGGACCTCTAAAGCACAATGCTCCTCAATAACTCTTCAGAACTGAAAGATTGTGTATTCATCGAAGGGCTACGAATAAGCTCGAAAATAAAAATCTCAGATGTGAGGTATTCGTGAATTGGTTTGTCAGCATGATATGCGATATTGCGCGTTGTTCTCTTTGCAGTAATTTAAGCCTAAGTTATTGTGATATTGCTATTTGTCTGGCTGTGGTTTGTTTTCAGGGATTACTTTCAAGAAAGAGTAGGAGAATGTGTTGTACAAATGACTTCTCTCTCCAAGGACAAAGACGGCTTCTTCGTTGTACTTAAGTTTAAAACTGCAGCCATCGCTGAGAGTGTTTTGGAAAGGTAACGCGATCTGACAGCTCCTTGGCAAAACCGAGTTCGTCTTTACTTATCATGATTTTTTTTTGCCCTTAGATTACATAATTTTATCGTGAATGCCTTTCAAATGTCGTTAATTTTACTACTATGTTCCACATCTACATCTTCATTTAGATATGTCGGTAAAAGTCGTTAAACATCACACCAACGTTTAAAAATGTAACAAAAGTTAAAATAATACAATTGAAAATTATATCTACTAAAACGTGAAATGAAAAAATAAACAAATAAAGGAATAAATAAATATAAAAAGGAGCTTTTCTATTCCCCGTAGGGGTGTAAGCTGTTAACCACTATCAAAAATACCATAATACTATTTGTTTGTCTCTCCAAAATGTTGCATAAGCATTGTTTCCAGTTTCTCTTGGGACTAACAATGGTCCCAAGAGAAAATAATAACAATGCTTATGCAAAAATGTGGAGAGACAAACGAAGAGTATTATTGTATACGTGATAGTGGCTCATAATAATATTATAAAGGAGGTACCGGTAGTTACATCCAAGGATCTAAGTGCGTTCATGTTTTTGCCTCAAGGATTTGCATTGTTTGCGGCAGTAGATGAAGCATTAATGGCTTTTTGAAAACGTTTATTTGCCAATTCTAAGGCACCAAGGTTTAAAAGGGCTTAGACATTTTAATACCTTTAAGATTTAAATTTAATTAACTGAAAGTATCCTCTTTTGTATTAAAGATACCATGGAAAGTACATTTTTGGAAACAGAGTGGCATTAAGTTATTGGAGAGCTCCAAGGAATAGACACTCAAGAAGTTTAAGGCCGCAGAAGCGTGATTGGTCCCCTGAGAAAACAGAACTTTGTGACGGTCACAGAAATAACACAAGATACTCCAGAGGCACGAATTCACTGACTGAACAGTCAAAATCAAGAGAAATTTTGGCTAATGAAGACAACAGTAGTCGGTGTGATTATCAAGATCACAGTTTTGTGAAGATATATGATGAAAGAGAGAAATTGGGCCATGAAACAGAATGTTTACTAGAACCTTGGGAAGATGATAACCCTGGGGAAGGATATAACAAAGATAACTGGGATTATTATGATTTTGATTATGCTGGTGGAAGCACAGATCTCTCTGAAAGAAAATATGAAGGAGACGAGGTTTGCATATTTTCCATAACCATTATTATGGCAAACATTTGAATAATAATTATTGGTGGCAGCCCCTTGAAAAACATAATTTAGATATACTCAAAAACTATGTCCCCTTTAAAAGACAGGCACTATGAAGGAATATTGGCAGGCTTTTATTCAGAGACCACAGAGGTAATCAGATGATGAAGGGACCGCAAAACAAAAATTGCTTTTGCTGTGGGTACATCAATTGCCCTAACAAACTTACAGAGGATCCAGGAGTTGCATCAAGCCAATCTCCTTGT